>NC_088706.1:8292272-8595303 GCF_028017835.1 Emys orbicularis | reverse complement strand
TCTAGTTGTAAGATCATAGATTAAATCCAATTTCCCGTCGCCTTCAGGGAGAACTAGTCCAGTATTTACTGCTGAAAACTTGGGCCATGTAGGCTTGACAAACTGCCCCATAGCAGCTGAGTTGCAATGCTACCTAGCAAGGGGATCGGGTTCCTTTGTGACCTTATAAAGCTATGTCACTGTTGAACATCTGCAGTTGCTTCCAGTTCAAGCCTGTTCTTGGAGCTGCCCAGAGTAGTGCTGTTTGGGATTAAACACGGGTGAGGGTGGAAGTTTAGCAGAGCAGCAGAAAGTGTTAAATTCTATTTCCTGCTAGCAACAAACATTCTCCATTTCTAATGGTATCCATGCTTTGTAGTGAGTGCAGTCTTCAGGGCTTTCCTGCATTGCATATTGTGTACAAGCCTTTGATACACAGTAACCCTCTCCCCATGTTTTTGGGGGGGAGGGAGGAGTATCTCGGAAAAATGGGTCCATCTTCTTTAAAGGGGAAGGTGCCTTTTTGCTGCCTTATAAAGGCCTGAATCTTTTTTAAATCCTGCTTGTCTTCTGTCTTCCTTGGTTTTGATGAAGGATGTCTTAGATGACTCTGACATGTTTATGAATACTTATTAAAGCAACTAGCGTTTGAATGCTTGACAAAGAGCTCTTCTCTCAAGTGTCTGGGTGAAATAGGGGTTAATAATTTAAGTCTGAAAAAAATCTCATTTTCTAGCAATTGGGTTCCTTTCATAGCATCCAATGGCATCCTTCTAGGTGTCCATAGTCTTCAGGGTAAACAAGACCCGAAATTCTAATGTAAAAGTCTTTTTAAACCTCACCTCCATCACCTTGAAGAGCTTCTTTTCTATGTAACAAAAGCATAGTACCCCTTCCCCTCTTTCGCCTCTCTGCAGATTACCTTTAACAAAAGGCTTAGGGCTTGTCTATATAAGAACAGCCATACTGGGTCAGACCAATGGTCCAACTAGCCCAGTATCCTGTCTTCCAACAGTGGCCAGTGCCAGGTGCCCCAGAGGGAATGAACAGAACAGGTAATCATCAACCATCCCGTTGCCCATTCCTAGCTTCTGGCAAACAGAGGCTAGGGACACCATCCCTGTCCATCCTGGCTAATAGCCATTGATGGACCTATCCTCGGTGAACTTATCTAGTTCTTTTTTGAACCCTGTTATAGTCTTGGTCTTCACAACATCCTCTAGCAAGGAGTTTCACAGGTTGACTGTGCACTGTGTGAAGAAATACTTCCTTTTGTTTGTTTTAAACCTGCTGCCTATTAATTTCATTTGGTGATCCCTAGTTCTTGTGTTATGAGAAGGAGTAAATAACACTTCCTTATTTACTTCCTCCACACCAGTCATGATTTTATAAATCTCCATCATATCCCCTCCTTAGTCATCTCTTTTCCAAGCTGAAAAGTCCCAGTCTTATTAATCTCTCCTCATACGGTAGCCGTTCCATACCCCAATCATTTTTGTTGCCCTTTTCTGAACCTTTTCCAATTCCAATACATCTTTTTTGAGATGGGGCAACCACATCTGCACGGCGTATTCAAGGTGTGGGCATACCGTGGATTTATATACAGGCAATATGATATTTTCTGTCTTATCTATCCCTTTCTTAATGACTCCCAACACTCTGTTTGCTTTTTTGACTGTCGCTGCACACTGAGTTGATGTTTTCAGAGCACTCTCCACAGTGACTCAAGATCTCTTTCTTGAACATTACAGTGGGACAGCTGCACTGCTATAGTGCTTCAGTGTAGACACTAATTACACCGATGGAAGGTTCTCCCTTTGCTGTAGTTAATCCACCTCCCCAAGAGGCAGCAGCGAGGTTGATGGAAGAATTCTTCCACTGACTTAGCACGCTGTATACCGTGGGTAAGGTTAGCGTAGCTGCATCTCTCAGGAGTGTGGGTTTTTCACACCCCGGAGAGAGAAAGCTGTGCTGATGTAAATTCCCAGTGTAGACTAGCCCCCGGTGTACTTAAAGGACACCATCAGAGTTAACCTACCATTTCATAGCCTGATTTTCAGAGGCACTGAGCACCTGCGGCTCCCCTTCAGTTGGAGTTGTAGGTGCTTATGACTCTGAAATTCAGATCCCAGATCTTTAAGTTGCATTAAATGTAATGTATTAACCTTCAGGAAGAGTTGCTTGAACTTAAACTGTCTCCTGTTGTGTCTGCAACCCAAATACAGTATGCCAATGCTACAGCATGATAGCCAGAATATGAAACTGATCAGTCTGGCTTTTATTGATCAAATAGAGGCAGTTTCACTAAGTAACCATCAGCTGGAAAAAATAAACTGGATTTTGATAAACCTTCCAATTTTAATAATCTGTAGTTTGAGTGCCTAAGGTAAGGGGAAATATACAAATCCCAACGTGCTCCTTTAACTGAGGCGAACATAACTATAATCTCACCCTGATCACTGGTTTATCTGCTTTCAGCCGACCTCTTCTAGGGTGCTGGCTCTCCTGCTAGGGCTGTTCATTAATTTGTGCCTTTCTTTTATCCACCAGGGAAAGGGCCCCCAAAGAAAAGCCAAAAGCGGCCACCCCAAAGTCTCGCCAAGGGCCCACAGATGAGGCCCAGATGGCAGCAGCTGCAGCCTTGGCTCGGCTGGAGCAGAAGCCCAAGCCTTGGCTCCCTTCATCCCAAGATGCCATCAAGAGTCAGGGTAAGAACAGCCAATACCCATTTCTTGCCCAGGTGCATGACAGGCATATTTGTCAGTCCACAAAGTGCCCATTTACAGGGAGTATTTTCACCAGTCTATTTATTGGCCCTGCAAAGCCTACACTCATCTCAATGGCATTTCTGTCTGTCAGACTGGGGGGTTGAGGAGCCCATCTCCCGTAATTTCACACCCCCACGGCTAGTTTTGCACGACTAGCTAGGTGCACTCTTGGAAGGGGGGGTTGCATTCTTCTGAAGCATCGTGTTCTGACCCACTGCCAGAGGCAAGGTACCAAACGAGATGAACCAACTGCCTGATTCAGGATTGTAAATCCAAACTGCTGCTTCCCTGTCCCAATTCTGTATAGTTCATCGGGTTGTGCCACGTCTGACGCTGTAACCTGGATTTGTGTCTCGTAGTGAAAAAGGAGCTTATGGCTGAAGCAGCAGCAAGTGAGAGAGGACTCTCCACGGATCACACGGTATGAGGAGATGCTGCTATTCCAGGGCATATGATCTCTGGGCAATTGAGAATCCCTGAGTTAGGAGATGCTCAAGCTTCCTAGAGAAGGGGATACCAGCCCCTGTGCTGTGGGACTGTGGATTTCAGTCTGACTTTTGAAATGCGGAGAGAAATAGCTGCTTATGGTTCGGAGAGCTTAAAAATCCTTTAGTTCGTACTATGGCATCTCTTCTGAAATCTGCTGATTTGGTGGGGAGTGAGCAAGACAAACTCGGATTTAAGAACAGTTGCTGTGGAGTCAGAGTAGTGACTTGATGCAGGAGACCTCCCATTTTTAGACCCACTTTTTACACCTTTCTTTTTAAAAACTCCTTGTCCGAAACTTCTCTGGGCTGAGCCTGCGAGTTTCTCTGTGTGTAGGAGAGTTAGGCCCTAGGCCAAATTTGCATACCCATAATGGGTAGTACCTCAGTCCATTTAAATCAGCAGGACTACGCCTGGATTACGGTGCTGCCTTGGTGTGAGCAAGGATATTGGAATCTGGCTCTCTGTTGTGGTATTGCACTCAAAGCCACATGATGAAAATAAAAGTCGTAGCTCCTACAGCTGAGTCTTTTTAACATAGCTAGAGACGAGGGGTGTAACAGAAGCGCTGACAGCTCCTGAACTCCAATGTTGGGAATCACTCCTCCGACTGACTTCGTGGCTGCCAAGCATTTACCCTTTTAGTTACGAGTGCTTTGCAAACCTCGGGTGACTTGAGTGGTAGCGTTCCATTCCTCTGCTCTTACGTGGAGGGGTTGTTACTGGTATCTCTTCAGAATGCCTTCGGGGAGCTTCTTGGAAGGTACCTTCCATTATATTAGAAGGGATCTTATTCAAGCTTTGGGTAGCATTGCTCAGTGCCGCTGAATAACCCAGCCAGTCCATGAGGCGTGCTGAGATATTCAGAGGGGAGATGCCAGTCTCAGATGTTCCCTGAGTTGCACTAGCAAGAAAGCTGTGCATGAGGGAGATGGGCGTCAAACATTCTCCCCCTTTGAGCCAACGTTTGATTTCAGCTCTTTCTTCAGGGTTCTGTGTCTGCGGTTGAGGAAGAAACAGCTGGACTGTCAGTGTCAGGGGTCTATTTCACTTGCCCACTAACTGGGGCCACTGTAAGGAAAGACCAGAAGGAAGCACACCTAAAAGAGGCCATCCTCTTGGTAAGTGAGGTCCTCAGCCGACCAGACTTTTCACCATTTCCTGCCTTCCATCTTACTAAATCCTCGGCATGGTCCCCAAGTGCAGTGTAACCCATTGGAAATGCCCTCTGGGGGGACTCTCAGGCATCCCTGGGCTTGGTACTTTATGCAGAACAACATGCTCTCTCCTCTACCACCAACACACACAATTACAGCCCTCTGCTGTCTCCACTTTCTCCCCCCAAAGCTTCCGTCTCTTCCAGGACTGTAAATCCAGATGTGGATAGTTGTTGACAAATGCCTGCCCTGACTCCTTCCTCTGAGTTTGGTAGGAGCACTAGTCTCCAGAACTCTGTTCAATCTGCCCCCCTGGTTCTGAAATTGGCGTTGACAGTCAGCTGACTCTTCTGTGACTGGCTTCTGTCCTTCTCCCTCAGCATTTCTCTAGAGACCCAGTGGCTGCCTCGATCATGGAGATTCAGACCTTCAACAGGGACCGAGAGAAAGTGAAACTTGGTGTTGAGACCATTGCCAAGTAAGTGGTCTGAATGCCTTGTGCAGTGCCTAGCTCACAGATGCATGAAATTTGTCACCTCTCCAGACGAGAAGGCGCAGGTGAAAGCAATTGCCCCTTTCCCAGCAGGTTAATGGTGAGGGGGTTTTCTTGTGCTCTGGGTGATGCCCAAAGGAAAACTGACAGTGAAGATTTGGAAATATTTCCTAATGGTGAAGTCTGTTAGACTGTACAAAGTGTGCAGTCCAGGAAACAAAACTTGTGAGTGGGGAAATTAACTAGATCATAAAGGTGGTCCCTGCACTCCTAGAACTAGGTACCCTCTGAGTGAAATGTGAGGCCCTCTGATGCCAGGTGAGCCTCCGAAGAGTGAGGCTTTGGCTGCAAAGCAGACTGTAGAGGGGGACACACCAATTGCAGCTTGTTTCAAACTGGCAGCGGCATAGCAGTGTGCACGAAGAGCGGTCTGGATGCTGGAGTGCAAATGAATCCAGTAGTCTCCAGCCATCTCGTCATAGTCACAGGGCTTTTGTGTTTCTTAGTTGTGCCCAATGGGGATTCCTAAAGACGTCTATCTGGAGAAAGGTGGTCGAGGCAATTAGTGTAATGCATGTGACCCAGTAGTAAAGTAGTGGGGTATCTTGCAGGAGTGTTCCGAAATAGATTTCTCTTGGTATAAAGAAGCCTGGGAAGGATGGAAGTGCTAGTGGAGAGGAGACACTTGGAGATTTCTTTGGACCCAAGTAACGTGTTTTCAAACTTTGATCTTGGCACCAAATGGGACCCAAGATTCACCAGTGATCTGAGCATCCATGCCTGTTGTGAATGAAGTGTGTGATGATCCTATCTTCTGCAGATATCTGGATAATATCCACCTCCATCCAGAGGAGGAGAAGTACCGGAAAATCAAACTGCAGAATAAAGTGTTTCAGGTGAGGTTCAGATGCTGGCAGTTGCCATATGGAGGAATTCCCACTCTGTAGCAGATTAAATCTAACCCTCTCCTTATCTTCTAGGAAAGGATAAACTGTCTAGAAGGGACACACGAGTTTTTCCAGGCCATTGGGTTTGAGAAGGAAATGCTGCCTGTTCCAGGACAAGGCAAGAAATCGAACTGTATTAGACTTGAGACTGGGGTCAGCTATTTGTGAGGAGTAGCAGTGTGTCTCTGGGAGGCCGCTTTGGTTCTAAAGTAGTGGTTCTCAACCAGGGTACGCATACCTGTGGGTACGTCAACTCATCTACATATTTGCCTAGTTTTACAACAGGCTGTATAAAAAGCACTAGTGAAGTCAGTTCAAATGAAAATTTCATGCAGACAATGACTTTATACTGCTCTGTATGCTATACACTGAAATGTAAGTATAATATGTATATTCCAGTTGCTTTATTTTATAACTATATGGTAAAAATGAGAAAGTCAGCCATTTTTCAGTAGTAGTGTGCTGTGACACGTTTGTATTTTTTATGGCTGATTTTGTAAGCAAGCAAGTTTTGAAGTGAGGTGGAACTTGGGGGTACGCGAGACAAATCAGACTCCTGAAAGGGGGACAGTCCGGAAAGGTTGAGAGCAGTGCTCTAAAGTCTGCTGTATGTTGTAACATCACCGTTCTACCCCCCCCCCCCAAACCTCCGGGTGATTTGCTGTCAGGACTGCTTTCCATTAGGTCCCAGGTAGCAGTGGATACGCTCCCCAGGCGTGGTGGGGAGGACAATTGGGATTGAAGGGAAAACAAGGCACTTAAGCCCAGTGCGTGTGTTTGTAGAGAGCACAGAAGAGTACTATGTGCTGAAGGAGGAGGTGTTGACTAAGCTGGAGGACCTCAAGGACTATAAGGAGCAGCTGTTGAGCTCTGAGCCGGTGAAGGCCCAGTTGGATCGCCAGCTCTGCGTATTCAAACCCTCCCCGCAAGCTGCCCAGTTTGAGCTGCCCCATGACTTCTACAACCTCACGGCAGAGGAGCTAAAACGGGAACAGCGGCTCCGGTGAGTCACCTGTAGCACTAAGCGCTGCATGTAAAAGGAGGGAGCTGCATAATTGGGGACAGGGGGAGGAGGATGGGCTGACCATGCCAATGCAGTGCGTTGCTCTGGTTTAGGAAAATCTCACCACTCCCTCCCCTCGCTTTATTTCATGTTAAAACTGTCTGGTCTATAAAGGACGGAAGCAGTGGAGAAGGCCTCTATGCTGAGGACAAAGGCTATGCGGGAGAGAGAAGAACAAAGGGAAATGCGGAAATATAACTACACGCTGCTACGAGTCCGTTTTCCTGATGGATACATTCTGCAAGGTAAAGGGCGGCTGCATCTTGCAACTTACTCTCACATACACGCCCCAGAGAACTTCTGGAAATTCAGCTTTGTAGCTTGAGAGCAATCATCATAAACCTGGCCACATGGGGCTAGAATAACTCAACCAGCTGGGATGCTTCTAGCCACTGGGTGGGATGGAGACAATGGGGTAACTATATTTTTGCAGCTTCTGTGGAAACTTCTCTCTAAAGCATCCATCACTCTTGCCATCTAAACCAATGGTGAGTATAAAGATCTGGGACATCCTTGGTCAGACTCATGCCTTGATTCACGCTAAAGCTGTACAAGAGTTTCCATACTGCTGAGGGTAAACGAGCAATTTACTGGCTCAGATTCCACTGAGCGGTTCATTAAAACAGAATGGGTGCGTTGCCCCCGTTGTGGGTAACAGGCTGAAAGTGGCTCTGTAGCCTGAGGAACACCAGTTGCATTCGGCAATAGGAGACACTTCGGAATCTTGCAGTGAGGCTCCTAGACTAAGTTTTCCAGTGGATTTTATTTTTAGGTTAGAGGTGCAATGGTATTTTATTAATTTGATGGCCCTGCTGTGATACTCTTGGGGGATAGCTCAGTGGTTTGAGCATTGGCCTGCTAAACCCAGGGTTGTGAGTTCAATCCTTGAGGGGGCCATTGAGGGATCTGGGGCAAAAATCTGTCTGGGGATTGGTCCTGCTTTGAGCAGGGGGTTGGACTAGATGACCTCCTGAGGTCCCTTCCAACCCTGATATTCTAAGATATGACCAACATGTTTCTATGAATTGTTTACCTGTTGAATAAATCACATCAAACTTGGTTCCTTCCCTACTGAACTAGCTTAAGGTTATCCAAATATGCAACTAAGGGTCTTGGTGAGAGCAGGTACATGGGAGTCTGCCTATAAACCAGCTTTAATATCTTGATAAGCAGAAAAATGTGATCTTAACACTCTCTTGTTTTTTTCACAATAGGGACATTCTATGCCCGGGAGCCAGTATCTGTGCTCTACAGGTTTGTGAGAGAAGCACTGAAGGATGATTGGATGCCCTTTGAGCTAGTTGCACCTGGAGGTCTTAAACTGACTGAAGAGAACGTGGCATTCAATGAGTGTGGGCTGGTGAGTAAAGTGATCTAGTTGAAGCCAGTTACAGCAGATACAAACCTGTTCAGTGAAAGGAAATGGGATTGTAATAATTCTGGTCCCAAGGGTGG
The DNA here is from genome assembly GCF_028017835.1 of Emys orbicularis. Lineage (NCBI taxonomy): Eukaryota > Metazoa > Chordata > Testudines > Emydidae > Emys > Emys orbicularis. The sequence goes on along the minus strand of NC_088706.1, from coordinate 8,586,955 downwards.
TCTAATGTCTTGTGATAATACTGAACATCTTTGTCTTCAGCTCAGTGCAGTTAAACTTCAGCCTGGGCCCTAGATGTACCACCCCATACCAAGAGGTTAGGGAAAGCTTTTGGCACAGGGCTAGCAACTCTGCACCAGTCTGAGCTGTATATCCTGTCTTTGTGCCTGCCAAAGTTCTTCCAAAACTAACATTCCAACTCTCATACACCTGGAAGACCATTTTCAATGAGTTAAAGATGCATAAAATACTCAGTGACCAGCTTCAATGTAGTTACTCTTAACATCCAGCACATTTTCTGCTTGTCCTAGGTGCCGTCTGCTCTCCTGACATTTGCATGGGATGCAGCGGTCATGGCAGACATAAAAGCTTCAGGAGAAGAGCAGAAAGGAAGCCCCTTGAAACCAGAACTCCTTTCTGCTGTCCAGATATTGTCATGAAATAAACAGGATTGGATTCAGTGCGGTTGGTTCTATTATGTGCTGTTGCCTCCTCCCCCTGCACTCAAGCATGAAAATGGAAGCTGCCTTAACTGTTGTTTGTCACAAACTTAAGGGAAGACTTCAGTTTTAGCTAGAGCATTAGGAGGCCAGGTTTCAGTATGGTAATGCACAATGCATTATCACCTCCAGTTCAGAGAGGAGTGGCTATATAATGGGATATGAGGACTGTTTAAACAGATTTAAAAGTCTGAAGACAGTCTTGCCCAGAAAAAGCTTTAAATGTGCTGCTTTTATATAACTTTTTACAATAAGTTCTTTTGGTTACTCTGTATGTTTAATCTCTTTTCTAGATCGGCTATAGAAAATAACAATCCACCATATTGAACTGTAGCAAAGAGGATGGCTGCAAGACTCTCGAGTTTTGATAGTGGCCAGGGCTAGTGTTAAGCTTTTCCTTATGTTTCTATTGTACAAAAATTGCTGCTGAATGAGACTTGTTTAAAACACTGTCAACTGCAACAAGTTAAATTGTTAGCTTGATTAAATGGAATATTTGGAAATGCAGTTTCCTTGAGTCAGGTGATTGAGTTAACTTACCTGATAGTTAAGGCTGCAAGTTTGTCACAGATTCTGTGACTTTCTGTTGCAGCTGGTGCTGGTTCAGGGGCTGCCCAGCTGCAGCCAGAAGTGTAGGAGGGGGCTTGGGCTTTCTGGCTCCCACTAACATGGCCCTGCAGCTCCTAGGTGGTGGAGGGGTCTCCCTGCTGCCTGTAGGCCCTGCCCCTGCAGTGCCCAGTGGCTGTGGTTCCCAGCCAATGGGATCAGCAGAGCCCCTGCCTTGGCCCCTCTATGGCCTAGGAGCTGCAGGGCCATGGAGCCCAGTAGGGAGCCCCTGCCAGTTCTCCCCCCCGCCCCAAAAAAACCACCCTTGACTAAAATGTAGCCTTGCTTATAGTCCCTGTGGGGTGGAGGGAGACAGTTTCCAGGCTTGATTTCTAACTGAGGGGAAGGGAAGATGCCAAGCCTGTATGTCTATGTAAGATCTAATATCAGGCTACTGCTACAGGTCTTCCTGCACTGTTGCCTTCAGTTGCAGCTTGAAGTAGAGGTCAGGTGAGGAATTTAACCCAAGCTAGTGACCTTGGCATGGAGAAATGGAGGCAAAGCTGCCCATGGTGGCCTAGAAAAACTGCCACCGTACAACTGAAGGGAGGGGGTCTACCCCAGTACCAACTAGAAAGCAAATAATGCCCCTCTAACTTAAAGCCTCTATTTTAGGAGAAAGCTTGATCATACTGCTGTAAGTGGGGAAATATATTGCAGAAGTAGCACTGGGTACAGCTTGTTCAATGCCTCTCTCCCAACAAGTTAGAGAAGAGGAAAAAAATAGTCTGCTACTTTCCTAAACTATACAGACAGACCAAGGGAATTTGCATGCTCCTAGTATAGGAGCAAGTTCTAACCCAAAATGCAGGAGGGAAATAAGCTGCAGGTTTAATCCTAAGTGAGACATGAGCACTAAATTAATTTCACTAAGCCTATTAAAAAATGGAGAGGCCTAAATATACAGATGGGGTAGAGTTGAAGAGCTTAAAGTCATTTAGCTAGTCTTGACAATTTCATGCTTAAGTTCTTCTGCAGAAGAACTTGACACAGTGGTAGTGATGGCAGTGGCCATGGCTATAAGAAAAGGTGTGCACATTTTAGATCCTTTTTCCTTAATATAGATATAACCCACTCTGTGTCCTTAGTTGTAGTATGTTTCTTAAAGGGTTCACTTTCCCTCCACTAGAGTGTGATAGTCCTAGCCCAACTGCAGAGTTAGGAGTAAAATGGTAAGAAAAGGAAAAACAATTTAAGGTCTCTCTTCCCCCTCTCACTTTAACCTTCAGTGAGAGAGTACAAGTTAATTGATCTACTAGGCAGAAGTGGGTCTTAAGTGCTTAGAGATGAGGCTGGCCCTTGAGTTCAAGATCATACCCTGCATAGGGATGACCTAGAGGAAGGGCTACTGTGAGGTCTCGAGAAACATTTTAAAAAGTTAGTTAACTAGACGCCATCACAGGGGTATAGCTGATGGCAACAGGATATCTCCCCCCCTGGAAACAGGCAGTGTAACTGGAAGTCCAATCAGAAAAGAGCTACAAGATTATCTGAATGCTGGACCATGCTTTCCAGTAAGAGTTGGTTCTTTATGAAAGAGGCAATTTGATCAGTCTGTAAATACATATACAGGGCAAAGAACCAGTGCTAGAAGGGCTAATCTAGTAGACAAATTGAAACTGAACATAAAATACACTTAACATTCTCCATTACAAAGTGTCTTTTACACACATCTGCTGTAGTTCAAGTTACTGGGAATCAACGCAGGAATTACTGGAAGAAATTCTAGAGTCTGTTTTGGAGGAGTTTAGAGTGGGAGGATCTAATGGTCCTTTTTAGCCATTAGGAGGAAAAAAAAAAAATTATGAAACTGTGTAGTCAATGACAAGTAGGTAGTCTGGCAGAAAACAAGCAAAAAAATCTGTGTCAAATCATCCCTCATATGCTCTGGAGATGGTCAGAGTATACATTTACCCGCCTACCTAGAGTCAACATATTATAGCACTGTCTTTCAAATTGCAAGCAGATCATGAGATGCATAGAGCCTGAAAATTTAGATCAATTTAGATAAGCTCCCACTGAAGTTGTATATGCAAAAAAAGGCATACATCACTGATTATGTATAGGCTTGGAAGGATTCGATCAGTCAATGTCACTACACAAACCAAAGAAAATATTTCTATTCATAACTTAAGAAAAACGCTAATTGAGAACTTTAGAGTTTGATTTAAGGACATTTACTTTGTATATTTTGACAATGTGTGTTTTAACCATTAAAGCTTTAACGTTTTGAATCTGTGTCATTAAATAATTGTCTGTTCCCCCATAATTTCCCACAATTGTGAGCACTTAAATTGATAATTAAAAATATTGAAAAAATGCTTAAAACCCACAATTTTGCACAACTGAAGATTTAAACTAATAAAGCTTAAAAATAAACATCTATCAAAATGATAAAATCAAATTCTGCCAAGCCTAGTTATATAGATAATCAGGGTTTTAAAACAAAAAATCTGTATGTCAGACACTTCAACTGAATCCAGGTGAAGAGTTGGTTTCAGCCTATACCGGTGTGTCAACCTTTTTGATGCCAGGGGCCAACTTGCTGCCTTCCTAGTGTCAGGGAGATCTCAGGGACCAGTGCCAGCCCATGAACCAGTCATTGAGAAACACTGGCCTATATCACCTCACATACATTCTCTCCCTCCCCCCACAGAACAGTCATCCCTGGTAGTGTCCCTATAGAAAGGCAGACCAGAAACAGGACAAAATAATGGTAGCATAAATTCAAATATAATTGTACATGTCACCACTTATGCCCCCAAAGCCATGCTATACAGAATTATGAACAGACTGTAATGCCCATAGGCAAGTCTTAAGCTTACATTTGCAAGATCACACAGCTAACTTTGCTTAGCGAGCACAAGTTAGATACTTTCATACAAAATATCAATTTCAATAATGCTTTATTAAAGACAGATTAATATGCAATATTTTTAGCTAAAAATATTAAAACTAAAATTTTCAAGCTTTCATCTGTTCTGCTTTAGACCAAAGTGCTGTCTTCTCTTTACAAGAAATATGGAATACTTTCAAGTATCTTGTACAAAGATACACAAGTTTAAAATCCTAAAAATTCTACATACATACAGAGGGGTTAGTAGGAATTAAGTATCAAACTGCGTTCGATGGGCCAACTGCAATAGCCTTCTGCATGGGGACAATCTCCATTGCACCATCTGATTCTGAAGTGGTTTCAGTAATTGCAGATGTAGAATCTGTGAAGTAGAAAAATGTTTTACACTTTCACAACTAATACAGTGCAACTCAGCACCTGCAATATATCCTCATTAAAAAGTGTAGTTAGTGTTAGAGGCTCTGTCTGAGGCCTGGTCTATACTTGGGGGGAGGGGGGGGAGGGAGAAGAGATCAATCTAAGTTATGCAACTTCAGCTACGTGAATAATGTAGCTGAAGTCGACGTACTTAGATCGACTTACTGTGGTGTCTTCACCGCGGTGAGTCGACTGCTGCCGCTCTCCCGTCGACTCTACCTGCGCCTCTCGTGGAGTTGGAGTAGAGGAGTCGATGGGAGAGCGCTTGGGGGTTGATTTATCACATCTAGACTAGACGCGATCAATCACACACACCCCCGGATCAATCGCTGCCCGCCGATCCAGTGGGTAGCGTAGACATACCTCAAGTCTTCGGGGTTGCCTACTCAAAGTATGCATTACTGGTACAAGCCCGGGTAGATACTTTTCAGTGGCTGATTTTAGATTACAGTTAAATCAAAAGACAAACTTAGCCAAAATAAATTCTGTTTACACCTAAAATGGTCATCCACAGTCTTTTGCACTGATTTATTTACTTCTTAAAAAAGTCACTGTCAAACCAGTTCAAGTTTGTGTTTAGATAAGTCCTTAGAGGAAAACCTGAACAGAAAGAGCCCTATTTCTCAGCACAAGAGGTTAGAGCCTTTAAGTTGCTCTGCTTTTTTGGGACTGCAAAGAATCTTGCTGTGCATTTCAAATAATGCACACAATTTTATCTTAACATAGCTAACGTTTAAAAATATTGTCTATTAAGCAACAGAAAAAAGGGGAGGATGGTACCATGACAGTTCCAGCTGGTACAGAGAACAGAGATGACTCAAAGGGATGGGAGGTTTCAGAGTGGTAGCTGTGTTAGTCTGTATCAGCAAAAACAACGAGGAGTCCGTGCGGCACTTTAGAGACTACTAACAAATTTATTTGGACCTAAGCTTTCATGGGCTAGAACCCACTTCATCAGATACACGGAGTGGAAAATACAAGGGACACCATCATAGGACCTCACACCATCAGGGGCTCATTCACCTGCACATCTACCCATGTGATATATGCCATCACGTGCCAGCAGTGCCCCTCTGCCATGTACATTGGCCAAACCGGACAGTCTCTACACAAAAGAATAAATGGAAACAAATCTGACATCAGGAATTACAAGATTCAAAAACCAGTAGGAGAACACTTCAACCTCACTGGTCACTCAGTAACAGACTTAAGTGGCAATTCTTCAACAAAAAAACTTCAGAAACAGACTCCCACATGAAACTGCAGAACTGGAATTAATCTGCAAACTGGACACCATCAAATTAGGCCTGAATAAAGATGGCGTGGATGGGTCATTACAAAACCTAATTTTACCATATTAATTTCCCCCTACTGTTACTCACACCTTGTCAACTGTTTGAAATGGGCCACCCTCATTACCACTACAAAAGTGATTTTTCCTCCCTTGGTATTCTACTGCTAATTGAATTATCTCATTAGACTGACCCCCACTTGGTAAGGCAACTCCCCTCTTTTCATGTACTATGTATATATACCTGCTACTGTATTTTCCACTCCATGCATCTGATGAAGTGGGTTCTAGCCCACGAAAGCTTATGCCCAAATACATCTGTTAGTCTCTAAGGTGCCACAAGGACTCCTTGTTTTTTCAAAGGGGTGGGACATTTTAATACCCTCCGTCTATGGAATGTAGAATCAAGGAACATTGTTCACCCCACATCTGTGCCAGGTAACTTCTACACTGGGGCTCTGCAGAGACAGTCTTACAAAGATGAGCTCCATTGCAGAAGTCATTAGGGGAACTGAAGGCTCTGACAACCATGTAAGGGACAGCTGTAGTATTGTTTTGTACTAACTGACCAGCAGAGAAATACTTAATGAAATTAACGTCAGGGGTCAGATAAAACCCCAGCGAGAGGAAAGAAGCAGTTCCATCCCCTCAGCTACTATTTCAGGCTGCAAATATTGCATTGACTCATACTCTTAAGGTCCTTTTCACAACAAGATCTAAGAAAAGAAGCTTGTAAATGATTACTTCGATTCTGGAGCAGAATTCTGCGGCAAGGATTGGATTCCTCATCTGCCAAACAGGAGCCCTGCTTATTACCTAGCCCCATTTCCATGAGGAGAACCACCACAAAGAGGGTGTATGTGTGTATGTGTAATGCTTTACAAAACCAGGTAGGTAAGGGTCCTGCAGCAAAAGCATACACAACCTTAGAGAGATTCTTGTGTTAACCGTTTGCACTTCTGAACATGCAGAAGGCCAGGCATTCACAGTTCTCAGCAAGCATAGCACCTTCTGCAGGTGGTGTATTGTCAGGGTTTCATTTGTTCTGTTGAAGATTACGTCTCCCAAAGAAGGGGAGAACAGTGTGTATCATCTACCAGTATAAATCAGTGATAATTAGCCTAGCAGCCAAAAACAACTCTCACGCAATTTGCATAAGTGCAAAGTGTTTCCAGACTGTTCTTGTCTTATCCACATCCAACCCTGACTTTTTTTTTTTTTTGGGGTGTGCAGAGGTCACTTTTTCCTCCTGGCACGAGGAGTGATTATAATCCAGATGATGACCAAAGCACTGAGCAGGGTAGGAAAGAGGAGGTCCAGCTTAGTACCGACTGGAATGGGAAATTTGCAGGAGTATTGTAGCAATGTTGATCGCAGGATCTTAGAGACACAAGGTGGGTAAGGAATATCTTTTATTGGACCAACTTCTGTTGAGGAAAAAGAAACTTTCGAGCTACACAGACAACAGCTCTGGGTAGCTCGAAAGCTTCTTTCCTCAACAGAAGTTGGTCCAATACAAGATATTACCTCATGCCCCTTGTCTCTGAAATGGCAGGAGTGGTTAGAGGAGGGAGACAGATGGAGCACTAGGAAGGTCTGCTGGTCTGGGTCCTATTAAGTGGTGTGGGGAAGTGTTATAGAAGAGCAGGCAGCAAAACCCTCAGCCAAGGTTAGGACAACTTGGCATCTGGGAGCGAAGAGCAAATGTGGACTGGGGAGGGTGACAGCAGCACTAACAGAGGTGGTGTCAATAGTAGGTGTTATGCAAAATGAACTAGCCCAGGTGGAAATAATGGTAGGAAGAACAGCAATGGTGTTAGCTGTATGTCCTGTTCACATGCTGCTGAATTTACTAGCCTGTTAAGCAGTGTTTCACTGGGTGGCTCCTGGGAGCCAATCTGTCAAAAGCCATTTGTCAGAGATCATTTCTCACCTTTCCCTGGTTGTATGTCCACAATCATGCAGTCATCTTCCTCCTCTTCTTCAGTGTCGGCCTGGAACCCATCCATTTCCACAGCTTCAGCCTTTAAAGAAATCAAAAAGCTGCACCAGAGGTAGTAGCGACTAAGTCTGCCAGTGACTGTTTAACATGCAAAATGATCAGAACAAGTTCTCCAGTGGATTAGGCAGCACAGAAAGGAATTCAAGCCTTTCTATAGTGAGTATTTCTTACAGTGCTTTCAGGATATCCTGAACAAAGCTGGACTTAGTGTTCCCCAGGGATGAACTAATCTGACTTCACACACAGCCTGGGCCCCTTGTCAAAAGTCAGCATCTATATTACTGTCAGATTTCCTGCTACACAAGTTGCTGTATCAAAAAACTGCTTGCTAAAACATAGGGGCTATTATTCATTGCCTTGTGTGTAAGGAAGGTACAAACTGTTCACCCTGAGCTGAAACATGATCTCAAGCTTTGTTCTGAAAGGGAAGTTTCACTTTTATTTTTAAATTAAAACATTTTAAAAGTTTCTTCTTGCTTTCAATAGGGAATCATAAAATTATATGAAAATTATAATTTTCCTACCAAAGTTTCCCCTTCAGGATTTGTTTTTCAGTGTTTAAAAAGGAACTAATTTTTCCTTTTTTATAGAACAGTAATGGGAACAGTGGTGACTGCTGCTTTTGAGTCAAAGGGAGCACAAGAGTGGAATTAAAGGAATTGAGGGATGTTGTGCTTACTCCACAGTGAATTGCTTCTATTATTTTTCCTGGATTTAGAGAGAAAAACCTAGATTTGAGAATATCCTTCATGTTTTAATTTAAAGCTATGCATTAATCAAGATTCAGTTTGTTCACATGTGCACTGGTTCTCAGTTATAGTAGTGACTTTCTTTTGCTCTTCAACTTAAGAGCACCAGAATTTGGAAGACAGATCCAGAAAGCATGATGGAATATCATGATAGCAGAAGGATGACTAGGTAAGAAGAGGGAAAAGAAGACAGCTTATTGAAAGGTATTTTCACTGAGACATGGCTGCATGGATCCAAACAATCTAATTTTGATTTTTCCCACAAGCACCCACCCTATTTGAGGGGAGGAACAATAAGACAGAGCAGCAGTTGACTTGAAGGCACTAATGCAAATATTCTTTCTGAAAGCTTTCTGCACCTTGTTCCAAACTGCACTGTGTCCCGAGTATTGAGTTCTACTTTAAGAAGTTGCCTTTAGCAGCATCCAGAGCTTTAGAGGGTCTGTAGAATAATACTGTTTACCAGTACCCTCAGTCTCCCCCTTCTTCTTGCAGGAGGATCATGGCCCATAGTTAACTGCTTGAGTGAATACCAAGCAGAGGTTTTAGGTTCTGTCTTACTCAGTGTGTAGGCCAATCAATAGCCAGATGGAACTCTGGGGGCAGGTACAGCTTCAGTGCAAGCCTCCAAAGTGGTGTTACTCAGCAGGTTCACATGCAGGAAGAAGAGAAAAAGGCCCAACATGCTAAGAGTAAGATGGTAGTAAGTAGAGGAAGGAGCTTCAGGTCACAGCTTCTCTCCCCAAGCTTGCAGATAAAGGGACAAGAAATGCATGCAGTCTGCTGAGCAAAGTTCTACCTCTGTTCCATTCTGTGCATAGGCAAGCCCCTGACAGCACTGAATTGGAAAACAACCTTTAACTCCCTCTTTATTGCCCCAGTCTCAGAGCAGACACTCTGGGAGCTGGGAAGATAATTAAGATACACAGAAGTTAAAGCCCTGATTGTGGCTTTAATGAACACAATCTTTTCTAGCTTTTAACTGGACTTACAAATAGACATCTCTTGAAATAACTTTAATAAAAGTATGCAGCGTTGGTGTAGTCCTGTTGGTCCCAGGATATGAGAGGGACAAAGGTGGGTAATACCTTTATTACACAGAGCTCTTCTTCAGGTCTGGGAAACTGACAAAGTGTCACAGCTAAATACAAGATGGAACAGATTGTTTAGCCTAAGTAGTTATCACATTTCAAGGGACCATTCAAGGTGAAGTGGCCCATTAATACCCCTCCAGTCACAGGGAGGAAAGGAAAGAGGGCTCTTAATGGGTTATAGATTATTATAAGCAGCCATAAATCCAGTGTCTTTTCAGTCCATGATTTTTAGTATCTAGTACATTTATTAATTTAAGCTTCGAGGCTTGTCTGTTGAAAGTGTTGTGCGGGTTTCCTTTGAGGACTGAGAGGTCAGATATAGTGATCGCTTTGTGAAAAGTGTTCACCCACAGGTGATGTGGTATTTGTCTTTTATCATTTTCCTATGAGAGTTTATTCGAGAGCATAGTGGTTGTCTAGTTTCACCCACATAGTTGCTATGGCGGCATTTACTACACGAGATGAGGTACGCCACGTGTTATGAGAGGCATGTTTAGGACCCATGCATCTTGAATGGGAAATTTAAGAGCAATGTAACAGCTGAAATTCTTATTAAAATCTGCAATTACACTGAGAAGCAGGGAAGAGAGCAGAAGGAAACATGTAGCCTAAAACGAGAGCACATTATAAGCACTCAGTTTTGCCTCATGTTTCATGTTGTACTCTAGGACTTTCTAAGCTTACTAGGTTGTCTTGACAGTTACCTCGGTGCGTATATTTTGCCGATCTACAGCGCTATGAGGCCTTACAAGCAACAGTTAAGGATTTAGTCCACAGGTTCAATACATACAAGCAACAGAGAGCAAGAGGTGAGAGTAGTGAGTCAAGGCTAGGCAGCAAGGAAGATATCGGACAGCGATAGAATGTACTGTTTCGCATGCATATAGGATGAGAACTGCAGTATAAGCAGGTTTAGCTAGGTGTTCAGAAAACATTTGTGGTTTGGAGGTGATCATTACCCACATAGGGGAAAGTGGAGGGACCGAAAGAAAAGTTGCCAATATTTTAAATTAAACTTCCTATTCAACTTGAAAACTAGAACTCCAAAGAAGCATCTTACATTAATTTGAATAGATAATCAGCTTCCGCTCTCTTGCCACCCCATCCCACAAGGGATTCATTGCAATGAAATTCATGACAATATTCCCCTCTGCAAAACCAGCATTTTGCCATCTATAAGGAGATCCAGGCTTGCCTAGTTAGATCATCGCTATTTTATGTTAATAGTTCTCATCCCCTTCTGAGTTACATAAAGTTAGAATGTTCTTAAAGGAACTCACCTGTTCTGCATCCCTAGGTTTTTTCATGAACTTGGTGATAGACATGCTTCCTGTTGACTTCCTCTTTACTGAAACTGGAGTGGTTTGTATCACTGTCACTCCTGGTACGCTGCTATTGTCCTCCTTGGCTGCAGAAAGGACTGGTGTGATGTAGTTCCACTGACAAGGAACAGGAAGGTGCTCTTGGTCAAAGCTTTTCAGCACCTCTGAGTGGACATACCAACACATCCTATATTCAGGTCTCTTCTCATACACAGAGTTCTCTGAAATAATTCGCTTTAGTCTGGCTTTGGAAGGGATAGCAGAGTCCTCGTTGACTGGAGTCTGCGGGCGGGAAGTGTTGGGACTTGTAGGACTAGCATCACTAATATCTGGGGCAAGGGCCGTTTCACTGAACAGTCCTTGGCGGCAACACTCCTGGAATTCATGGATGATCACTTTACTTCCATTGACATTCCCATGGAGCAGCGGAAGCAGTTGTCCCAGGACTGGAGAGAGAAAGACGATTGCATGTATGTTTTTGAAGGCAAGCTGGTATATATGCCTAGAGCTCAGGATAAGTCATTGACTCACTGATATAAACTAAGCAGTTGTTACCAAAAAACCCACACACAAGGGTTGTGGTCACTCAAAGTACATGCGGAGAGCACTTTGCTTAAAGGAATTTTGGAATGCAAGCAGTGCAACAGCCCAGTATGGTATTATACCCACCATTTTACAGAGAGGAAAAGTATTGTTAAACTCAAATAAATCAGTATCAATTGGGGACAGAACCCAGAGGTCCAACTCCATCTCCTGCTCTAGCCCTCCCTCTGTTTTCATGGTATTAGCATCCTTTCTGTTAACTAGTTCTGCCTCTTTAGCATTAATCAATAGTCAATAAATAGTATATAGGGATATAATTGAACTCAAAATGGTCTTTTCTAATCTTTTTCTCAGCAAAAGGCTCCAGCGTTTAAAGCAAGCAACAGATTTCAGATGGAACATAGTTAGAACTACCCAGCATGGAAAAGTTTCCATCAAGTTCACGTGCAAATATTTCAGACTTCACACTAGTCATTTAACACTATTCATTATTTTGAATTTTAAACAAACTTAGATTGGATACGTGAGGGGTTTCCTCACAGGCGACATCTGATTTACTGCTAGGCGAAATCACAAAGGTTTGGCCCTTCCCAGTCTTACTTTGCTGGTCTTTTGTCCTTTTTTTGCTAGTTTTCTGCATCTGCTCTTCCTCGGCAACAGATGAATCCAGAATACAAACTGCAAACTGCTGAAGCACCTTTAGGTCTGCATGTGCACTGCTTTTGCTTTCTTCTGTTTCCCAGATGCAGCCAATCTTCACAGCCTGAAGAACATGGAACCTCTTCCCCTTGGCTATCAGTTCATCCCACTCCTTTGCTTTCAGCTTCTGACGAACTTTTTGATTCTCTGGATCATGCTCCTGAAAGTCAAGAAAAGCCTCTGACTCACTAATTCCAGAAAAACTGAAATTCCCTCACTTCTGCTTCATAGTGTGTTCAGAGCTATGAGAAATCAAAAGTATGAGGTACAATGTTTGAAGGAAATACTTCGGGAGGAAAGCTATCAAATTAATGGACCCATACAGTGCTGAGAAATAGTATTGTCACAGCTTTACAGTAAAAGTGCCAGAAAAACCCCTATTATCAATCTCTGATGGTCAGGTGGTGATTCACTAAATATCTAGCTGTCACAGAGCTTGTCATCCATGAATCACATAGGCAGGAAATATCCCCATTTACAGATGGAGAACTGAGGCATAGGGAGAGGATGTAAATCAAAGTTACACAGTAGGCCAGTGGCAGAGCTGAGACTAGAACACTGGTTTCCTGAGTCCCATATCCATTGAAAAACACTGCCACAACATAAAGTTTTCAAAATTGCAACTCTTCTAAAAGTGTGTGTATATATCTATATCTCAGAATCAAACACTAGATGGGAAGCCCTGTCATCCTTACTCTCAAGAATGGGATTTCAGCCCATTCCTGATGAATGCCTCTTTATAAGCGGTTTAGAAGTAAAGCTTCCAAGTGTAGGGTCACCCTGTTGTAGAAGCTTTCCCAGGATGTTACACATTTTCCCTGAGACCAACAGGCTAAAGCACTAAAGAGGCCATTATCAGCTGCTTATTTCCTCTCTTCTGGCTGGAATATTCCTAGATGTGGGTTTTCACTCTGAGGAGATAACATCCTCACATTCTGTTTTAAGTTGCCCATACAGCAAAGTTTGTCAACCTTTGGGTCTGGTGGAATTTCTAACTCACCCTCTTCATCCTGGGCATAAGCTTACGATCAGCATTGTCTTTCGCTACAGTGTTACAGGTATTTCAAATGCTCCTCTAACTACCACTCACTATACAAATGTGCTATTATAGAGGTGGGAGAAATCATTATATGCTATTGGTAGCTCCTTCTCCTAGCTCTACCTTCCTCTACTCCACTCACCATAGAAGAGCTTTCTTGGATTTTCATATGGCCATACAACATATTAAACTCTGATACAACCTGTTGTTACAAAGAGGGATGTAAGTGAATAAAACTGCCTCTGTCCAATGTTGTTCTCCCCTGCTTGGATCAAAATGCTGCAGTATATACCTATCTGGAAGTGCAAAGACACCGATATGCTAACTGACTGTAGAGTGTGCTAGTATTAAAGGCTGAAGTATACATTTCATTTATTTGCTAAACAGATAAGCAGACCCGTCTATTCCGAGCAGGCTGCCTCTCCTCTACCAACTAGCAAAGCATGCAGTTTGCACCAATGAGAACAGTGCCCAAATCTTTAGACATTTGAGCCAACCCAGCAGTGCCCTCCTGAAAGGTATGCAACTTATTACACAGTACATTTGGGAAACAAGGAAATTGAGGCCCACGGTCACTCAATTCACTTACTTCTGTCACTCCTTCATCCTCCGATAGGTACCCATGGGGTACAAAAAAGCCATCATCATCATCTTCATCTTCTCCTCCCTCCTCATCATCATCCTGAAGATAAAGTTAACTTTACTAGAAACTGCACTTTATAAAATCACCTAGCAAGAGTTTCAACAAGCAGCAAGAATCCAGACATGAACAGTCTCAGAAAAGAGTGTCATCTGTCTGGTTTGAAACTAACAACAACAACAAAGCTTCAGTCCACTATGACAGCTATGTTTCTTTTGAATCATCTCCGTAACTTTAAGGCTGGCTAGCGCAGGAAATCCTCACCCCTTCACTGTGAGAGAGAGATTCTCCTGGTTCTTCCTCTTCCCACTCTTCATCACTATCTATCTCATAGTCGAGCAGTTTCTGTAATGAGAAATGTCCACATGTCACCACTCAGTCAGTGAACTCAGAGAGCAATGCAAGAGTTCATGCAACAATTCAAACAGCAGCAAGAGGGAATAAATGACAACTGGTCTGTGAAATGCAAGAGAAGAACGCATGGGTATTTGGAGACAAGGTCTGCTTCAGAACTGAAAGAAAGCAATCAGTAAGGCATGGGTAAGACCATGCTGATTGTGAAATGCTTACACTGTCCTTTGACCAGGGATTCCTGGGATGAATGACAGTGGTTTTCTTATTCCATGTGCCCCAGTATGCAGGTCGATGATTCTCAGAAAACTGTAGGAGTTTCATCCTGCCAAATTTCTTCCTTTCAGGAACGTTGTCCATTTTGCAGCTATCCACTATCACCACATCACTGTTGAAACAAACACAGCCCTCAGTGGTTTCACACTCCACTGCTGCTCAGAGAGAACCCACAGACATCACTTAAAAGCCTGAGAGACCCTCTTCAGTTCAGCAGTCTCAAACAATTCTAGAGTGTTTGAATTAACGACACATCGCCACCATCTGCTTGCAAGGACAAAGCTTCTATCCCGGCCAGGGTCCCTCCCTAAATAACGACACCAACCTGTGTGTGATAGCAGCTCTGGTTTAACTATCTGACGGCACCTTTTTGTTAAAGCCATGTTATTTAGGCTATGTCTACACTGCGAACCTTACAACAGGGTGGTTGTGCCACTGCAGCTGCGCCGTTGTAAGGTTTGCAGTGTAGCCATTCTTTATCGCCGGGAGAGAGCTTTCCGGTGACAAAATAAAACCACCTCCAACGAGGGGGGGTAGCTTCGCTTTGTCATTAAAACTTTTGTCGTTCAAGGGGATGTTTTTTCATACCCCTGAGCGACAAAAGTTTTGATGAAAGTGCCAGTGTAGACAAAACCCTAGATGAAGCAAACAGAGCGCTACCTTTCTGCACTGGACACTGTTCAAGTGCAAGACTCCCTGCGGAGAAGGATTTGTGAGCTTGTGTATGGAATCAAGGAAATCTGCATCACAATACATTGCTTCCTGTGGTGACGAAGCTCATACAGGACTATTCTAAAAGAAAAACCCCACTTTTTTGTGATCACTGCTGTTGGTGCAAACCATTTTCCAACACTGTTTTCACAGTTGGTATGTAAGTGAACAGCGACCCCAAGCCCCAGACTAACCTGTTGACTATGTCAGCACTGCGGTAACAGACAATGGTAGGTCCAGATTTGTGTGGCTTGCGGCACTTTAGTTCTTCCAAGAAAGAAATGTCATTATTCTGTGCTTGTAGGAGCTGATCTAACTGATCTGAGAGGTCCTGATCAAAGGCAACACGACAGAGTGGAGCCAGGACCATGTTCTCTTTAATTTCAAAGGGAGCAAATTTCCCACAGGAGCCAGCAAGGGTCTGAAATTAAAAGTACGTTTAGAAATGTTAGTCTGAATCCATCAGCATCTGAAAAACAGCAGCACTAGCCCATTTGAGTTAAATCTAAAGTCTTGATATTTCAAGAGATGCTAGGATCAGGGGTAGTCTATTTTTTGTCAAGGTCCAACTTTCTTGGCCAAGGCATAGTCAAGGTCCAGACTCCAAAGAAAATAATTAAAAACAATAATGATAATAAATAAAAACATTTTGGGGTCTGTTCAAAAGCATCTGGTGGTCAGTATTTAGCCTGCGGTCTGCCTATTGACTACCCCGGATTACATACTTCTTATTTGTGAGTTCAGCAGATCCCCTTGAGGAGAATTAAAGTCTTGTAATCATTCCTGGAACAACTATTAAACGAGTCATGGATTTTCAGTATAACTGGCAAGAAGTATGATCTCTACCATAAGAGATTACAATTCTGTCCCTCACAGCATCAGCCACAAAGTTTTCAATTGTCTAACCACAGATGCACAGCCATCACTTTTTAAAATAAATTAGAAGTCAGTCCTCAAGTTTGTTCACTTGAAAAGAAAAAGGTGTGGATGCATGTCATTAACAGAACTAGTGTGTTGGTTCAGAAGATAGTAAATGAAGCAGAGAAATAAAGAAAATGATTAGCAATAACTGACCTTCGGGGCTTGTGGAGTCTTTGGTTTCTGAAAGAACCTGGTGATTTCTGCCTTCTGTGCATTAATGCGCTGGAATTAGAGGGTTGAAATACATGTTATCAACTTGTTAAATGAACATTAACATGGCCCAGTCTTTAACAGGGGTTACACTCTTTAGCTCACTAAAGTCCAAGATGAGGTATGGAGTGAGGGGTTTGGTCTTTTTGCTCAGCTCCTGTAATACAATGAAACATTAACAAAAGGGTTGTTGCTTTCTGTGAAACACCTAGTACAAATTTGGACACCAATAGTGATCAATAACAAATGAATGTACTACTATTGCCTTGTCCTGTGTTGGAATCCTATAACTGAACACAACAAAACAAGTGGGCAGGCTAAAGAGGCTAGGTGTTCGGATAAGGGGTTGCTCCAGTTCTCTTTTCTCCTGCTTTAAATTCATCACTTGAGTGCCTGTGTCAGAATTTGAGTGGGAAGAATGGTGCTTTGGTGGAGGGCTTGTACTGTTATCGTGCTCAGAGGATGGGTTATGAGAGCTTTGGATGGAAGATCTGTCAAAAGCCAATCACAATATCCTCTGAGCAAGTACATGAGTTGCTCCCCAGTGACTTTTGGAAGGATTTCCATATTTCCACTGTTCCCCATTTGTAGCCCAGAGTCCTGAAAGGTCAGAATTTCCATACTGGCCCAGATACTCCTTCACAAACAAGAACGAGAAGGCCAACAACTCCATGCTGCAGCATGATTTGTGAGCATTGTCGAAAGAGGCAAGTTCCGCAAGGATTTATGGACAGGTCAGCAGCTTGACAGACCAGAACAGAGAAAGCTTTTATATTTTTTGGGGAGAGGAAGGTGGAGATGGACAAGTATGAACAAAGGCCACAGCACTGATGGGAGCAATGGATAGAGGTGCACCAAGGCATCACTGGTGGAGTAGTGCAATAAGACTAGATTGAATACGTAGCACTTTGAATAAGAACACAAGAAGTTTAAATGTGATGCAATGGAGAAGGGAGAGCAAATGGAGAGATTCAAAGAGCGGGATAGAGGGGATATTAGAAGCCATGTTCTGGATGATCTAGCAAGGGAAATGTGGGTGTCAGGGCGATCAAGGACACTAGCAGTCTCCAATTCCAGTACAAGAACCTAGATAGAAATCATCAGAGGGACAGCAAGACTCCAAAATAAAGCAAGACATTTTTACCTTTTCCTCCTCTTTTAACCGTTTCTCCTCCTCTTTCTTCCTTTTCTCTTCAAGTTTTGCCCTTTAAAATATAAAGTTAATTTAAGGAGTTACCACACAAGTCATTAAGGTGACAGTATTTATTATTCGTATTGTGGTAGAGCCTAGGAGCTCCAGTCATGGACCAAGACCCATTGTACAAATGGAACAAAAGGGCAGTCCATTCATTTGATCAAAACCAGCAAGAATGTGGAACAAAAGCCTATTCATGTCTTCTGCACTGGAAGTTTATATGTTCAACCATGTCTACATTACTAGTTATCCATTTTCAACTCCCTCCAACATCCAGAAGAGGGATTTGTGGTTGTAACATAAAAACACTTTTTAAAAAAAGAGAAGTTCCCCAGCCATGGCATGAAGAGGAAAAAACCTCAGGTGAAGCACAAAACCTCTTTTCAGCCATTTCAAAGTAGGAGCTCAGTTTATCATCTGCATTCAAGTAGAAAATTCTTAAGACTAAGGGCAGGTCCACATAGTTAAAACTGGTACTAAAACTATTTAGAAACAGATAGTTAAATCAGCGCAACCCCTTAACGTTGATAGCTTATTTCTACAAGCACCTTTAAACCAGTATAACTCTATGACAATACAAGTTACGGACACAAATCACTTACTCTAAAGCTTCCTGTCTCTCCTTGCGTTTTTCCTCCTTCACTCGTAACTTCTCAGCCTTTTCCTTTTCATCTTTTTCCTTTTTCTCTCTCCTTTCCTTCTCTTTCAGTTCTTTCTCTTCCTCCTTCTTCTTCTTCGCCTCTTCCTTGGCCCGCTCTTTTGCAGCTTTTGCCTCTTCTTTCAGCCTCCCTTTTTCCTCCTTTTCTGCTTGCAACTTCTGCAGCTTATCTGCACGTTCTTGATCCTAGTTGCCAAACAAACAGTTCAATAAATGTCCCTGTCATGCATATTATGCAGCTATGTATCAAAAGAATAGATTAGCACAACTGTTTGTGCTGTTGGGTTACTGGTGTAAGTGCTTGCACTGAGTGTTTAGCCTGTGGCTTGGTTTTGTTTCAGGTTACCAGCGAGGAGTAAGAGACAGTTAGAGGATTTACGAACTGTCATTAGTTGCCTGGGCAAGCTAAACCATTCTGTGAAGCTGGTCCTCAAACACCTGTTGATTAATGTGTTTGGCTCCCTCTCTCCTCAATGGGCCTGTCAGTTGTACAGTGTTTTAATCATGTTCTGCATACTGAAGGAAGTTTGTGTTATATTTTGTTTTATGTTTTAATTATTAAGTCTGAGAATACATATTTGTTTATGGAAATTTAAGTATACAGGAGAAAGACTTTTCTAGATTTGATTATGGTAGTTTTAAAAGATATTTGGGGAAATACATATCCTATTAGGTACTGCATTTTCATGCTCTTATTTTCATTTATGGCTGCCTACCGTTAGAGATTCCTAATGTGAAAACCCAATTAGAAATCACTTTCATATCCAGATGGAGTTTCTGAAGGAGACCCACTTTATTTCCTAAAAACATGATGAACACCACCATTTGCATTATGCAGATATTTTATTTCCTATATAACTCTAAAAGCAAGGAGACATTTTTACTGGTGCATCAGTTCATTTAAGGTAATTTGACACCTTGGGTTGCTATGATAATTTAAGTCAGGGGACCCCAACATCTAAGTGCGCCTGCGTACTGGCTGACGGACGAGCATCCGCCAAAATGCCGCCGAGAAGCAGCGTCATCCAGAGGTGCTGCCGCCGAAATGCTGCTGATTTTCGGCGGCGACGCCTCTGGATGACACTGCTTGTCGGCGGCATTTCAGCAGCGATGCCCATTGACGTTGCCGCTTGTCAGCGGCATTTTGGCAGATGCTTGTCCGCCGCCACAGTCCCCCATGGCTTGTCGTCTGGCGTTTGCCAGACGAAAAAAGTTGGGGACCACTGATCTAAGTAGTATTATGGGAGGAGTAGGGAAGGCAAACATAAGTGATGTTAGAACTTACATTATAATATCCTGAGGCAAGCCTGAGCTATTTTTCTCAGTTGCAGCATCTACTGAAATATTCTGAGGTTGTGTTATGTTTAGTGCAGCGATAGATCCCAAGATAGCCCCTGTTTTGATAGCACTACATGCACATGCTATATCTGGGAGCTAAGGAAATCTGTACTCAGACATCCAAATGCCCCATACTGTCAGTTTCTAGCTTCTGTCTACTGAGTTCACATTTCAGGCTTCCAGCAGATGCCTGTATTTACCAAGCAAAGCTTGTGCTGCACAGATATCTGCAACAGAAGTCTGACAAACTGATACAAAATTATGTCTATGGCAGCAATCCTATAAAGAATGTGTTCATAAGAACTTCATTGACTGCTAGAAAGACTCAATCCTCTGAAGATTTATTGGCCGACGTGGCTTTGTAAGTTGTCTAGATAACAGCAAACCTTTATATATAAATAAATAGCAGGAGTGGTGCACTAGAGAGGCTTTCACTCAGCCCAATCAAATGTCTGAAAGTAGAAGTATGTATATATGGAATGCGAGAGTACAACAGATTGTTGGCACAAAGTATGTTGCATATAAAAAGCCAAGATTTTTAAGTCTGTCCCAAACTCCATCCAAACTACAATGTTAATGTAGCTTATATGAAACAGGGACAGGCAATAATTAGATCTTGTAACCAAGCTACTGAGAGAACATGATAGGTGCTTATAAGTGATGCTTGTTTTAGTAGCTTCTGGCAAAATGCCAGTCTAGTTCCATCATGCAACAAAGTAAATCTTTGTTGCAGATTATGCATAAAATTCTATTTAATCAGGGGCTTTATATTAGCACTTCATTACAGGAAAGAGTGGTATGGAAGTGATATTACATGATAGCACCATAACACTACAAGGGAGTAGCTGACCAGCAGCTTTCTAATGGATATAGGATGCAGCTCACAAATGCTGCCTGGGGAGCAGTACCTGCTAGCTCATCCAGCAAATCACACAGGCAAGCAGGCCACTGTCAGATTTTTTTTTTTTAATGGAAACTGGACATCATATTTGTAGCTGTCAAGAAAAGAGGAAGAATGTTGAACGAGGCGGCCCTAGAGCAAAGGTTCTTCAGGATTTCCAAGCTGTTTGGCAGAAATGCAGGACAAGAGAGTATCTATATAGTCAGTTAAAAAGTTTGAGGAAAATAAAGAATCCTTCTCAGCATTTCTGAAGTCAGTGGGAAACATACCTATGTTTTTCTTTAATTCATATTAAAGTGCATATCACACAGGAGATAAGCAAAGCTACTACTCATGCATTAGGCAATTTCAGGACAAGCCAAGAACTTTTAACTGCATGCATAAAGATTCCACATTCCTCAGTTAGAAGAACTGGAGAAGCAGGAAGAGAGGTGTTAAAGTGGACCAAAAGGAAACGCAAACGGCTTTGCTTACTATTCAATGCAAAAAGCACAGCAGGTAAACTTTCTATGTCAGTGAAAATGCCTTACTCTTTGCGATCTCAGCTTCTCCTTCTCCGCAGAACTTTTGAGGAATTTCTGATGCACCTGAAATTAGAAGGTACAGATGTTTTTAGATTCATACTGTCTACATCATTCTCAGTACCTCAATTCCTAGAGCACTTTCTCCAGAAGAGCTCAACCAAAACTTGCTGTAATTTTAGACATCCAACAGCATGTTTGATAGGTTAAATATTCCTACAGATTAGGAAGCAGGTTTCAGCTCTTTTCATTCCTAGCCAATCTGACTGATTTACCAAGCATGTATTTATAAGAATTTATTGCAAACTGAAGCTTATGCTATATTACTACTCTGCATACTTTAGCATTAGTATATTCTTCTCTAATGTACCATCACCATGGTATATTTAAAAAACCAAAATATGTTTTTATTTTTGTACATATAAAAGAACAGAAGTCAATCACAAAGCCACTATAAATCACTAAAACATAACAAGGGGAGCCAAAGCTGTAGCAATGTTAGATCCTACTTACTGCCAATATTTTACTCTAGTATGCCACTGATTTGTGCCATGATTTTGGACCCTCATTACCCAAATAAAAGGAGTGTCCTTAACCATGAGACAAGAAGTTGTCAGAGAGAAGAAAGGCCCCTCTTGTTCTTACCCTTCCACCAAACAGTACATCTATGCTTGTTTTAGACATGTATAAATTTCTGTATAGGCAACTGTGGAATACCAAACAATTCAATTCACATGATGATTAAATGGATTAAGTTTGGCTGTAGTATTTTATGTAGTTTAGTTAGGTTTGCTAAATCCCTCTATTCTCTCCTTTTCTAGGCTTCTCAATACAGATCAGGTAGTACAATGTTTTACTCATTCAATACCCAGTTTCCTATTCTGAAAGATGTATGCTTATGCAGTATAACCAAGCAATAGTCCTGCACTCAGCCTTGTATAAGAAAGGATGCAGTCCTTGCCATAAGGTCCTTTGGGTCAGTAAAGCCATATTTACTTTTTTTTTTTTTTAAACACATTTAATGCAACTTTGTAAAGAAGCCAATACCAGGACACACAGAACAGACACTGCAGTATGTGCTGTTTTCCCCATTTTTGGCAAAAGCTCCATTAAATTAAAATACCAAGGATATGACATTTTACCTTATTTTGAAGTTTGTGGAATGCAGGTTACCCCGCTCCGAAAATCCTTTATTTCATTACACTGGCAGTTTTGTGGCAAGATTTCCAAGTGGAGCTTTAGTTTAAAAACAGTGGTTTATCACAATATTATGCCAAAAGCCAAGCACATTTACCCTATAAGGCTATACTGGCAGTACTTCATGCTTGTTACAAGTATGGTATCAGACAAGCTTATAGTACTAGATAAGAGCATATTGTCAATTCAGGGATCAAGATCATAAGTGTAACTAGGCTTGGAAGGATTACATTTTAATTGGTAAGCATCAATTTCACTGTACACAAAATATTTCCATTTATAATCAAAATTTACAGTTAGGCAAAGAAAGAAATGCTGCTTGAGAACTTAGGAGATAAAAAATAGACTATCAGGGTCCAAATTTCTTGGTCAATGTATAGTTAAGGTTCAGATTCCAGAGAAAGTTTAAAAAAAAAAAAAAGATTTCAGGATCGTTCAAAAAGTATCTCGTGGTCCAGATTTGGCCCACAGTCCACCTACTGACTACCTCTGAAATTTAAGGATATTTACATTGTATATTTTGACATAAAACATTGCCAATTTGTGTTTTAATGGTTATAAAGTTTTAACTTTTTGAACCTTAAAGTCTATTGTCATTAAGTAACTAGTCAGACCCTCCCATAATTTCCCACAACTGTGAAAATGTAAATGGATAAAAAACAAAAGTTCTTAAAAAACCTGATATCCATCAAAATTATAAAAAAAATAAAAATTTAATTCTGCCAAACCTACTTGTAACTTCACTCAATAACTGTTTTTTTCTAGCTAAAAACACAAGCCACTGATGTAACAGAAATTAGAAAGGGAAGAGATGTAACATTCATGAAGTCCAAACCCCCAGCCAATGCATAACAGTACTCTGAAGTACACTTTAGTGTTTTTTCCAATCCAGTTATGATATCCCCAGTAATTGAGCTTCCACTACCTCACTTGGGAAGCTATTCCACAGTCTAATTCATAAGTAAGTTTCTGGTATTAGACTATGAGCCATTTAATTGTATCCTATTACTCCTTTGTATCCCCCTAAATAATTTCTCTCCATTCTCAGTGTTTACACCTTTCCGTTGCATGTGTGTGTCCCTCCCACCCACTCTCTCAATCACTTGGCCAAGCTACACATTTTGCTCACAATCTTTCTTCATAGAGCAGTACCCACACCCTAGCCCTGAACCTCTTTATTAGAAAAACAATTACAAAATTAAGTGGTAGCTAGAACTAAACAAATACACAGACCAGACAGTCTACCATACTTTTGCACTGAAGGAGATGGCAGTGCCCAAAGCATAGTTACAAGGTCTGCTCTGGTTCAACAATATTAAGCATCAGGCCTTTGTGTTTCATGCAAGAGAAACTCCCACTATACATCTCAGTTGATAGATTCCAGAAAAGCCTATTCACCTCTCCACTTTATTCAAACCATTTGATTAATTGTTTGAGCACTATTCGCGCAGATTGCAGTTTCAAAAACCCAAGCTTCCCTCTCAGTGCACTGCCAAAAATCATGGTGCTGTAAAGGTTCTAACAATCACTAGAACAGAAGTCTGAGTTGAAACTAATTCAATGAGTGCATAAAATTACCACACACGAAGCTACCGTGAAGCTTAATTAGTGTAGATGTGTATTTACTATTATATTCCACTCTTGATGCTGTTGGTCAGTCAGCACCATGTGCCTCAAATAGTTTTGTACTAATGCTTTGGAAAAAAGTCAAGCAATGGATAACTGCACATGATCAGATGGTGTATATTTTAACAAGATGGCTGACAGCACAAGATTTGCACACTGGTTTTAAGAGATGCAGAAAAGTAGTCTGAGTTGCCCTCTTCCCACCCCCACACAGCACATGGATTTGTAGTTATATTCTTCTGAAATAAGGCTTGCAGTTTGAGCATTTTCTATCCTTCAAGGAATTTTACATAAATATTACTTAAAAAAAAAAAAAAGCACTATTTTGCACACTTGAACAGCTTCTTCCACAACCTAAAACTCAATCTTGTGTGTGTATGTATATATATATAAATAAATAAAAGAGGACTTACAATTCCGACAACTTCATAAAAGGTAAGATTTTAAAATGTCCTACAAAGACAATTATCTTTGAACTCTGCTGTTTACCCACATATTATACCCAGGTGTAACTTAGTCATGAAGCCCTGTGACTTTATGTAAATATACCTGTGATAACATTAAAATATACAGCTTAAGATGCACTGATTATGCACATTATTTTAATTACTCATTTTAGAAATAGCTAAGAATCCAGCTCTCTGCCTTAAAAGAGTCAACATTTGAGAATCTTGCTCACTATAAGAGTGATGAGCTTTTTGCAAAAATATATCAACTTACAATACTTTTCAGAACTCTTTCCATGACCTTTAACAACTTGAAATGGCAAAACAAAGGGATTCAAAAATCCTAGGATAGATTTTGTGGTGGGAGACCATGCTAGCTACATGCAAATGAAACAAATATTTAAAAACAAAAAACCAACCTTCCGAACAGGTATTGAAGCAGCTAAAGGACTAGTATCACTCCTGTTCTGTGCCTCAGGTGAGCTGGTAGAAGAGGGGGAGCTTAATGAGGAATTAGTAAGTATAGAGTCTCCTTCAGGAGAAGATTCCATTGTCTCACTTTCTGAGGTCATACTTCCTTCCAAAGACACAACATGGGGAGATCTCACAGTCATAATATCCTCCAGAACTACTACAGGCATCTTCCCCTCAAATATAACACCCTTGAGTTCACTCTCATTCTCCAAATTATTATACTGTGTATTTGATAATTCAGAACAGGATTTAGTTACATCTATTGAGTCTTCATCCTTATTTGCAGTAGCTTCATAAGGTGGATTGGTATCCATTGAAACATCCACTTGGGCATTCTGAACAGGCTTTAATGGAGTCGACTGGTTTGTATCTTCTACCATACCATTAGTTGTCTCTACAGATAAAGATGCTTCTGAATTTAATTTACTGTGGTCTAGGCCATCACTTAGTGTGTGGTTAGAGTCCTCTGTCAAGTCAAATATGAGTACAGTTTCTCTCATGTTATTTTTCATGTTTTTCTGTACAAAGTTATCTAACGGACCCTTTCCGTTAACAAGTTTGGGAGTGAATTGCATTTCAGAATCCAACTGGCAGTCATTCTCCATATTGTCCAAGGATGCATGTGATGTATCTAGAGTGGAATCTTTATTTTGACCAACAACATCTTGTGAGCTCTTTGCTTTCTTGACTTCCATGCCTGTGTCATATTTCTCCTTTGGTACAGGATTCAAACGCTTGAAAGGCAACCGTGCTGAAATAGTAAGATTTCATTACTTTAGTAAAATCATACAAATCAGCAGGGGAGAAACTAAACAAATTAAATGAAAGTTAGTGGGTTCTTAAAAGTGCAAGGAAATCCTTTATTGGCTCATAAGTGAAGTTACTACATATACTGAACATGATTGGTTTAACAAGTCTATGCAACATTTGATGTAGAATATTTTAGAAAGCAAGTTGGGTCAGAAACAAGTCTCCAGCCCTCTTCCAGAAAGTTACCTTGTACTAGTTTCCTTGTGGGAATAACTGGTTTGTCTCTGCACTCCATGGCTGTAAGTAGAAAACACACACACATTTACGTTTAGCTCACATTTCTTACAGATTCAGGAAATATTCGTGTTATGATATGGGTCGATCACCAGCTGCATCATTAGAGAGAAGAATTTTCTGCTGGATAGAGGAATAAGAGCTCCTTGTCCTAATCACAAGTGGAGAAGGGCAACCAGGCCAGAATCAAAAGGATGAATATTGGAGAGTGGAGGTTTTACAGGGCCAGACCCTGCTGACTGATCAACAATTGGAAATTCAGCCTTCTCCCCAGATTGTAGGAAAGGGGAGTAAGATGGGCCAGGTGGAGCAGCACGACTCTGGCAAAGGGGCCAGTGGGGCGGGTGGACTACCCCGCCTGTAGCCCGTCAGATGGGAACCACCGCCCCCCTTTTCCAGACAGGGCTATTAGCTCGACGTATTGACCCCCAACAACTAGGCTGCGCCATGGGGGGCGCATCGTGCCCCTTGCACCCGAGGGTCTCCGGGCGCTTTGCAGTGGTGGTCTCGCCCCCAATTTACAGGAGGGGGCCCAAGGCCCCAGAGCCGGGAACAGAACCCCGGGCTCGGGCCGCTCCCGACCCACCCACCGGCCTGGTGAGGGGAGCCGGGTGCCGTCCCCGGGGGCGCTGAGGGGGAGCGGGGCTGTCCCCTCAGCCCCGGGCTCCTTCCCCCGCCACAGCCCCGCTCCCCCTCAGCCCACCCCGGGCTCCTTCCCCCGCCACAGCCCCGCTCCCCCTCAGCCCGGCCCGTACCTGCCATATCCCGGCCGCGGAGCGCGGCCCTGGCTCCTCCCCCGGCGGCCGCAAGGACCGGGGCGCGCCAGCTTCTCCCGCTCGTATTTGGCGGGAGCCTCGGCGGCTCCACGCTTCGCCACGCTGATAGGCCCAGAGGGCCCCATGTGACCTCGCCCCCGCGAAGCCTCGCGAGAGGCCACCCCCGCAGCCGGCTCCAGCAGCAGGAGGAGGAGGAGGCCCGGGGCTGCCGCCTATTGGCTGGAGGAGACTGCGCGCCATTGGTGCAAACAGCTGCCACCATGCCATGCCCGGCTCATGATTGGCTGTAGCACCCACGGTTGGGTTACGGCTGTGGGGTTGGACAGGTGAGGGTCTCGTGCTGTGCAGGTGGGGCTCTGCCACTCGCTTCTTGTGCAATGGGCCCTAGCCAGAGTGTGACTGTGACTCTGCGTGAGGCCCTGCTTCCCCTGCGTGTGCCCTTGCCAGGGGCCCTGCTCCCCCTGAATGTGACCCCCCAGTGCCATGACTCTGAGTGTGCAATCAGCCCTGCTTCCCCTGAGTGTGCAAGGGGCAGCGTGCAGTGAGTCCTGCCCCCCTTACTGTGCAAGAGGGTCTGCTCCCTAACGTGTGACCCTTAGCATGCAGTGACTGAGTGTGCAATCACCTATGATCCTGAGTGTGCAAGGACCACTGCTCTGCCTGAGTGGAATGCCCAAGTGAACAATCGGCCCTGCTCTGCCTGGGTGTGCAGTGGATTTATTCAAAGCAGGCAGTGGCAGATTAGCCACTGGGCCAACAGGGCCCATGCCCATGGGTCCCGGCCAATTGGGGGGGCCCTGAAAAATGTGCACCCTGTGTACTTCTGCTGGGGAACAGGGGAAGCCCCCTGTACCCCGAACCTGCTCCCCAGCAGGAGCGCCAGGTGGATGAAGTGAGGCAAACCTCCATGCGCTGACCCAGCTCCCCGGCAGGAGCACTGGAGGGAGGGAGGGAGGGAGGAGGGGCCCCCACTTAGGGTGACCAGATAGCAAATGTGAAAAATCAGGATAGAGGAGCCTATATAAGAAAAAGACCCAAAAATCAGGACTGTCCCTATAAAATCAGGATATCTGGTCACCCTACCCCCACTTGCTCTGGCCCAGGGCCCCATCAAACTGTAGTCTGCCTCTGAAAGCAGGAGTCATAAAGCCAAATTCTGCTTTCAGTCATGCTGGTGTAAATCTTGAATGATCCAATTAAATCAATGAATTGATCCCAGGTTTACACTGGCACAATAGAATAATTTGGCCATGCAGTGTATATCCATATGAACCAAAACAAAGAGGCTGGTGAAATGTGACCTAAACCTGCTGAGTTTCTGACAGCTCTGTCCAGTAGTCCTGACTCCTAGCCCCTTCTCTAATTTACTGGATAGCGCTCCCTGCCAGTATATGAGCACAGGGACAGGGAAGAACATAAGGGGTCTTGGTTTTCTACTGGCACAAACCCAAAAAATCCTGTGGCACCGTCTCCAGGTTCCTGAGCAGTTATGTAGAGGGGCTCTGCAATGTAAGTGAGCATGCATGTACACAAATGATTTAGTGTGGGGAAAACATGCAATGGCTGGTGTGTGTAACTCTATATGTGTGAATGTGAAATTACTGAATTGCTCACACACTGGGGCAAATGTTACTAATTATTTAATTCTGAGTGTTACTAATTATTCACATACTCCTTTATCTGGAAGTCACTGAAAAGGACTTGTCATACCATATGTTTATTGCCCATAGGAAAGAAATATTGATTTCTCAGGTCAGTTCTGCTGATGCAGGCTGCTCTATGTTGTCCTATAGGCCTCATATTATCAAAAAGTGGTGAACTAGAGTCAGATACAAACGATCAAGGCATCTAGCCAGCCTTTAATGAGCATTTGTTTAAGAATTCATACAAAGAGTTTAGCCAAAATTCTAGCATAACGCAGACGCAGCAAGAATCACAGAGAAAAGTGCATTCAAGACAATATAAAGAACTCACAACAATGTAGAGCTTATTTTGAACTCCTTTGAGTTTGGGAAGGTTTTTGAAGAGCAGAGCAAGTGACTTCAATTCCCAGGTAAGGACAGATTGTGATCCAAATGCAGTCTGCCCTTTAGTGCCCACTAACAAGCAATGCATGCTTTTTAAACATGCACCAATGCAAAGGGAAAGCAAAGATCCCTGTTAATGGGACTTCTGAGAATCCTGAAGCCTGCACTCAGAGAGCCAGGTAGGAAAAATACTTCATGGAGACATCACCAGTAACTCACAGTTGAGGTTCCATGGAGATTGGGATTTGAAGCAGGAGTTTGTGTAATTTCTGTTTTTGCCTCAGTGTTTGAATAGCAGTAGTATGGGTAGAAACAGACTTTCTAGGATGTTTATTCTTTGAAAAATTATCTATTTTTAAAAAATAAATATTTGAAAATTGGCCATTTTTGATATTATAGGCAGGGCTGTTTGGCGGGCAAGCCTATTATTAAATTTGCCGCACACTTCCCATTATAAGACCTTGTTGTTTTGCTTATACGTTTACCAAACTTTAACCATTTCTGCTGAAATTTTCCATACTGGGTGTCTGCCTCAGGCTGATTATTTTATTTATTTATTTGCGAAATTTCTGCCAAAACCAGAAGTCTGACAAAGTTACAAAGTGACATGAATTTTGCACTTAAAGCAGGAATCCAGTCAGAACTGCGGCTTGGATCCACATCATAGCATAGACCAGTTAAAACCTCTGTTTTCACCCAACATGTTGGGGTGCTGGCGACAGAGTCTTCCCCCCTACTGCAGAGGCCTCAGCCCCGATGCACTGGAGGTGGGAGAAAACTCAGAGATCCAATAGCCATAAGTGTGAAGTGGGGCGCCACAGTCCGTCCTTGCTCATGGCAGGTGGCCCCACATGAGGTAAACCTAAGGGGACCAGCCCATGTTTTTGCTCTGCCATAGAGGTAAAACCATTAGGGCATACAGGGCGAGGGCTGGCTCTAGAGGGAACGGTGTCTGGCAGGGCCCTGTGTTGTCCACAGCGTTGTGCCCACCAGGGGTCCTCAGAGGCCTCACAGTGCACTCTGTCAGGTTGGCTCAATTCACATTAGGCATCCCAGAAGCCCCAGACCTCTGAGGAGGCCTAATCCCAACGCCAGAAACTTCTGGAGTGAGAAGATGACAGGGCAGACGCATGGAACGCTGCCCGGCTGTGCTGGTGGAGGCCGGGATTTTGTATTAGGTCTGTAACATTTGGGAGTGGGTGGTGTCTGTCTGTCTAGGAAGCTCCGCCCCTGGCAACTTGGGGGTCCGTCTGTCCGTCGCCTTGTGTCTGACTCTTGATTTGGTGTGTCCATCTGTCTGTCCCTGTGTCTTGCAGGCTGCTCTGTCTATTCTTGTGTCTCCCTGGCTCTGGCCTATCCGTGCTGGTCTCCAGAGGCTGGGAGAGGTGGAAGCCTCTTTGCGACTGGGCGGAAGAAGCAGATTACAGACTCGCTCTCAGTCGCTGCATACACTACTTGCACGCCCGGTCTCATTCCAGTTCGGTTACATTTCATTGGTGTGACAAGCTTTGCACATGTTGACCACGTATGGAAAGTCTCATGCACAGAAATAGGACACATGTGCCCAGGCTTTTACATGCAGAGGGGTGTCCCTGTCCTCACTCTGAGACACTTGCACAAAACTTCCTGTCAGGATAGTTAAGCACTGGAATAAATTGCCTAGGGAGACTGCGGAATCTCTCTCATTGGAGATTTTTAAGAGTAGATTGGACAGACACCTGTCAGGGATGGTCTAGTTAATGCTTGGTCGTGCCTTGAGTGCAGGGGACTGGACTAGAAGACCTCTCGAGGTCCTTTCTAGTCCCATGATCTATGATATGCTGTCTCTGGTGCTTCAGGGTTGATGTATCAAAAGCTAGTATTGTTAGTGAGCAGTTAAGGATGCAGGTGAAGTAGTAACAGAGCTGCAGATGGAATGCTGTGGTGGTCTATCTGCCATGTATTGCTTAAGGGGAAAGCTATGTTGAAAGTGAATTGTATATTTGGAGCAGAAAGTAGTGAGGTGTCAGTGGCTGAATCTTGGCCAATTTATGATTTCAGGCAGTCATATTAAACCCAGACAAAGCACAAGCTACGAGGTCAAATTCTGTTTTCCATGACATTGGTGTAAATCTGGAATAATTCCACTGCAGTCAATGGATTTAATCTCAGATTTACACCAAAGTAAATTTAAAAAATTCATAGAAAACAAACAAACAAACAAAAAACAAAGCCCCCATCCCCCAACAGCCAAACACATGAAAAAGGGAACAGGAGAAACCTTTTCATATTTGTTTCTCCAGGTATAGAACAGGTAGAGTTGTAGGAACACATCTCTAGGGAGAAGAAACAGAGTTTGGGGTGAAAAAGTGGTCGTGCCTAATAGGCACAATTTTGTGGCAACCTTTCTTAGGGTTGCGAAATATTCAAATAAGACAAACATGCACTTAAGAAACTGTTGCAATCATTATTGCTAGCTTCTTTTTCAACAGTGGGCATATGTCTTGGAGTGGAGGATTTTTTCCCCAGGAATTCAGAGTTAGAATGCATTTATTGTGAAACACTGAACATGTATCATTAACATTCATTGCAATCAAAAGACTAGCTTGGATTTTTCACTCCAAACACTGTTAATTACACTCTATTGGACTGTTTGTTTCTGATTCTGGACTGGATTTGATGTTAGAACTAATTCTACCCGGTATAACAAATCTTGAACAAACCTAAGGTTCCGATTTATGAAATGAAAAACCAGAACGTATCAGGTGTTCCAAAAGAATTTCCTGGGACACCAAGAAATCATATGGAATAATGGGATTGTGCTGGTAAAATTGATCACTTTAAGTAGTTGCAATCCTAGAAACACTTATACACGTGCTTAACTTGACTAATGTGACTAGTCCCATCAATGGCTACGACTATGAAGTCAGTGGGCCTACTCACAGTGCATAAAGTTAAGCAACTCCATAAGTCTTTGCAGGATGGTGCGGGAGCTATGTTTTGACAGGACTGAGCTCTGAGAGTGAAAGGTCTTCTGTTCAAGGACTGTGACTTCATACCATCTATAATGTGCTTAGGGCAGTGTTGGCACTATATAAATGATAAATAAGAATAATTAATAATGCTTCTGTCTTGAGAGTTAATAGTAAATAATTGCAGTAATGGTGACGAGAAAATGAACGGTGATAAAACCATTGGAATCATGACAGTAGTGAAAATAACAGCCATCTTACTTGGTCATGGTGAAAACGATAATCGTGATAAGTGGTGGTGATAACAGTGATCAAAAGTAGAGCTATTAGCAATGGAAATTATAATAATGCTGTTGCTCAATAGTGATAATAATAGTGATATAGCTATTAATCAGTACACCTGCTGTCCCAGCCTGGCCTGCGTTTGTTTGTGGGTCTCACGCTCTCTATGGTGCTCCTGCTTGCAGGGGGCGTTGTAGCAGCACATCGCCTGCAGGGTGACTCTCTAGCCGCGGCCTCACTTTCTATGGTGCTGCGGTAGGGACGTTCACACGCGCATATCTATGGTAGTGGCTTATCCAAAGGGCGGATCTCGCTCCCCCGGGCCGGCAGGGGGCGGAGTGATTCCTGGCTTGACGCTCTAGCCAAGGGGCGTGCGTCCCTCCGCGGGGCTGGCCCGCTTCCGGCCTGGCCAGAGGCGGAAGTGTGCGGCGGGGTGCCATGTAACTTCCGGAGAGGAGCGGGAGGAGGAGGCGCCGCCGCGCGGGGGGCCGGGCCGTGTCCGTCTGTTTATTTGTCTGTCCGTGGAGCTCCGCCAGGGCTGCCGGGGCATCCGCCCGCCCCTGTGTCAGGCGCTGTCTGTCCGTCGGTCGGTCTGTCTGTCTGTCCTGAGTCTCCGGCTGTCCCCGTGTCAGGCTCGGGTCTGTCTGTCTGTCCTGAGTCTCCGGCTGTCCCCGTGTCAGGCTCGGGTCTGTCTGTCCTGAGTCTCAGGCTGTCCGTGTGTCTTGGGTGCTGGTCGGTGCAGGGCTGATCAGTGCCTGGGTCCCCCCGAGGCTGGGAGAGGAGGCAGCATGTCTGTGGCTGGGCTGAAGAAGCAGTTCTACAAAGCGAGCCAGGTGAGAGACTAGAGACTGATACCCGCCCCTCCCCGCCGCACGCTTATCATTCCAGATCCCCTCGCGCTCACATCTACAGCAGGTTGCCCTCACCTCTCTTGCACGTCCCCAGTTGTGGCAAGGTTGGCAAATGTTGGCCAAGTTTGGGAAGTCTTGTGCACGGAGCCTCAGGGACCTGTGTTGCCAGACTCATATTGACACTCAGAGGTGCTGCCTCTGTTATCAGACACTTGCACGCCTACATGGCCTCCTCCACAGATCCCTTACAGTTGCACCCTCAGAAAGTCTTCCCCCATTGCACCTTCGGACACTTGCACTCACACGGATTCTGGAGCTTCAGGGTTCAGCTAACATGGTGCCCTTTCATTCCTGGCATCACCATTTGCTCCCTGTTCAGATTTCTCTGCTGTTATCCATGTATGTGTGTCCAGTACAAGTGCTGATCCCAACCGGAAAATAGACCCTTCTTGAGTGTTGACCCAGTCTCGGAATGGTTTGACACGGCATTGTTTTACCTCAGTTTATTTTTGAGGCTGGCAAGAATGGGCTGAAGTGGAAAGGGAGATGGCTCGAAATTGCAGCTGCGGAGGAGGGGTTGTGACAGCAATGGGAGATATTTCTGAATTAAAAGCTTCAGGTTGGCTGTGGCACTGCCAACTGACTACATACGGCTTCATCTTCCAGGAAAATATCTAGGTTAATGTCTTAAGTGTGCCTGTGCTGAGTGTCTCCACCTTTTCTCACAACAGATTTAGCCTTTCTAGTGCATACTGAGTTACCTTTTGTTAATGAGATTTGTTTTGCATTTTGGTGAAAATGATGCAGGCTCACTGTAATGTTCTTTCTGATATAAACAAAGATGTGCACAGGGAGGCAGCAGGTAAAACAGATGGCTGCTTATTATTCTTGCATCCATTTTTTCTTCCCCCTCAATTCCTACTTGCTTTATAGCTACTATTCCTCTTGACTTCCATCTGTCTGGTCTCTTCACTGGAAACGAATTTGTTCTGGAAGTGTAGAGAAGGGGTGGAATCAATCACCATGGGATGCAGAAGTCTAATTCAGAAGTTAAATGTTTTTGGTTTAAAAAAGATGAGCTCAATCAAATTAGTGACTTGATCCTATTATGAAATTGTAGCAGAGATCTGTGTGTGGAAATAAGGATGCAGTTGTTTTTGTGACCCGATTTGTGGCAGGAATGCTGAAGTATTTCCTTGTTTTGAAGGGGGAGGAATGGTGGATAAGAGCTGTCCACTGCCACATTCTACAGTATTGGTATTCTTGGGTTTCCCCCCCTCAGCAAAGAGAAATACTCCATCTTCCTAAATGTGTATGTGTGTAGTTTTTTTTCCTGCCAAGTATTGGATGTGGCATATAGGTCCTCTTTAAATTGCATGTCAAATCCACAAGTGAAACAATAAGATGCCAACGTTATCTATTTCTTAGGCTACTCAGTGCTCTTTAGACTTTTGTACCATCACCATGACTACTTGTTTATTCTGAACTCAGGAAGGTGATCAGGAAACTGTCCTGTTACCTGAAGTGTCATCTTAATTCCTCCCATATATAAACACTTCTAAAACTCAAATATGCCATGTGTTGCTTAGTGGAAATGAAATGAGCCTTCCACTTGGGCCAGTAAGCGGAGAGGGGTGTGTGTGTGTGTGTGTGTACACTAGTGCTTCTGTATATTTCATTGCTATAAGTGCACCTTTCAAAGGTGCACTGCAAGTAGCAAGTGAGAATTTTCTTATGTCTTGAACTTGTTTTGTAATGGGCAGTTTATTGTGAGTGAATTGCAGTAGTTCTCTGGTCAGCGGGCACAAATACATCTTAAGGTTATTGGAGTAGAAAACTCTAAATGGCCTAACTATAAGATGTGCTGCAGTTCTCTGAACATTGAGTTAAAAATTAAAAAAATAAGTCACGTGTCTGAAAAGATGGGAAGAAAAAAAAGTTGGAGGAAGTTGGGAAGACTGTGAAAGGTACCAAGTGGAGTGAAATTCTGGACCAGAAGATGGGGTTGTAACTAGGAATAACAAGCCCTTGTTGCTGCCCTTTACTAGACCCCAGGTACAACAAGCTGCAGCATAACCTCAGGAAATTCCCTCTTGATGATAGCTGGCATCAGGAACTGGAAAAGGTTTTGTGGTATGTGAATGTGACGAAATCTGGGTTTTCGGGGTGGGTGTGTGTTTTACAGGAAATGGCAACCTTAAGATTCTGGGAGAAAACCTGTCCAATGTGCAAATTTTTAATGACTGATTAGCCAAATAGTTATTTAAAAACTCTCTCGATAGGACAGGTAAAAACCATGGTACTGAGTTCAAAAATTGTGTGTTCAGGCTTTCATTACAAAGGGATCCTACCCACAAATCAATGATGGGATCCAAAATTCTCCAAATAAACGAAAGTGAGGCTTGGGATGACTTTCCTGCTTCTCAGGGAATTCACACACTAGTTCTCCCTTGTCCTCTTGGCTTCTGCTAACCATCCCGCTCAGAGAGGACTTATCCCTGTGACTTACTAATGCTTCTGAAGTGAACCCTTTTTTTTTTTTTTTAGATCATCACTGGAATGCGCCAAGTATCAACAAAATTTTCTTTGGGAAGAGCATCCCTCAGATATCCCTAAACAGTCTCCGTTCTCCCCCATTTAAAATGACAGTTGAACACTGTGTGCGTCTCTACCAATAGACTCGTTATATTTTCCAGGCACAAAGTGTAAACAAACAGTTCCAGTGAAGCGCAGCTTAATCCAAGTATGTTTGCTAAGTGGTTTTGCCTCCTTTCTTGGTTACCTTTATGAAAAAGAACTTTGCTAAAAAGGAAAAACAAAGGAATAGATTGCTGAAGGCTTCACTCCTCCTGACTACTTAAAACAAACTCTTGGATCATGTGCTTTAAGATAGTCCAAGGGGAAAGGTCGGCTGGGAATCGCTTGTTGGAGGATTTCACTGTCATAGATCACTGTGGTGTTTTAAGCAGTGAAAGTTCGTGTCTGAGTCAAAAGCAATGTGTTTCTCAAGACTAAATACATCACTCTGGAACATGTGATGAAAGCTTTCTTCAGGTGGGACAGATCTAAAATTGAATTGAATTCCCACTTCTCTTTGGTTGGTGATGGTTTTTTTGTTTCTAATATTTTCAGTTCATTTTGTAAAACAAGCACTGATCCCAGGTTCTGTGCACTTGTGCGAATGTTAAAGCCTCACAGAATTGAAGTGAGCAATAGCCACGGTGCAGAAATTTGTTGGTGACCTGTCCCTCTCTTTTCGCTTTATTTGAATATTTAGACTGTGTCCAAGGGCATTTTAAAAACCAGGAGATAAGGAGTATGCACAATTGCATCTGGAGTCCTTTTTCACATCTCCCTGCTGCTGCTGCCAAGATTTGGAAACTGATCTAATTCTGGCAAAACCTAGTTTAATTGGAGGCTTGCTGCCAATGTTCACGGCATGGTTGCAGAAGTGAATTGCATGTTTCACAGTGAGGTGGGAGGAAGGGAATCTGTCCTGCACTTCTCTTTCTGAGGATGGACATGGCTAACTGCTCTCAGGGGTTTGAGTTGCTTTGACAATGGCTAAAGCTACAGAGTCTGTTTCTCTGAGGGGTAGGGCCCAATCACACCCATTCTGTTTCCCTTGTCTCTCCCATGTGCACGCACTCACAGTATCCCACCCACTTCTGCTGTGCTCCTGGGCTGAAGGGGCGAGAAGAGAAGACGCCACAGGCTGATTAGTTATTTTTGGCTGTCATGGAGGATTTGGATCTCCCACACATGTGCATTTGGTAGTGGCTTTCTTAAAGAGCTGTATTTAATTCCATTTCTGCTGTTAAACAGGGCAAGATGTATGAAGCATTTAAGCCTACAAAGGAATCTAGCAATCCTCTCTCCCTTCAAAAAAACTGCATTGTTGTGCCAGTGAGTGTGGGATCCTCTCCCTCCCAATGACCGAGGACACGCTGCCAAATCCTCCTCCAGCTGAGCAAGGCGGTGCTGATGGCCATGAAGAGGACTTGATCCTGCCCCATTGTGTTCCTTAGAGATGCCTTTGGCGTCTACGTCAGTGGTTTGCACTCTTCTTGGGTGAAGCTGCCAGGCTCCCCCGCAGCAGAAAGCAATGGAGCTTGTAGCAAAAAACCCCCAAACCCAATCCAAAACAACCCGTTCTGGCAAAGTGGGGTGGGAGGGATAGCTCAGTGGTTTGAGCATTGGCCTACTAAACCCAGGGTTGTGAGTTCAATCCTTGAGGGGGCCACTTGGGGATCTGGGGCAAAATCAATACTTGGTCCTGCTAGTGAAGGCAGGGGGCTGGACTCGATGACCTTTCAAGGTCCCTTCCAGTTCTAGGAGATGGGATATCTCCATTAATTATTATTTTTATTATTATTATTAAAGTGTTGCAGGTGGTGAATAGTTATCCTGTGTGCATGCAGAACAAGTCCTGCTGCTTCAGAGTTAAATGTCCCTCTTTTAAAAAAGATGCCGATTTCTCCCTAGAGCGAGGAGAAGAAACAGCCTTGAGATTTCTGTTTGCTTTTGAGTTTCAGCATCTTGATTTGGGAGCAAGCTTGGGAAAATCATTGTCGCGCTCTTACCATTGTGTCAGTCATGGCTCTGATCCAGTCTGGCAATTCCTCAGGTCTTCCTAGGCCAGTATCCTGTCTCGGGCAGTGGCTGGGTACCAGATGTTTCACAGGGAGGTGTAAGAGCCCTGCAGTAGGCAGATGGGGTATAATCCGCCTCCTGTCTAGGTCTCATCCTGCTCTCTAACAGAGATTGGCTTAAACTGTGAAGCATGAAGTTTAATATCCATTCCAAAACTTCTGGTGTCATTAATTAAGATAACTCTTGATATCCTTATAAATATCTAATCCTTGTTGATCTTAAATTAACTCAGACCTGTCCCACATAGCAGGTTTAACTGAGGCCTAGTCTACCCTTGAAAATTGTACTGGTCTAATTATGTCAGATGGGGTGTGATTTCTCCCTCCCCCTTTTTTTTTTTTTTTTAATTGGTATGGTTATACCGGTACAGACCCTAGGATGGATGCAGTTACGTTCATAGACTATCAGGGTTGGAAGGGACCTCAGGAGGTCATCTAGTCCAACCCCCTGCCCAAAGCCCAGACAGATTTTTGCCCCAGATCCCTAAATGGCCCCTTCAAGGATTGAGCTCACAACCCTGGGTTTAGCAGGCCAATGCTCAATCCACTGAGCTAGGTGGCCTAGTGGCTTGAATGGGCCTTAGAAGACCTGGGTTTTATTCCCAGCTCTGTCACTGGCCTGCTGGGTGACCATGGGTAAATCATTTCACTACCCTCTGCCCCAGTTTCCCCACATGTAAAATGGTATAAGGATAGTGTGACGACCTTTTGTAAGTTACTTTGAGATCTACTGCATAGGAGCTAGGCATTATCTTCTTATAGTGATACAGGTATCCCGTATGATGATAGCTGTACTGGTATAATCACCTTTATACCGATAGCACTGAATTGTGGGATGGAAGGTGGTATTGTTAAAGCAGTACAACTTTCTAGTGTGGACAAGGCCTAACACAGTAGTACAAAGCGATGTAAACTGCCAGTCTTGTCTATACTAAAGCTCCCATTTCTGCTAAAGCTGATTCAGGTGAACGTGAGGGCTCGTATTTTTATTTATTTATTTTTTCATTAAAATTTCCTTTTGTAGACCTGCCCGTGGTGGAGATAGCAGGCTTGATTCGGTTAGGGGAAACTCCTCATCCCCGCTGTTTGGGGGTAGCAGTACTAGATCTTGCTAGCAATAGCTGTTTGCTTCTTTCTTGATTTCAGTCATAGTGTGGGCAGGGCTGTAAATTGGGTCACTTCTGTTTAAACGTGAAGCCTGCACTGACTGAAGCTGTGACCTTGCACATGCTCAATCCTGCCAGGGCTGATATACTGGGGGGCCTTTCTCTAGCTCATCACTACTGCATTGGGACCCTTCTGTGGGCCCATCTACATAACAAGAGGTCTGTGAACTGACATCGCTTTTATAATGGACTCCGCCTAACAAAAACTTAACATCTACCTGGACTGAGTCTTCATGTTTCTAAAACAGGCTGGAGACTAGACCAAAATGTCTTTCTAAAACAGGTCTGACATGCTTTGGCCTTGATCAAGCTGACCCCACAAACCTTGCTGAACCTGGCCGCCTTTATAAACTGGCTCAGCAAATAATGGATGATTTTTCTAGTGCCACTGGACCTTGCTTCTCTATCCTCTAGCCCAGTGTTTCTCAACCTTTTTGATACCAGGGACCGGCTTACTGCCTTCCTAAACTGCCAGGGGGATCTCAGGGACTGGCGCTGGTCCACGAACCGGTCATTGGGATGGGCTAGAGCAGTGCTTCTCGCCCATCCCATCCTTGGGAGCTTCTGGCTTCCAAACGCCACAGAGGTCCTTGCTGCAGCAGCTAACCGTTGAATCAAAAGATGGAATCGTAGAATGTCAGGGTTGGAAGGGACCTCAGGAGGTCATCTAGTCTAACCCCCTGCTCAAAACAGGACCAATCCCCAGACAGATTTTTGCCCCAGATCCCCAAATGGCCCCCTCAAGGATTGAACTCACAACCCTGGGTTTAAGCAGACCAATGCTCAAACCACTGAGCTATCCTGAACTGTATAGTAAGAAAGCAGTGCTGCTTGATTTGTGAAATAAAGACACATCCTCTTCCCCCAGCAGGATTTGGGGAGGAGAGAGGGTTACTGCTCCCCCTTTCCTGGTCTGAAATGCAAAGCCCAGCAATCTCTTCCCCCATGTATGAAACGCAAAAGCCATCACCCAAGGGAAGGCGGGGAGCAGTAGGTAGGTCTAACAGTCCCACAACCCTATGGCAGATATTGGCAATCCTGAAAAGTGGCAGGTGTCAGTAACTCCGCTCTCTCTCTCATATACAAGTGCTCTTTCGTGTGGCTGGTGACTGCTTTCATGATCTCTTCCTTTGATAGCAAGAGCTTTTCCTTCAGCGCAGTCCAAGAGCCAGAACAATTCTCTGTACCCCGATGATAGTTGTTATAGCTGGAAGAGTCAAGAGAGCTCTAGGATCAATTTGCATGCGTGCACCCTCTCTAGCCAGTTGCTAATGAGTCCCAAGAAGTTCCTTCCACTTAATTTGACAACACCAACTCAGCAATGTGGTGGTATGCGCTGAAATGCCTGCGAGATGAGGTCTGGTCCCAGGCATGCAGTACAAGGACGGTTTTGTGGCTGGGGGAGAGAATGCAGCTGACGGGGGTGGATAGAATTTCTCCCACTCTCACACAGGCTGGGCTGGCATTTCCTTGATCTATATACCTGGGGCATGTTCTTCCTCTTGTGGCTTTACACTTGCATCTTCATTTTTTCTTGAGGTTGCTACTTTATAAGATTTATTAAAAATAAATCTGCAGAGCTGTAGCAAGTCAGTTCCTTACATTGTCCTTTAGCACTTATGTCAGAGTAGTATTTGTCTTTCTGCTCACTTCCTTCATTCTGCATACAGAAGCCAGGTGGTGGGTTCCTCTGGAATGTCTGCGGGTGAAACGTGTCACTTCAGGACTAGCTGCACAACATATCCTCTTGTAGAAGGGAGACCGGTTGTTAGCCGTGCAATGTGCAGGATAACCTTTACATTAAACAACAAAACAGCTCGTCATTACCTTACGGTCTCTTTAGATCACTCTGGCAGTACACAGGGGCATTAAAGTGGACGTAAGTGCTGCTCTAGGGCCATAGGGGGCCCTCCCTGGCTATGTAGACGTGGCATAGGACTTTGTGTTATCCTTGCTCAAAACCCCAGCACGCCTAGGGCAAGCTGTGATGAACCAATGTAAGTGAGAGCATCCCAGAGGCTGCCAGAACTCTGCAATGGGTGCCAGGCAGGGCTCTGAAGAACGAATCATTGGCAAAACTCCTGTTGACTTGAATGTGGCCAGGACTTCACCCCAGAAGCATAAAAGTATCTTAAAGCCACCAAATGCAGGAACCAAGTAACTGAGAATCGGGCCCATTGAGTTTAAACTTAACCAGGGCTGAAGAGCAGGGGGGCGGGGGGACTGTACTGGGGCCCTGAGCTTGGGGAGTGATTGGGAGAAACATCTGTGTAAATAAAATGAAATGGGAGGAGGTAGGGCCCCAGCAAACGTGATACATCTGGGCCCCAAATTTCTCTTGACAGGCCTGAGCTTGTGTAATAATTTTCAGAGCGAGACACATTTTTCAGATGCTCTGGTGTGTTGAAGGCTCTCCAGAGACCATACAGCACAGGGCAAATGACCAGCATGGTACCTCTCCTGCAGGTGTACTTTAGTCTTGTTCTGCAGGATGGAGTCCAGGGAGTGAGAAGAGAATTCAGTCTCTATGGCTCGCTCAGTATCTGGCCCTTCTGCTGAGACTGCCAGTAAGGAGATAGCCAAGGTTGCTTAATGGGAACATCATTTTGCCTCAACCCTTTTTTAGTTCATCAGGATTTTGTAAGAGATCTGGGACCTTCGTCAACCCCCAAAGAGTCGCCAAACATGCGGCTTCTTTTTCCCAGCTATGCAATGCTAAAATAAAACTGGGGTGCCTGTCGTGGTGTTTTGTGTCACTGGAGCATGTACAACTCCACCCCCAATGAGACTGGAAAACATTAAGCTACCATTGGTTTAAAAATTGAGTTTTTTCTATTGAAAGCCCACTTTCACTTCCTGCAAACGTTGACCATGAGGGGTCTTTGGTGACTTGTCTTGTTAATGTTTCAGTGGGAAATTGCCAGTTGATGCTAAGCAGGCATATTTGCACGAAATGAGTGCATAATGATTTGATGCATGGAAAATCACTTTCATTAAGTTAGGTGGGTGAGTGGACTAGACGGCAATGATGTGAGATGGAAGCCTGTCCTCTAGGACTTGAAGTGTGGAGTGAGTGGTCTCACAAGAGATGAATTTTAAAAAATGGTCATACACAAAGTATTCTAGTTGCAAACAAAGTCTAGCAAAACTAAACCACCCTGAAACAAGTGTATATAAAATGTGGATTTAAAAAACAATATAAATTGGCAACATGGTCAGTTGTGATACTAGCCTGGGAAAAGGAATTATAATATAGTCAGGAATGACTTGAAGAGAGCGTCAGATTCAACAGATATTTTCAAACTGTTCATTTTCAGTGTCCGATTCACTCTAGAGTAAACGGTTCTGAGCAAAAATCAATGTACGGTCTAAGTTGGAAACATGAAAATACTTTGCGAAGCACACTAGGACCTGCAACAGGAAGACGATATTAAATGGCAAGGTTAGAAAGCCACTGAATGAGAGTCTACTCTTTCTCCTATGTGCTTATTTTGGATATAACATTCCATTATGTCCGACCTGGCATGGAAAAGGCGTTCTCTGTAATCATCGCAGCAGAAGGGTTTTTAGAAACAACACTTAGTTCTAACTTCGCTGCCCTTGGAACCATTTGTGGACTTTCCTGTCGTGTTAGTTTCCAATTTTGAAACCATTGGTTCAAATACTTCAATTTTACTTCCAAACAGTTCTTGGGAGAAGTCGCTTCAAGACAACCCGGGGTCCACTCTGACATCAGTAGAGCCGTGTGAGTTTATATGTTCTGATGATCAAGACTGAAAGCAGAATAAGGGCCCAAATTTGTGGTGCACTGAACTCCCCAACTCCCATCGGAATCAGGAGTGCTCAGAACCAGGCAGGATTGGGCCCCAGTTGCCCCATCCAAAGGGGTGGAGAGCTTGAATTGATGGAGTTAAACATTGTGTTATGCTGGCAGCAATGAACATGACTCATGGGGCACGTGTTCTATTAATATTAACCCAGCCAGGAATCCCCTGCAGTCCTCCAGGCCTGGCTTTCAGCATTAATGTGCTCCTGAGGGACAGAGCCTGGGGAAAACCTGACTTGTTTAAGCACAGCGTAAGCATGGGACAGCGTTGTGTCCCATGTATAGCATGACAATCATGTATTACACAGCATGGAATCCAGTATGTTGTTGAGAGGACGTAGAGAGGGACTTTCCTATTCAGCTAATCAGTCTTCGTTATACTTCAGTCGGTCATCCTAGTCTGACGCAGAGAGGCACAGAGCTCCTGTGAGGTGCCAGTTGCTATCGCTGGAGATCACTGTTTAAATGATTTATGTGTTTGCTGAGCTGTGTGCATCTGTGGAGGTGGGAGAGTTGGGAAGCATAGAAGCGTTCAGTTCTGTTACACCCATTTCTTCTACAGTGAACTTGGTTGGCAGTGAATTTACCAGTCTGTCCTAGGTAATAATACTTATACAAACATTTGCCATTGCAGCCACCTAAAAAGAGACATTGCTCACGGTATATCTTAACATTATTGCCCATACAATTGGCCCTCTCCTTTCTTGCATCCTTTGTCAGCAATGAAGTAGTTAAAATAACACTGTTTCTATTATCCTCATAGAACAGCATTGACAGCCCCACCTCTCTGAGCTATGGTTTCAGCCTGTCTGCAAACTCAGGCAGATGCTGCTGCATTGGTTGCAATCCCTTCATGTTTTAAAGGTTTCCTTTGAAACCGTAAAGGCTTGGTAGATTTCTTGATCCCAAAGGTGGCAGTTCAGAGAAGTACTAGCTTAGTACCCACAGCTCAGTTCAACACCCTCATCTATGAGTGAGGAAAGTATTATCCCCATTTTACAGATGAGTAGGGCTCTACCGAATTCATGGTCCATTTTGGGGAAATTGTATGGTCATAGGATTTAAAGCTTGAATTTGATGGTTTCGGGTATTTAAATCAGAAATTTCACGGTGTTGTAACTGGGGGGATCCTGATCCAAAAGGGAAGGGTCGCAAGGCTATTAAAATATATGGAGGTATACCTATCTCATAGAACTGAAAGGTCATCGAGTCCAGCCCTCTGCCTTCACTAGCAGAACCAAGTACTGATTTTCCCCCAGATTCCTAAGTGGCCCCCTCAAGGGCTGAACTCACAACCCTGCGTTTAGCAGGCCAATGCTCAAACCACTGAGCTATCCCTCCCCCCATTGTAGGGGGGTTGCGGTATTGCCATCCTTAGTTCTGCGCTGCTGCTGGCGTCGGTGCTGCCTTCAGAGCTGGGTGCCCCGCCAACAGCCGCCCATCTCGGAAGGCAGTGCAGAAGTAAGGGTGGCAGTACTGCGGCCCCCTACAGTAGCCAGATTTCACGGGGAAGGCCAAATTTCATGGTCCGTGATGTATTTTTCACGGCCGCGAATTTGGTCGGGCCCTACAGATGAGGGAATCCAGGACACAGGAAGGATACACAGCTTGTTCAAAGCCGGAGTGGCAGATCCAAGCATAAAACTTAGGAGTTCTGGCTCCTCGTCCTGTTCTCATTTCACTGACTGGGCCACACCACTCTCCCCTATTTGTATCTATATAAATGCGTTAAAGTTGAGAACTGTCCTTGTTTTATAAAAGATCAGTAGGTCATGGGTGAGTGTCAGTGAACTATCGAAAGTGTCAGGAAACAGGAAGGTGCTGGGGGATAGGTTCCTGAATGCAGAGAAAGGAAATACTTCCTCCCATCTCTCCCCACCAACACTTCCCCCCAGGGAAGGAGCAAAATAAGGATGAGATCAGGAAGGCCGGGTTGTGAAAACGGATTCATTTCTATAGCACGTCCTCGTTTCTCGCCCTTATTCTGCATACAGTAATGCCTTTGTGTGGGCTTGCTGCCCCATTGCACCTCCATCAAACAGGTAGCAATTCTGGAAGAGCTGCCAACCTCATCACAGAAGGTCTTCTGCCTTCCTGCAGTGGTTGGCGCCAACTAGGTAACCCTCTCTGAGGAATCGCTGTAACACGTGTATAGATTCAAGGCACAATTGTGGCTTTCGCCAGCTTGCCATTTCTGCAGGCTCTTCTGGGGGAAGGTGCACATTCGGCCAAAGGAAAAGGTTCCCCATCAATTCCACTCTGGGGTCAAAGTAGCAGAGATGTGGGGCTTTGAGTTCTGGGCTGTAGCCATATTGCAGGCATGTTTTGTGGGGGGGGAGGGGGCGTCTGCTCCTTAACAAACACACTCCCCAGCTTTTCCAGTGATCTCACCCTTTTGTTGAGGCCATGTATCCTGCACTACTCTGCAGAGGTTCTGTGGTAGGGGCCCATGAAGTGCCATGCACAGATGAAAAGAGTGCACTCCTCTGATACGTGGAGTTTCCAAAACAGTAGTATCTGTGCCTCCATGAA
The DNA here is from genome assembly GCF_028017835.1 of Emys orbicularis. Classification (NCBI taxonomy): domain Eukaryota; kingdom Metazoa; phylum Chordata; order Testudines; family Emydidae; genus Emys; species Emys orbicularis. Next base: position 8,542,266 of record NC_088706.1, on the reverse strand, counting down.
ACGATCACTGTGGATTTGCTATGAAACAGGACAGGAGAGGGTGCCCATCCAGGGTGAGAATCTGCTGCAGCCCACCTTGCTGAAGTGTGTTGCTGCCTCTCACAGACACGTCTACTGGTTCCTTACCTGTCCCAAATAGGCTTCCAAATGCTTAGCAAAGAACAGCAACCAAACAACCCTGGGGCTCATCAACTGCAGGTTGAACGGCATCCGCTGAGGTTTGCTTGTGCAGAAGTTCAGTGGTTCTTTGGGGCACTGCTGAGCTGTTTCACAAGCAGCCTTTCTTGCTGTAGCTCTGACGTGGTCTGTCCTGCTATCTGCTGTAAATCATTAACGTGTGGCCATAGGCGAGTCCTGGGATTGGAGCCTAACATATGATGAGTGACTCCACCTTTACCCTGCGAATGTGGGTAATTTAATATATTATCCCCCATGGCTGCTATCTGCCAAATCGCATTTCTCACTGCATATGCAGAAATCCTGTCTCAAAATCATGAGTCAGGCTGCTTCAGCTGGGAAGGGGTGAGTTAGATCTGTGCTGAGTTGTGACAGATAGAGAAGGATGTAGGCTCTTGGGAAGCCCTAAAATTCCCTGTAGGGCACCTCCAGCTTCTCTCTCGACAGGCTTGTGTGTGACATGCCTGTAACTTCTTCAGGTTTTGACCCTGTCATGGCCTCTCTTTGTGGTTAGAAAAGCATCCTTTCTCCATGTCTGATTTCCTTCTCCCATCCTGTTAAACTGCAACCCCATCACTTTCAGAAACAGATTGCTGTTGACAGGAAATGGATGCGCTCAGAGGGCAGCGACTGAGCAGTGGCGGATCCCTAAGCTAGAGAGAGGATAAACAAATTGTTCCTGGATCCAGTCCAGTAACGGTGTGATTTTATTTCAGTATTGTGTGAACTGATCATTGTGTCTCAGGTTGTAGAAACGGTAACCATCCTGCCAGAGAGAGTAAGGGCACACTCAAGTTCTCTACCTCTGAGGCTGATATGCACGGGTTTGGAACTCAGCAGCCAGATGTAGCAAGGCCCATGTTGATTCAGTCTGTTATGAGACATCTGGGCTACTGGGATCCACCCCCATTGCAGTAATACTGCATGACAATCAAGAAGGTCATTAAGAACCATGCCACTGTCTCTTCCAAAGAAGGCCTTTTATTGTGTGACTTGTTTAATTAGCTTTGCTGCTGATATCTTATTAATAAACCTTGTCACTTGCAGCCACTGGGTATTTCAGAATCCTCTTATTGCATACTAACTACCAGATAATAACACCTGACAGTGTCACTAATATTTAGCGTGCTGTTCCGAAAAGTGACTTAAACATGGACCCCCCCCAGGATGCAGTCTTATCGTTCAGTGGCTACAAGGTCAAGTTTGCTCCGTTAACAAGTTTTAAAGGTGCTTTTTCTAACTATGACAACCCTTCAAAATTCACGCTAGGATCTAAACGTCAAGTGGGCTTCTTGCTAGCTCAGGCATCATCCCCAGCAATGAAAACGTATTAAGCATTCAATTGATGAAGTCAGAATAGAGTCCAGCTCATCCTCCAAAGTTCTGTTGACTCTAGGGCTAGCAGTACTTAAAGGTTACTACCTTTTTTTTTTTTTTTTTTTTATCAGTGTGTGCAGATATCGTTCTGAATATACACCCACAGAGCAGATCTCTTGAGTAAGAAGATGCCTTTTTCCCCCACATAAACAGGTTTCTTATCTTAACCACATTGAAACTGCTATACGGGAGAAACATTTAAAAACAAAACACCCACAACCTCTTTTGTCCCAGACACACATCTGTGCGCATGTGTTCTTGGGGATTTATGAGAGATTGGTCTGGCACAAACCTGGAGAACCAGATATTGGGATTATTCTCACTTTTAAAACTCCCCTGTGTATCAAAGAAAAGTAAGATGCTAAGGGATGACTCCTGTTTGTGCCTGCAGGGCATAGTTACATTTAAGTAGCAGTTGGACTCAGGATTTTGAATGTACCTGTGACTGTAGCAGCAAGGCAAGTGAACTGCATTTGATCGTACATTTAGAATCTTGATAGTGTCCCCTTAAGAATAAAAATGATCTACTGAACAGCTGCAGCATTTGTCGGCATTTAAACCATTATGAAAATGTTAGCAAAGTTCTCTTGATGATTAGCAAAGATGAGCTTAACCTAGGCAAAGCAACATTGGGATGAGTCTAAGGACGTCCTGCTGTGAAGACTAGAGGTGTGACACAACATGCCATACTCTGATGCTACAGCATGTTTGAATGCTCTTGCAAGAGTAGAAACTAGCGAAGGAAGAGTCCTTGTTTAAGTCGTAACTTTTTTTGCTCTTCCATGAGCTCTCCCCTCTGTGTTTTTTCTGTTGATGTCCAGAACTGAATGCAGTATTTCAGGTCGTTGGGTGAGTAGTGGAAACCTGTTGCTTCTCTTTTCTTATGCACTTATCTTCACCAATAATTTTTATTAGGGCTATCAATTAATCGGTTAACTCACGTGATTAACTCAAAAAATTAATTGCAGTTAATCATACTTATAACGAGAATACCAATTGAAATTTATTAAATATTTTTGGATGTTTTTCTACGTTTTCAATACTGATTTCAATTACAATACAGAATACAAAGTGCATCGTGCTCACTTTATATTTTTTTATTAAATATATGCACTGTAAAAGTGATAAACAAAACAAATAGTATTTTTCAATTCACCTCATACAAGTACTGAAGTGCAATCTCTTTATTGTGAAAGTATAACTTACAAATGCAGATTTTTTTTGTTGGTTACATAACTGCACTCTAAAACAAAACAGTGTAAAACTTTAGAGCCGACAAGTCCACTCAGTCCTACTTCTTATTCTGCCAATCACTAAGACAAACAAGTTTGTTTACATTGACGGGAGATACTGCTGCCTGCTTCTTATTTACAATGTCATCTGAAAGTGAGAACAGGCATTTGCATGGCACTTTTGTAGCCGGCGTTGTATTTACGTGCCAGATGCGCTAAACATTCACATGCCCCTTCATGCTTCGGCCACCATTCCAGAGGACATGCTTCCATGCTGCTGATGCTCGTTTAAAAAAAAAAAAAAGCATCAATTAAATTTGTGACTGTACTCCTTGGGGGGGGAAATTGTATGTCTCTTGCTCTGTTTTACCCACATTCTGCATATATTTCATGTTATAGCAGTCTCGGATGATGACCCAGCACATGTTCGTTTTAAGAACACTTTCACAGCAGTTTTGACAAAATGCAAAGAAGGTACTGATGTGAGATTTCTAAAAATAGCTACAGCACTCGCCCCAAGGTTTAAGAATCTGAAGTGCCGTCCAAAATGTTAGATGGGCGAGGTGTGGAGCATGCTTTTAGAAGTCTTAAACGAGCAACACTCTGATGTGGAAACTACAGAACCCAAACCACCAAAAAAGAAAATCAATCTTCTGCTGGTGGCATCTGACTCAGATAATGAAAATGATCGTGCATCAGTCTGCACTGCTTTGGACCGTTATCAAGCAGAGCCCATCACCAGCATGGAAGCATGTCCTCTGGAATGGTGGTTGAAGCATGAAGGGACATACGAATCTTTAGCGCATCTGTCATGTAAATATCTTGCAACGCCAGCTACAACAGTGTCATGTGAACGCCTGTTCATTGTAAACAAGAAGCAGGCAGCATTGTCTCCTGCAAATTGTAACCAATCTTGTTTGTCTGAGTGATTGGCTGACCAAGAAGTAGAACTGAGTGGCCTTGTAGGCTCTAAAGCAGGGGTCGGCAACGTTTGGCACACGGCTTGCCAGGGTAAGCACCCTAGCGGGCTGGGCCAGTTTATTTACCTGCTGATGCGGCAGGTTCGGCTGATTGCGGCCCCCACTTGCCGCGGTTCGCCGTCCCGGGCCAATGGGGGCGGGGAAGCCGCGGCCAGCACATCCCTCGGCCTGCGCCGCTTCCCGCTGCCCCCATTGGCCCGGGACGGCGAACCGTGGCGAGTGGGGTCCGCGATCGGCCGAACCTGCCGCGTCAGCGGGTAAATAAACTGGCCCGGCCCGCTAGGGTGCTTACCCTGGCGAGCCGCGTGCCAAACGTTGCCGACCCCTGCTCTGAAGTTTTACATTGTTTTTGTTTTATTTTTGAATGCAGTTTTTTGGTACGTAATTCTACATTTGTAAGTTCAACTTTCATGATAAAGAGATTGCACTACAGTACTTGAATGAGGTGAGTTGCAGTACAATTTTTGTTTTTTTACAGTGCAAATATTTGTAATAAAAATATATATAAAGTGAGCACGTACACTTTGTATTCTGTGTTGTAATTTAAATTAATATATTTGAAAAGGTAGAAAACATCCAAAAATATTAAAAATAAATGGTATTCTATTGTTTAACAGCGTGATTAATCGCAATTACTTTTTTTAATCACTCGACAGCCCTAATTTTTATACATTAGATAAGAAATTTGAGTCAAGGGCTGTCTTGTACTATATGGAGAACATGGGAGATGATAAATAGGAAAAAAAATGTATCGTGCAAATCCTTGTTGCTAACTGAGGCGTAACATGTCAAGAGAAAATATGGGTAGAGACTTGAAATGAAAATGGATGTTGAAATTATTTTTTCCTCCAGTATGAGTCAATTTTTAAAGCACAGTTGCACTTTTCCCCTAACGCAGCACAGTACACTTATTCCTAACTAGACTTTAGCCAAGACAAGGCCAAATTGTCAGGTTATTTTTTTTTCCTTTCCTAAAAAGAGGGGACTGTTTTTCTCTTGTTGAAAGGGTAGCTTGGAAAACATTGATACGTTGACAAGCATGAAACATTCTTGGAAAGGCTTCTTGTGCATAGAGTGGTAGCCAGTGAGCAGGAAAAGGATTGTGTGTTTTGGGAGAGGCAGGGATAGGTCTTCTGATTTGTTCAGTGGATTTTATAATCGAGTGGCTATTTATTTCTGTAATATAATATCGTATCCATAATTAATCAGTTCACATCGCTTTTGCTGAATGCCACATCTGTGCAGCAGCAAGACCTTTGGCAGTTATCTCCTAGGGGGATATCAGCTACATAAGAAGGGGTCGAAACCCGGCTTTCATAGTTTGGCTGTGTTTGAAACTGTAAATGATTAACCCTCTGACAAAATGGGAAAGCAGCAATGGCAGGGCCATAGCCTTCTACTCAGCTTTTAGCTTCACTACAAGTATGTGTCCTGATGGCTGCTGTTTAACTAGCTGCATGTCTTAGAGCACGTTGACACTACAAAATCAAGTCGACCTAACTTATGTCGGCATACAGCCACCACGGTAATTACGTCGCTTGTACGCGTCTACGCTTTGCTCCTTGTGTCGATGGTGCGCATCCTTGTACTGCCAGTGTGGGGGCACTGTGGGACAGCTTCTGAAAGCCAGTAACAGTTGATGTAAGCAGCGCAGTGTCTACACTCACACTCCGTCGACCTAACTACATCAACATTGACTGCCTCTCGTGGAAGTGGAGTTATTAAGTTGGTGTAGCGGGGCAGTTATGTCGGCGGGAGCGAAATTTTAGTGTAGACGCTTCCATAGTTAGGTCGATGCAAGGCGGCATACGTCCACCTAACTCTATAGTATAAACCAGGCCTTAGTTCATAGTGAGGAATCCTGTTTTGATCGTTTTGAGCCCATCAGCTGGGTGGAGCTGAATTGGCTGGGATTCAGTTTCTCTTGTAGGTGATTCTGTAGTTTTGTCCTACCTATCATGAAAGTCCTTTTAGCAGACTGACCGCTCCTCCATTGGTAAGTTCCTTTATGATTGGACAACTTCATTAGGGGTATGTCTACACTACAGCAGCACAGCTGTACCTCTGTAGCACTGAGGTGTAGACACTTCCTAGAGCAACAAAGGGTTTTTTTCCCATCAGTGTAGTTAATCCCCCTCTCCAAGAGGTAGTAGCTAGGTCAACAGAGTTCTTCCATCGATGCAGCTGCATCTACAGTGGGGGTTAGGTCAACCTAACTACATTGCAGAGGATGCAGAATTTTCCACAATGTTGTCGCTAGGTCAATCTTATTTTTAGGTGTAGACCAGGACCCAGTCTTTCCCTCTTTAAGACATTTCTTCTGTAACTTTAACATCCATTGATGAACCCCTTCCTTGACGTCTGCTTTGCTCCTCTCCCTATAAACCAGAGCAGTAGTTCTGGGGAACCAGTGTTAGGAGGGGCATTAAGAACTGCCACAGATATGTTTGAAATGCGAAGGGAGTGTGTGGAATAGAGTATGTTTATTATTTCTAGACATGGTTCCGTAACGCGTTTGTCCAAAGGTACTGATATTAGTCTCCACATGAGTTTGCACAAGAACATTACCAGTGCTCAGATAGATGTAAATGAATGGAATTATTCCTACTCTCAGACGAAGGCAGTGTAAAAAGCAATTGCATGAAGCTAAGGAAAGAAAAGCTGAGGCTAGATGATAGGGCAGAATTCCTAATATGAGCAGTTTGGCAGTGGAATAGACAACCCAGGTAAATGGTGAAGTTGCAGGGTCCATAGATACTCAATGGCAGGTTAAATAAGATAGTAACAGGAATGATGTAATGAATAAGCTGCAAATACGCTGTGGGGTGATCAGGCTAGATTTTCTAGCACTATTATGTATCTCCTCAATTCCTCTTATTGTTCCCTTCCTTCTGAAGTGAGGTCTGAGAGGCAGAGCGACCCCCACATTTTACTGGTTTACATACCCCCTCTTCAAAAAATTGTTGTGAAGTGACTGGGTTCACCATCAAGCTCAGGTGGTATGTGCACCACTGGTGGTACAGGTTGGGAACCCTGATTTAGTGTTTGTCATAAACTGGGCACCAGGAGACACAGGCTCTTGTTTTTAGCTTTACCACCAGCCTGTTGTGTGATCATAGGCAAGGCATTTCTCCTTCAACCATTTGTCTGTTTAGATTGAAAGCTCTTCTGGGCAAGAGCACTTTCTTATGAGGTCTGTGTACAATGGCCAGCACAATGACGCCTCTAGGCATTACTGCGATACAAATTAATTGTTTGATCTCTGAATTGCAGACAGGTCTAAGATGCTCTAGCTGTGCAAAGCCCCCAAGCACTGGGGATCCCATGGACAATTCCTCACTAAAACTTATCTTTTTCTTCTTTCCTCTCCACTTACTCATAAGCTCTGTAGTAGTTACTCATCTCTTATTGTGCACCAATAATGCTCATAACTTTGTGCGCCTTTTCCATGATCGGTGGAAACGTTGTCATACAGATGCTGATCTTTCATCAGACCAATTCACTCCGTGTCCCCCACTAACTTCCTTCAGTTCTGTGTTCTCTTGGTGACTTACTGTGACGGGATCCCCGGGGTGCAGCCTGGGACTGTGGGATCACTGCACCCCCTTTACTCACCATTCTGGGTTGTCTCTCACAATGCCTTACTGGTGGCAAGCAGTAAACCCCTCCAGATGCTGTTACCACTCAGTACAAACACATGCAGAGCCCACACCCGGGTAGATAGCCTGAATCCCAGAGCCACTCACGAATCACACACACAAAGGCACCAACCAAATCCTCCCAGCCCTGAACCACCGGATACACTGTCTTGCACTGCTCAAGACCCGTTCTTGAGCAGTGCAAGTTTATTAATTGGTTCACCACTTCATCAATGGAAAGTGGACATACGCCAGCCTTCGTAACCTGAGCAGATTTACCAAACACTTCAGTCAAACTCACTGGTAAGGATAAACACTAGAATAAGTTTATTGATTACAAAAGAGAGGCAAAAAGTCAGAGTAGTTACCAAAATAAAAGATAAGCATGCAATCGAAATTCTTGATCTATAGACTGGGCAGAACATAAGTCCAGGCGTATCTGGTGACCATTGAGTCACCAGGCAAGGTTGAGCAATTCCCCTGGTGTGGCCTTGTCCACAGTGAGTCACTGAATTACAACTCCCTTGCTGGACAATGGCTGTTGATGGTTGTTCCACACCCGCCCAGGCATTGATTACCTCCCTTGTTGTTGTCTCTGGGGATCTAATATCTGGGCGATACCCCAACTCACAGCATATTTTAGTGACAACCATACACATAACTTCATATGCACTAATAAGATACATATTTAGATAGGTCAGAGGTTCTCAAACTGTGGTCCGCGAGCTCCATTCAGGTGGTTCGCGGATAGTTCCCTCTAAGGTGCGCGCCTCAGCAGCCGCACACAAGAGAATGAAGGGACACCCACCTAATTAGTGGAGCCGCGCAGGCATGGCTCCACTAATTAGGTGTCTGGACCCTGGAGAAGACGCACATGTAAGGTGAGGTGGTGTCCTTGGGGGGGGGGGGGAATAGGGGGTAGGTGGGAGGAGGCAGTGGGGTGAGAAGAGGGGGTGGGAGGAATTTGGGATGTGCAGGGCTGTGGCGGCCAGAGAAAGAGGTGACTTTCCCCAGCTCCAGGGCTGCGGCTGCCAGGGAGAGACGGCCCTCCTTCCCAGCCCCAGCTCGGGGGCTGCTGTGGTGGGGGAGCGAGGGAGAGACCCTCCCCTCCTTCCCAGCCCCAGCTCGGGGGCTGCTGTGGTGGGGGAGCGAGGGAGAGACCCCCCTCCTTCCCAGCCCCAGCTCGGGGGCTGCTGTGGTGGGGGAGAGAGGGAGACCCCTCCCCTTCCCAGCCCCAGCTTGGGGGCTGCCACAGCAGGGGAGAGAGGGCACATCCATTGCATTAGAAAGGTATGACTACTGATATTAAAACATGAGTTGTGTGCTTTTATTTGTAGAACAAAAAAAAGTTTATTATTAAGAGGATCCACCGAGACCCTCAGCAATTTTCAAAAAATTGGAAAAAAAAAAAAAAAGTTTGAGAACCACTGAGATTGGTTATGATCTGCTGAAAGCCATTGTTCTTTCCCATGATACCGTATCGCAGCTATATACGTATGATGAATATGGGGGTTACAGGGCCCTCCCCCAAGATATAGAGTGTCACACTTACATTTTTCGAGCTTCTCTGCATCTTCAGCTATGCGCACAACCTAACGTTCTAGTGGATTTAGACTCACCTAGATGAATGCCTTTTGATTCTTGCTTTATTTCCAGGGACTGCACCAGGTTGGAAGGTGGCAACTGATCTTTCACAAGACCGTCTGTGCCAAGACAAGGCCATGGAATTTCAATATCCGACTTGCTCTCTGTGTAAACACCCATAAGGTGATCACCACGTACTTACACGGGACGCAGCCCTCAGGAGCTTGTTTAGCTAGGAGCCTTGCAATCCATGGTTCCACTGCACAAAGACTAAAGAGGCAGAAACTTTGCAAGTCTGGGAACACCAGGGGCGGCTCCAGACACCAGCGCTCCAAGCGCGTGCCCGGGGCGGCAAGCCGCGGGGGGCGGCCTGCCGGTCGCCGTGAGGGCGGCAGTCAGGCTGACTTCGGTGGCATGCCCGCCGGTCCCGCGGTTTTGGCGGCAATTCGGCGGCGGGTACGCCAAAGGCGCGGGACCGGCGGACCTCCCGCAGGCATGCCGCCGAATCCACGTTACCAGCGGACTTCCAGCAGGCGTGCCGCTGAAAGCCGCCTGACTGCCGTGCTTGGGGCGGCAAAATACATAGAGCCGCCCCTGGGGAACACACACATTTTCCAAGAGCCACGCCGGTGCTGCAGTGTGTAATTGACTCAGGGCACTGTCGGCGCATGCTATAGAAATATAATGCACTGCAAGGTCAGTTGGTAACTCTGTGGGGCGAGCACCAATGCTCCAGCTGTGCGATACCATAATAAAGGGTACATTAAGACTGTGGTTGTGAATGACAGCGCCCGTTACTCCAAATCTACTCCAAGCACCAGAGTAAATTGTTACTTGGATCAGTGAAACTTGAAACTGTCCAGTCTGCCGTTGTTGAAAATAACGATGGTGCGGCTGCCAGTGAAGATGACCTGAATTACGCTTGGTTCTAAAGAGTTTTCCCCTGCTGAACTACGCTAGTAAGGGTGGCTTTCTTGAGCATTCATATGAACAGCCTACAGAAAAGCGTGTGAGTTAGAGGAGAATTTCTTTTCTTAACCACTCACTGTGTCTCTCTCTACTGGGCTTTCCTGTTGTTCTAAGCATATTGATCTTGGACTCAAAACATTGTAGCATCTTGTGGGCTGGCTTTTCCCACAGCACTTCCTCCCTTTCTATTGGGCGAGAGCAGGTTAGGGGTGGTGGTGTGGGGCTATTTTTTTTTTTTTTTTTTTTTAACTTTCCTGTTGGGAATCAGTATTCACAGAAGGCTGCTGTAGGGACCAGGAAGGCTTTGATATGCCAGGATCCAGAAGGGTACGTTTCCATTATAGTGGGGACATTGTTTTGAATTCAGTGGTTGCATGTGTTTGTCCCAGCAAAAGAAATAATTCTTGGAGGGGGCTTTCTGAGGGGGGTGGGGAGGGCGAGAAGGCAGAGTGATGGCCCACAACATCTTAAGTTAATTTTCAATTAGAAAAGTGTGAAATCACTGCCATTAATAGAAGGAGCAAAACATCAGAAGAATCAAATATATAAAACTATATGGAAAAGTTGTACGGTAGCAGGCTGATCAGAATGGCCTAAATTTCAGAACGGACTAGTGATTTTTTTGGGGTGTCTCAAGTTGGGCACCCAGAAAACCTTACACACGTCTAAAGGCCTCTAATTTCAGATAGCAGGTGCACAGCCCTTTGTGAGACTGGCCCCTTTACAATGTCTCAAGTTGGGTACCAAAAACAGACACCCCCAAAATCACTAAGCAGTTTTGAAAATTTCAGCCAATCACTTAATATAAAAATCACACTCAAGCAACCATTTGTAAGTCTTTAGTCTGTCTGCTCTGGCATCCTTCCTCTGGAGCAGGGGTAGGCAACCTATGGCACGCGTGCCAAAGGCGGCACGCAAGCCGATTTTCAGTGGCACTCACGCTGCCTGGGTCCTGGCCACCAGTCCGGGGGGCTCTGCATTTTAATTTAATTTTAAATGAAGCTTCTTAAACATTTTTAAAACCTTGTTTACTTTACATACAACAATAGTTTAGTTATATATTATAGACTTATAGAAAGAGACCTTCTAAAAATGTTAAAATGTATGACTGGCACGCGAAACCTTACATTAGAGTGATAAATGAAGACTCAACACACCACTTCTGAAAGGTTGCCGACCCCTGATCTGGTGGCAGCCCGTACTTGGATGCTCTTACTAATGACCTAGTCCTGTAAGAAAAATCCAGTTGCTGTCTGAGGGGTGACTATAGCCTCCACTTTTAGGGAATGTACTCACGAACTAGTGGTTCTATGATCTCTTGTAATGTTTGCTGCTGCTGGCTGTATTTGAGCATGTCTTGGGAGAACACACGTGCCAGGCTGTGGAACGTGTCCCAACACACCTTTCTAGTCACTGCAGTGTGATTGGGTGATAATGAGAGCACAGCAGGTGCAGCAGAGACACGAACTAAATATAATCCAGGGAATTTTGGGGAGTGTGTGTGTGTGTGTGTGTGTGTGTGTGTTTCAAAACATTGTTTTTGTTTATAGAAACTGTCATGGCACTAGTGGGCAGGACAAAGTGTCGTCATCTGCTTTATAGAGTTAACAAGCTTCCTCGTTCCTCCAGTTGGTAATTATTGGATGTATGCAGCACAATGTACAAAGTATTTCCCTTTTGATCCTTTCTCTTACAAGTTGGTTGCCCTCCACTTGACTAGCAGTGGCATAGACTGGTGGGTGAGTGAGTGGTGGGTTGTGTGTGATCTGAACTCTTTAAAATGTCTTACCTCACATAGATATATTTGGAGATGTTCCTATGATTCTTTAACCCCAGACCTGCATACCCACTCCCCTCTTACTCCTTTGACTTACTCCAAGATCCTATTGCAGTAATCGGTGTAAGATGTAGACTGGCCACTTCTGAACACCTTCCCCCACGCACTTCCCTTCCGTTCCTTTTAAATGGCAGGAGAAGACCTTGACTGTTCTGATTCCCACCCTGCTCCACAAGGAAGGTAGTGGCAGACCCATGACTTCGTGTGTTTAAAAGAAGGCTGGACAAAGCTATAGGAAACATACTGCCGGGAACAGCCCATCACTGGCAGGGGATGGACTAGATGTGACCAAACGAGTCTCTTCCATCTCTGATTCCTAGGGGCCAGGGGTGAAAACAGGTTTTGAACAACCCCTCTCTGGTGGTGGGGAGCTGCAGGAGCTAGACAGGGTGTTACACTACACCCTGTAGTGTGTTACACTACACCCACCTGTCATTTGTAATTGAAGCTTGTAGCTATCTCGGGCATATTTTTCATTGTTAAATCTTTATCTAAAAGGATACGCCGTGTGAGGTTTATTCCCCACCTTTTATAATTGAGCGTGCCTGGGTCTCTTTCCTCCCGTCTTTTGATTTGCCCTTCTTTTGTGAGTTTCACAGCCCTTCAGGGAAATCACCTATCTTGTGCTGGTTCAGGGCACGCAACTTTATCGCCTTGTGTCAATACTTGCTGTAAAAAACATTCCACCTCGCCTGGGTTTGTGTTCCTGCCCTGCCTTGATCTTGCGCTCTCTAATATTACAGCACTTGCTTCAGGGACCTGGGAGCAGGGGCATATTTTAGTAGATCTTCCAGCCCTGCTGGGATGGGGTATAGAAAAGCAACCAATGAGTGTGAATTTTACAGTCCTGCTCACTCCTCTTTCCCGTCTGCTGACCTGAGCAATGCTGATGATTTCTGCATCTGCTCTCTTGAAACTACCTCTTCCCAGACTGAAGGGTTCACCTGCCTCATGATGGTGTCTATCAGGTTCCAGCAACTGACAAAGAATGGGCAATTTCAGGACCTTCTGACCTCTGTTGGCTTCTCTCTCTGCTGCTCAGAATCTCAGTCTATGACCTCTTATTTTGCTGTCGTTGTTCCATTTCAAAATTATATGAAGAAAATAGGAAGGGCAGAAAATGTGAACAGATTGTAAGGCTTCTGTTCAGCCAGCCCTCGAGGGATCCATTTGGGACAGCTAGATCTCTGGGCATTAGAGAAGGCCTAAAGACTTGGGTACTGCATTTCATTTGGCCTCTCTCCCATACTGCATAGAGCAGCAGTTCTCAACCCATGGGCCGCATGTGGCCCAATTAGCATACCCCAGCTGGCTCCACGTGGCAGGGTCGGCGTCAGGGCTGCTGCCCTGACACCCGGCCCCACTTTGTGGAGGGGTTGCTGCTGGGCCCTGCACAGTGGGGTCAGAGGTCCCTGCTGCTGGGCCCCCTGGCCCAGGGCTCCACTCCTGGCCCCACTTCGTGAAGGGGTCTCTGGGCGGGAGACGCTGGGCATAGGGGTCTGTGGGGAGGAGTTGGGAGGAGCACTGTGGTTCTCAACCTGAGGCCCAGGAGCGGCCCACAACGGTAAATAGGTTGAGAACCACTGGCATAGAGGATAGACGGGAGCCAACCTACACTACATCTTCGGTCAGTATCTTAAGAGACTCAGTAGTTCCCTGTTGCATCTTTGACTTCTATTTCTCAACAGGGATTGCTGTCATGTCTATTCCGTATCAGACATTGGTTGATCTGATGTAGATGCCTCCAAGCATCAGTGACCACCATCCTTGCAGTTCAGCTCAGCCAAACCAGAGTGTAAAGGGATCATGTGTGGATCCTTTTCTCGGTCTCCCCCACAAGCAAAGAGACAAAACTCTGGCCAAGATTGTGTCACCCTTCTCCCTGTCACTTCCGAGGTGGGAGAAACCTTTTCCTTGCTAGACTTTGCAGAGTCCCTCCAGGTAGCCTGGCTGGAAAGACAATGTGGTGCTTATCCATTTGGTTTCAGGTTAGACTCTGAGTTAAGGCTGGTGCAGATTCAGAAGCTGGTTTTCTTCTCGAGTCTATCGCAGCTCGATTTGGGGGGACGGGAATTAGTGGCTCGCTTCCCGGCATGCAGCCTGACTTTCATTCCTTGGGAAGAAGTAGCTCTTTAGTCATCCCTCCCTTAAGGAAGCCTCCCAGTTTAATTAGTCACCAGCGAGGCAGCCTCTGTCTCATTCTTCCCACCTGGCAGGTACACCAGTAGGATTTCTTGAATGTTAAAAGGAGGATTAATTTAATCTGTGAGTGAGGAAAACTCTCTGTGTTCTTGGAGGCTTTTAAAACCTCCAGAATCACTGTGGTGAACGGTGTATTTTGTATGGCATGCAGTGCCTTCCTGAATACAATAGGAGCTTACCTTACTGGGGCTAGTGCAGCTTCTTGGGCAGAAAGTCTGAGCGGGTGGATGGGTAGGGAAGAGACTCGGGAATGGAATTGCAGAGAGCTAGTCACACCCTTCTCAAATGCAGTAAATAATAATAAAGGAGAGGTTTCTAATTGTACAGGTGCAGCCTGCCTGGGCAGTGTTACGGGTTTCGGATGAAGGCTGTTTGGCTGTAGTGATTGCAGTACAATTGTCTTATCCGTTCCGATTTGGCGAGCGTGAGAGGCGCAGGAAAGGCAGCCTGGCTGCTGGAAATGTGCATCTTGGTTCTGCCAGTCCAGAGACCCATCCTAGGTTGCCCATTGTGGTGGGGAAATGGAAGGCAGAGATTCTTGTTTCTCTCCAAAGCAGGGAAAACCTTTTAGTCTTGCTAGTAAGGAATGTCTTCAGCTTTCTTCCTAGTTTAGTAGTTGCCCTGTGGAAGTGTGTGCTGGGGTTCTGAGCTGTGGTTGTGCAAAAAGCCCCCCTCAAAAGGCAGCAAAAGTCAAGCTCCCTTTGTTTGCTGCCAGCAAGTAGATCAGGAAGGACACCTCCGTACAGACACCCCGGGCTGGGTTGGTGGCAGGTAGAATGTTTTTCAGGTAAATGACTTGGCTCTGTTTGGAGCATGATGGGCCTGGTCAGAGCCGCTTCCTAGGTGTATGTTCTCACCACCCGTCAATATCCCAGGCACGTTGCTTCCATCATCTTCACTAACTATTTTTGGCTTTTCTCTGAGTGTGGAAGCAAAGTAAATAGGGAAAAGCTTGATTGCATTAGATGACAATTGCTCAGAATAGAGGCTGGACAGTCTGGTGAGATTTCCCTTCGTGATCTGGACCAACATTTTACAGGTACACAGGAATCTCACCTGACAAGTGTCATTTCCAGTTGAGAGTCATGCTGGGTGGACCTGACAGCAGACGCACGAGCCACTCCCCCAGTATTTGGAATGTCTGGGGGTTAACTACAGCAACTCTTGTCTGACTAGTGTTTGCAGCCTTCTTCTGAACCACAGCTTCTCTTCCTCAAAAAAGAACCAAGCTTCCACTTACTGAAGCCAGGCCCAAGTGCAGTTCTCTGGTTTGTCAGCTTCACTGAACTGTTGTATTTTTTGCCTTGTAAGGATTTATCCTGCTGCTGTTGATCCGCACTGTATCCTTTTGGTCCTGAGGTGCTGTTTGCTCTCCAAGCATTTCTTCCCCGGAGAGATCTGTGCCGCCCTCTGCAGCTATGAATGGCCTGATGACACTTCCAAAATTGTAAATATCAAGGAAAGGAGGAGATGCATCTCTTGCTTCTAGTACTTTGCTGCTGTTGATCCTGGTTGTCCTCTGATCGCAAACCTTTAGTACCCAGGTTCCTGATCTATACCCCTGCAAGCTGATGCTAAGAACCATTTGAACTGTGCGGTATCCAGTTTCCTTTCTCCTTCCTGCTAGCCCTGGTTCTGAGGTCTGGGGGTTCTTTGGAACTCTGAAGATCCCTTTTCCCCCCTCCTGTTACAATCATTCCTCCGAAAAGTCTTGCAGGACAACCCCCATCTCTTTTTGCTAAGCACCCCAGGGCACAATTCCCTCTGGAGCCTAGCACTGCTAAATCACCTAAAGCAGTGGTTCTCAAAATTATTTGATCGGGCCCCCTTTTTTGTGTCTGCAGGCAGAGCGGAGAGCAGCAGCTGCTGGCTGGGTGCCCAGCTCTGAAGGCGGCACCGTGCCAGCACAGCTCAGAAGTGAGGGTGGCAATGTGAAAAGTGATATTCGCCAATATCCCTTTTCACAGCAGACTTAGTTCCCCATTGCCACCTACTTCTGCGCTGCTTCTGCCGCCCCGGGCTGACAGCTAGAGCCCCACTGCCTCTCGGTGAGGGATTAGGGGCGGAGAGGAGGAGAGCCCCAGCCCGGGTGGTGGGGCTCCAGCTGTTCCCTTTATCTCTGCCTCATGAGCCCCAGCCACCTGGGGCTGACAGCCAGAGCTTTTTAAAAACACAACACAGACAAACAGATCACAGCTTGCGCCTCCCTTGACACACTCCTGGGCCTCCCTTGGGAGGCTGCCCCATAGTTTGAGAACCACTGAATATAGAAATCACTTGACTCCCTTTGCCACTTAAGCAATGTGTATTGTCTCCTCAGAGTTTTCCACTGCCATCAGCTCAGAGCATCAGAATGGCATTGGGAGGAAAATGTTCCTTCTCTTTGGACTGCAGGGAAGAATGTTATTTTAGGTGGATTAAATATATTTTTTGCAAGGTCTTTCTATCTGGACTAGGGTGAGCAGATGGCAAGTGTGAAAAATCAGGACAGGGAGTGTGTGTGTGTGTGTGTGTGTGTGTGTGTGTGTGTGTGTGTGTGTGTGTGTGTGTGTGGCGGGGGAGAAGGGGGAGGGAGGAGAATAAGCACCTATATAAGACAAAGCCCTGAATATTGGAACTGCCTCTATAAAATCAGGGCATCTGGTCACCCTAGTCTGGACAAGCAAACGGGAGCTTTCTCTTTCACTCAGACATCTCGCCTTTTCATCCACCTTGACATGGGCTCTGCAGACACCTTGATAAATGGATTTAAGTTTTGCTCTAGCTTCTTACAGATCTTGGTGTCCTTTGCTTAGAAACTAGGGTTGGTTTGGTTTTTGTTTTTTTAACTTCCTACAGCAATGCTTGTTGGTGAACCCCCCAATTAATGGTAAGGGATTGTGGTCTAGGGATTAGAGTAGGGCTCTATCAAGAGGCCTCTGTTCTATGCTCAGTTATTCTGATTTGCTGTGTAGTCTTTAGTTAGTAGTTTATGTACTCCTCTGTGCCTCAGTTTCCCACCTGTAAGATGGGGATAATACCTACCTCAAAACAGGGCTGTGCAGCTTGTTAAGAACTCTGAGAGTCTTAAATGAAAGACCGATAGAAGCACAAAATATTATGTGTGTCTTCTAAGGCAAAAATATGCTAGGGAGACCTTCACGGGGGATTATTTTTTCCCCTCTGAGGAAGTGAAAGAACAGAACACAAGCACGGGCCCTTTCTAACCTGACTGCAGAAGGTTTTTCATTTTAATTGCAAATCTGACACATGATGGAACCCTCAGTGAACATAGCACTTTACAGAACTGGCGCCTCAAAGGGAGGTTAACGGGGTTGTGCACTTTTTTCCCCTCTGCTTTCTGATGTGTAAAGAAGGCCTAGAAAAATATGCATGCAAGGTCTGGTCTTCCCCTTATTGCGCTGGAGGACTCGCTGGAGATCTGCGACATGGATTGGGAGCACTCCCAGTGCCCTGCGTTGAGGAAAGAAGGGGATTAAGATCCTGTACCCTCCACCTTCCCCCAGTGTTTGTTTTACATGGTGGTTCATTTTAAAAGCTGCTTATTTTTATCATCTGAATCAAACCCACTTCCCTCTCAATCAGGCTTCGCTCCTAATGGCGTTGCCTTCCTAGTTTACTGGGGAGCCTGTGGAGATTTGCTTTTTTTCTTTTTTACATAAGAAATGCAAAAGAGAAGTTTCTAAAAAAAAAACCAAAAAAACGCAAACCTTCCCAGACCCCTTTACGTTAGAAACATGCACAAAAAGAGGCACACGCTCAATTTCTCACCCTCTCCCCTTTGTTTGCAGGTCCTTTGAAAACTCGCTTGTTTTGTTTTTGAAGCTCCAAAATCTCTGATCACCCGTGACCCTTTATATTGTAATATTTCTTTGTGTACTGTGCATCTCAGCGGATCCTGCCCCAAGGAGTGTCTGTGTTTGTGCAGTGCCCTGCGTGCTTACACGGCTCTAAATATTTATTAAAGCGAAACCTGTTGGAGGCTATCAAAGGGCTACTATATTTTTTTCTGTTATGCAACCTCCTGTTACCATCCTGTGCTGCTTAATATAGAGGGACTGGAATTTTACTGACTATTAGGTGACCATTCGCACAGATTTCACTGTCACAAAATAATACTGTTCAAATACTCTGTCCTAGGCTGTGCAAGTGATTGCACAGTTGTAGCTCTTCTCTGTATGTCACTCCTTTGCAGGTGCAACGTGAAATGTCCTACACCCTTTAAGGTTTGGCATCTAAAGAACATGAGAAGGGATAAACTGCAGCCTAGACCTAACCACTAGGAGAGAATCCTTCTGTACTTCTCCTTATGGTCTGTTTGCTGCTGAGGTTCCTCTTTGCTGTAATCAGGAACACCGATGTTCCAAAGCGAGGTGGAAGCAGCATTGTATCCTGCTTAATATTTAAACAAAACTTGATTAAATCTTGCACCCGCCCTTCCCAAACAACTGACTTGAAACAGCTGATTGTTGTAATTTCCGAAGCTGCATTGTGGCTTCTCCGAGGCTAGGAAAATGCAGTTTGTCGGGTGATCTGAACGACTAAACTTTCCTGTGTGGTTGCAGTTTTGAAGGTGCATTTGAAGATGCTGCTGGCATAGTAGAAGCTGTCTGTCTTGAGGTTCTGTCCTGCACCCTGTCATGGAACCTTGAAGCAGCATTACTAGGGGGTGGCAACGCTGTTCATTTAGGCCAACCTCCTTGCACACACAATGTGCTCCGTGCATCCCTCCATTCTAACCCCACCAGCTCCCTTCTATTGCAGGGGCTCTGTGTGCCCCTCATTCTCTCACCATGCCAGGAACTCTGCACATGTATGCTAGGAGTTTATGTGCTTCTCTTCCCTTGGCTCCAGAATCCTGTGCCCCATTACTTCCTTCCTCCACCCTGCTTGTTTCTCTTCTGTCAGGGAGATCAGGTATTTGCATTGTTGACAGGTTAAATTCTGTTGGGCGAAGGGGCAGAGATGAATTAAAGGTATTAACTGGAAGGTGTTAACAGATGCCACCAACCAGTCCCTTAATCTAAAGACCATTGGGGCTTGAAGGTGTGGCTCAGCTAACCGGATGGTAGGGGTTCTGCGTGTTTCCCAAAATCAATGGGGTTGTGACCAATGCCAGGAACATTGCAGCCAATCAATTCCGACTTTCAGGGAGTGTTCGAAAGCTATCACTTTGCATACAAGCTCAACCAAAAAAGAAAAGAAAAGAAACCCATGAGAGATTCTCATGGAAGCACTGACTCTAACCACCAGCATTTGCAGCTTTGAGGAACCGCATCTCTTTGTGGTGTTTAGCATCAGGCAGCTGTAAGGGACTCGGGCCACTAACTGCCACTGAGGTTCAGTGTGTATAAGGGGTGCAGGATCAGACCTTAAGGGTTACAGCATCCTAAACCTTATCAAGTTGGGTGCTTTTGGGGTCTGCGTCATTCTGGAGTGGAAGAGCACAGTCAGAGCTGTAACAGAATGCCTCCTAGCGTGACTGACACGTCCCTCCCTTGTTCACCGTGTCTCTACAGCTGGTCAGCGAGAAGGTCGGTGGAGCTGAAGGGACCAAGCTTGACGATGACTTCAAAGAAATGGAAAAGGTGAGTAGGGTAACAGATGGCTCTGTGTGCCTCTCCGCGCGTTTCCGAGGCGGGTACTGGCTGGATTGCACTGCTGTTGGGTCATCTTCTCCCTGCAGAAAGTGGACGTTACCAGCAAGGCGGTCACAGAAGTATTAACCAGAACTACAGAATACCTGCAACCCAACCCAGGTAAGTGCCCACAGCAGCCCTGCTCTGCCAGCATCCTTCAGCTGCTCCTCCCATTGCATGAGGGGAGAGAGGCCGTTATCACGCAGAGAGTGGGGAAAGCTCAGAAACGCCAGCCTAGCTGGCTTTGGGGTGGCCCCTTCCCAGTGGGCTACTGGGTTATAAGCATTGCTGCCCTCTACTGGAAATATGCTGACCCGGCTTGTGTGACAGCCATGTCCTCCCCTCCCCTGAGCTCATTCAGGCTTTGGGGCCCGTGTGAACCTGAATTTAAATTTTGATGCCACCTTGTGTAACATCTCTAGACTGTTACAGCCGGCGCTTGGCAATTATGCCCCCGTCCACCCTCCACTCATTCAAGGGAAGCCTACGTCCTTGTGACGTTTTCTCTGAGCCCAGAACACCAGATTGACTGTCAAATAGTCACCCATGTCCTTTGGGTTCGAGATGCAGCAGACGGGCTACTGACGCTGGGGTGTTTAGGAACGGAGTTGTCTCCTGTGAGGTGGGAGGTGAGTATGTCACGGTCATTCCTGGAGCCTGACTGCCTTCCTGCTAGAGTCCAGTCAGTCTCATTGACTCCAGCACACTAGGGTTTAACTAGAACTGCAGGAGAGCTGGTGAACTTCTCTTTAGACCTTGTTGGCGAGCTCTGAACTATTTTCTGTTTGCTATCTTGGAAGGGGCCATTTTTTAGAGCCAGCGATATTTCTGGGAGACTAAAAGACAATAAGCTTTCTTGGCCAGTGGAGTAACTTTAAAAAAAAAAAAAAAAGCTGGCAAACAGTCACTGCTTGCTGGCAAGTCCACTAATTGCAAACACAGATGGGGCTGTCTCTTTGTGCCAGCTTCCAGAGCCAAGCTAACGATGCTCAACACGATGTCGAAGATCCGAGGGCAGGTGAAAAACCCCGGCTATCCGCAGTCGGAAGGGCTCCTGGGGGAGAGCATGATCCGGTATGGGAAGGAGTTGGGCGACGAATCCAATTTCGGTGAGTGCTCCCTGAAGTGTCCCGTTGGGCCGGCCAGCCCCTAAGTGGGCTGATGGGAAGTAAATTCCTGTTACTGGGTTTCCTTAAATCTTACTGTAAATCACTGACCTGGTCACATGAGTCAAGTGGAGAAAAAAAGGAAACTGACCTTTCCTAATATGCAGATAGGGATATGACATTTCCCTGGCATTAGGAGTGGGATTAGGGGATGGCAAAAGCTCCTCTTAAAGAAGTGGTGTATGCAAACTGAGCTCCTGATATGCCTTGTTGGACCCTTAACCCTGCCCCCAGCCGTCTTTCTGCTACTTTAATCTGCTTTTCAAGTGTCTTTTAAAGTCCTAGCCGCTGCCTCTAGCGACCCAGACAAGCCCTTGGTCAGCGCTGTGGAGCGGATGCATCTACAGAAAAGTGAGCTGGAGTCTGAACTGTCTCACAGCCGACAGTTCTACGGATGATCTGAGGTTTGGCCCTGACCTTGCACAGAGTTGAGCACCCTCTGCTCCCAACACCTCATGGGAAGTGCTCAGTACAGTGCAGGATCAGACCAAGTTTTGTATTTCTGGGGCTCCCCAGTGCGCTGGATGTGTCAGAAATGAGCATTAATAGTACTGATATAACTCACTGTAGCCCCCACCATTGCAATGAGTGCCTTGCATTCAGTCACAATCCTCTCCACACCCCTATAAGCACTAGCCCCATTTTACAAGAGGGGCACAGAGCATTTAACCGACTTGCCCAAGGTCAGGCAGGGAGTCTGGCAGAGCAGGGACTAGAACAGAGAACTTCGAAGTCCCAGGCAACTACCTCATCTGCTAAACCATCTTTGGTTTTTAAAACCTCCGGGAGAACTCTGCATCTAGGAGAAACCACCTTCTGACTCAAACAGCAAATTTGACATGGAAAGTGGCAAGGGAAGAGATCAAGAGCCCTACAATGCAATTTTAACTGCAACTGGACTCCGAGGGGGCCACAGCCAAAAATCTTCCCGTGTGGTACTGCCTCATTCCCATGAAGCAAATCATGTGTGACTTGTGGGGATGTGGGGGCGGAGAAATGAAGCCATTTGATGACAGCAGTATTAATTCACCAAAACATTGCAGCTTTCCCTTGTGGCTGGATTCAGGACAGCTTACAGCTGTGTGATCACATCATAATGTGGGGCGGAACGTTCCCTGATCTGGAAGATTAAACAGTTAGGTTTTTGGGGGGAGTGGCTGTACTCCAGTGATTCCCTGGCTAGCTTTCTCCTTGGCTGGAGGAGACATTGCTGCAATACAGGATCTGAAAAGTAGTAGGGGGAAGTAAGTTTTAAGAGGACCCTACAAAACATGGCTACCTTAAACAGCCTCTCCTTTATAGGGACACCATCAGGTTTAAAAGTGTATGTTTTAATAACGCAGCCTTCCCTGGGTTGTGGTATCTTGGGTTATTAACACTGAAAGAACTTTTTAAAAATTGACTTTTTGCACATTTTTGTTTTCGCTGGGGCAGTGAAAATAGATTCACTTTATTTATCGTAAATTTCACTTTCACATTCTCTTGCCCTAGCCCAGTACTGAAATGCTTGGGTTGCAAACACTGCAGGAGATACTTTATTAGTTCATAATTGTTTCCATTGGAATTTAAAAAAATAAATCACAGAAGCATTTCTGTTCATCTTACATTATTAGCTTGTCAGACTTTAGACTCCCTGGCAGGGGAAGGGCCATAGGAAAAACTGAAAATAGAAGGGTTTTGTGCAAACATATTTTTCTTCATTTTTTCATTCATGCTTAGATAGTTAACTCAGATCTATTACTTGTTAGGTTCAATTTACACCCAAAATTAAAGATCCTATAAAATATCTTGGGTTGCTGCCAACATCCGGGGAAATTTTATTTTAAAAATGGATCAAAATGCCCTGAGACTAATCCTAAGACTTAACTGGGTCCACTATAGCATTTTCCCTTTCTGTAGCACCTTGCATCAGAGCGTTCCAACCGTTTTCTATAGACACTCCTTCAGGTGAGGAACATGGGGCACAGAAAAGTGAAATTAGTTGCCAGAGATCACGTAATCGGTCTCAGAACTGGAAATGGAAGCTAGGAGTCCCAATTCCACACCACCTGCTCTAACCACTAGGTTGTGCTCCCTCCCTGCCATGCTACTCCAGTTGATCCAAATGAGAACTTGTGGGTGTTTGATACATGACTGGGGCTTGTGCATGCTGAGTGTCTCAGCAGAGCGTCTCTGCATGCAGCTGCCACAGAATCCAGCTTTAACTGGCTGGCTCTTTTTTTTTTTTCTCTATCACCCTCTCTCTTTTTCTTTTCTTCTCTCACGTGAAGGTGATGCACTCCTTGATGCTGGTGAAGCTATGAAACGATTGGCTGAAGTGAAAGACTCGCTGGATATTGAAGTCAAACAGAACTTTATCGATCCTCTCCAGAACCTGTGCGACAAAGACCTGAAAGAGATCCAGGTAACTCGGAAGATTTTTCTCCTTTTCCCCCCTTCTCTTTCAGACTCTGGCCTCTTCAGGTTTTTAGCACCTGCTCTAATGACCGGTATCGCTGCAGGAGCTGAAGTAGACTGCGCAGCATCTGGTTTTGTTACCCTGCGTTTTGCATGCTTTCTCCGTGTTTCCTTTGGCTCCACTAGCATTTTCTTCTGGTGTGTTTAACATCCCCTGCCACCGCCGCTGCTGTTCCTTAACCAGCCCATGACGGGGGATGTTTCTTGCAACCATTTCCAGATTTATTCACTCACGCTCTAAGCTACCTTCATAATGTACTTTAGATCTCCCGACTTGCGTTGTGTAGCTGCAGGTACTTGGATCGTTTGCATTGTGGATTCCTGAGACTGACACACAGGGACATTGCCTTGCGTGCATTTTATAAGCCATTGATCAGCTTTCAGTTCCAGTGTCCCAATATCCTGAAACGTAGATCTAGGGCTGCATGTCTCTCTTGCTCACCTACGTATCATGAGAAGCCCAGAAACAACCCCCCAAGCATGCTTTATCATAGCAGCTGTCCCCACTGAGGAGGTCTGCTCACAGCTAGCCAGCACCTTCCTCGCATTCACAAGACACAAGGCTCTTGAACATCACAAGGTTTTGCAGTGGGAACCATTGAAACCTATATCAAACCAGTCAAAATCTACTGAGAACAGGTTCTCGCTTACAATGTGACCTATATGAACTGACTCCCGAACTAGCAATATAACAGATTTACTGAGCACCCATAAACTTGTTAGGTGCCGTACAGACAAATTAAGACAGACGTGATCCCCATCTGCTTTCAGTCTCAGAAGAGATGTGACAAGCCCAGGGCTTATAACCAAAGTGTTGCATCTAAAGACTCTTGATTGCCCAGCGGAAAACCGAAGGCAAGGGGCCAGCTGTACATTTCTCCTTTAAAAGTGATTTATGGCCAGCAGACCCATGCTGAACTGCGGCAGTTTGGTTCCCCTCCAGTTTATGAACAGAAGGGGGGAAAAATGTACCTTCTTGCCAACTTCTTTATGGCTGTTTCCAAACAATGAAAAAGAAACTGTAGTCACAGCAATCATAAATCCTCTGCTGAACTGGATTCAAGTAGTTTCCTCATCCCCCGCACTGCTCTTCATTCCTGACCAGCGTCCCCTGTGGAGCATTGCGCACTGGGACCTGTAGTCTGCGCGGAGCCTGTCTGAAGGTGATGCCAGCAATGACCTATTCTGGGTGGTGGGAGGCTGGGTTGTTGGGTTTTTGCTGTGTTCATTGGGAAAAGTTTGGGTGGCCCGGCCCGTGGTTTTAGTTTAACCGCTCATAACCCTTCCCTCCCAAGCATCATCTTAAGAAGCTGGAGGGGAGGCGCCTGGACTTTGACTACAAGAAAAAACGTCAGGGGAAGATCCCGGACGAGGAGCTCCGCCAGGCCCTGGAGAAATTTGAAGAGTCCAAGGAAATAGCTGAGACTAGTATGCACAACCTTCTGGAGACTGACGTGAGTGTCCCCTAGAGTTCGCTGCTCTCTTCGCTCGTCTGCGTGCTGCCTGAGCTGCAGTACTCCTGTATGTGCGTCTGGGGCAACAGGGGGCTGTGTGCTTTTATTCGGGGGCAGGGGAGAGTGTCTGGTGCTCTAATGCTCATAAAAAAGGACACTGAAATCTCCTGTCATGCCTCTGCCAATGGGCCCCTGTTGTGATCCTGCACCCCCTCCCACTGATATTTCCATTCTGGGCCCCCCCCCCCAAACAGCTTTGCAAATGCCCTTCAGTCCTGACCCCGTAGCCCCCTCCCTGCTGATGCCAGTCCAGGGCTGAGACTGATAATTATATGAATGAGGCAGTGTGTTTGGACATGTGTTTGGTCAGGACATGGCTGACACAGCTCATTCAGTCATGATGCAAAATGTCAGCTAAACCCGTGTCCTCCGAGGTGCCAAGCTATCAGCCGCTGTCTCGCTGAGCCTTAGCAAATGACTGAACTTTAAGGTCCCTAATTCTAAGACTTCTCACTGCATGTAAATTTCAAGCTGGTTTTTGCACGTTTCCCAGTGTGCTTAAGCCCCCAGTGGAGCAATAGAAGTCTCCCGTAGTAGCCTGTGATAGCCACTCATCGCAGTTTATGACCCTTTCAGATTGAGCAAGTGAGCCAACTCTCAGCCCTGGTGGATGCCCAGGTCGATTACCACAGACAAGCAGTGCAGATCCTGGATGAGCTCGCAGAGAAACTCAAACGCAGGTGAGGTTTCCTAGGGCCGCTGCAGATCCTGCAGGAGGAGAGAAGCGTGGCGGAAACTGTAACTTGGGAGCTTGGGGGCAGAAAATATCTGGCTCCTTCCTCCGCGGTTTATTCCCTGGCATTAGAAGCTGTAGGAGCCTTTGAGGGTAGCTTTATCTCGGCATCTCTTAGACTTTCATGGGGAGGGATTGTGTCTGCATGATCAGTTTTCTACAAAAGGTACTTTCTGGCATCTGCTGTGAAACCTCTCTGCATTCTCCGTGGGTTAAATAGTTTCTTGCTGCTTTTGGCCATCTCTGGATCCAAACATAAATGCTCACAATGAAATGGAAGATGCAAGTTGATTCCTTCTTGAGCTGGGGGGGTAGGGAGGAAGGCTGGGGAGCAGGGCAGAGTGCACACCGAATCCCGTATTCATGTCAATGATTGCAGCTCCTAAGAGGCCGCTGGTGTTGGATGTAGGAGTTGTGGCCAGAACGCTGTTGGCATTTCTGATTTGATTCTGTTTCGACTCAGTAAACTCTACCTCCTCCACTGTCAAGAAGATGAACTAGCATTATGCTAATACCTTTGAATTAGCCCCTTCTGGCTTCCCTTGCCATCTGAATGTCTGGCTCAGTGTCTGATTTATTACAGGAGCATCCAAAGGCCCTGATCTGGATCAGGGCCCCATTGTCCTATGTACTGGCCCACATGGTTGGACAAGGTCTCTGCTCTAAAACCCTTGTGATCTGTTTAAAGAAGGGACACAAGCAGGCGGCGGAAAGGTGGAGAGAAGGAGGGTAACAGTAATAACAGGGTGGTGACAGCCACTAAAATAAAGCACAATTCCGCAAAGCAGAGATGATGGATCTCGGTGATTCCTTGTTTTTCAGCAAACTCTTGCTCTATCCTCCGTATACATCTTGGTAAACTGTGCTGCAAATATATGACTTCCATATGTCCCCTGGAATGTTTTAGATGGAACCCTGGAGCACACTCTTGTAAATGGAATACAGATTAGTGTCTGGTGTGGAGGAGCAGGAGGAAATGCATTCCCAAAGTGATTCTGCACTGGGGCTCGGAGGCATCCTGGCCTGGGGTGTGGAATCTTGACGGTGGCTGTTAGAAGCAAGAAGCTTTAGGATTAATCTCAGCCAGCCATCAGGATCTTCGTACAAGGAGCTAATTCTGCAATCCGCCTGCTGTTACCAGCTTTTTCCTTTAACCCTCATGTAACTTTATTCACACTCCCGTCACATGCACCTTCTCTTCAAACGAGGTGTTAAAAGATTCTGTCCCTGTGTGTTGTTCAAATGTGTTTGGATTCCTAGGCATACTTGTTAGGCTGCTCTGCTGGAGGGATTGAGTCACGAAGAGAGACTGAAAGAACGAAGTATGTGTAGCTTTGCCACACTGGGAGGCAGTGTGGTCTAGTGGTTAGAGCCCCTGGACAAAGTCTCAGGAGACCTGGGTTCTATTCCTGGCTCTGCCGCCACCATGCTGCATTATCTTGGGCAAGTCACTCCCCCCGTGCCTCAGTTTCCCCATCTGTAAAATGGAGGTAATGATACTGACCTCCTTTGTAAAGCACTTGGAGATCTGCAGATGGAATGTGCTAGATAAGAGCTGGGGGCTTGTGCTGAGCTGCCTGCTAGGGTGTCTCCCCCTAGCCATGTTCCCCAGAAATCCTGCAAAGTAGTGTGACTAGACTCCATCTATTACTACCTTGTGTTTGAGTTCCTCCTCCATGCATGAGAACTGACCCGCGCCAAGTAGTCTCTGGCTTAAATTAATATGGGCCGGAGTTGGGATTATCCTGGAAAGTTAGGGAATGCAAACTACTGCAACAGTGGCCTCTGCTGGCCAAAGAGTAATAATGCTTTGAAAGGAGATTTCCTTTAAAGCAAGAGTGGTGGGAATTTGCCCTCGCTGCCTGAGAGAGGTAACTGGGGAACCTTCTCCAGGGCAAAAGCAGACGCCTGCATGGGGGGGAATGGTGAAAAGAAAACCAGTCCGTCGTGCTGTGGGACTCAATTGACAGTTTTTATGCCGGTCACTCTGGTTGTGGAATCCGGTTCCCCAATCTGGTCTGCCCAGATGAGGCTGAGGAAGGAGCAAGGCAGAGGGGAGAGAACTGAATTACGTGCAACTCATCTAGACGCTACGGGGGTTGCAAGGCCTTGTTGTGTAGCATATAACCCCTCTTCCCCCAGCCAGTACACAGACTCTGTGTGAATCTTTTGTGGTTAGAAGAGACCTGCACACAAACCTCAGCCTCTCGGAACCCTTCGCTGTATCTGCTTGGGTGGAGACGGTAGCTCTGTAGCCTCGTCCCGAAGGAAGGGACCACTCTTTTCAGACAGTGATCCCACACATGGCATCCTCCAAAAGTGTGTGTGTGGGGGGGGGGGGATATGGAGACTCATGAGTTTAACTTTCGTCCCTGCTGCAAAATGACTGATGCCTTCTTCTACCCCAGGGGTTCTCAAACTGGGGGTCGGGACCCCTCAGGGGGTTGTGAGGTTATTACATGGGGGGTCGCAAGCTGTCAGCCTCCACCCCAAACCCTGCTTTGCCTCCAGCATTTATAATGGTGTTAAATATATTAAGTGTTTTTCATTTATAAGGGAGGGTTGCACTGAGAGGCTTGGTATGTGAAAGGGGTCATCAGTGCAAAGTCTGAGAACCCCTGTTCTACCCCATCTCTTCCAATAAATCTCTCCTGGGATGGGACCTTTTCCTTCTCGGTATGAAATTCTGCAGCATGGTTCAAACCCTTTATTCCTTATGAAACTGCTGAATCAGGTGCTTGGGGATATTGGTGTCTATAGGGTAGATTCCTAATGCCTTGTTTTTGATCTACTGCCGTACCCCTTGACCTGCCATGGCTGAGGTGTGGGTGACACAAGAAGAACATTCAGAGCTTCATGTGTTAATTTCTGTGGCGTGAGCGATGTTGTCGAACCTCCCGGGATCTGTGTAGGACGTAGACAAATCTGGGTCTTGAAATAGTGATAGTCACCGTCTGACACTTCCATCTGCGTGGGCACAACTGTGGTAGGGGATATTCAGCTTTCATCCCACCTGTCCAGGGGGTGATGTGTGAATGGGAAGGAGAGATGGTTGTGTGTATTAACCTCAGCAGTGTGCTAGGTGAGATGGTACGGTCCCTGCTCTGAAGAGTTTATCATACAAGGTGGGATCCTAACGAGGTATTTCCTTTGAAATCAGGGTGAGGGCATCACAGTCTCTGGCCAGACCCCTTACTATATTTGGGGCCTGAGCCAGTTCCCACTGACCAATGGAAATACGGCCAGGGGAGCGGGATGAGTTGGCTGTTGCTGCTCGAGTCACTCGCTGTACGCAGACGCAGCTTCACTCTAACTTCACCCTGTCTCTGTTGCCTCCTCAGAATGAAGGAGGCCTCTTCACGCCCCAAGCGGGAGTACAAACCTAAACCCAGAGAGACGTACGATTTTGGAGACGCCGACCAATCCAACGGAGGCTTTTCTTGCAACCCCACCCCCAAAGTCTCAGGTAAAGATGTCACAGGTGTGCTGTCCACGCCGTCACAGGTGTTTTGTAGGCACTGGCATAGCAAGCGGCAGTGGGAATGGAGGGGATTCATTCTCTCAGAGGAGACGAGAATGTTCCTGTGCCGGACATGCCGCAGAGGGCCCAGGAGGTGGCAGAAATGTTTAAAAGCAGGGGCCCTCTGCTATCATGGCCCACACATCCTCCCTATTCTTGGCTTTGGCACTGGTGCCAGTGGGACCATTTTCAGCCAGTGATGGCTGGCTGCCTCTCTGTTCTGACTCTGGAGTGGCCCACCTCACTTAGAGACCTGTGGTGTCATCTAATCGTGGTCTCGGAGTGGTGGATAGGAGAAATCATGTGTCGTCCTTCCCCCCCCTGCACACTCCAGCCCCTGTAATTTCCCTAACTCAGGATGTAGGATACCATATCCCTCCCCACTAACAGACCCCTCCCTTTTGGGCTGTACCAAGGGATTCTTTTTTACATATATTGGTTTTAAGCATGTCTCTTTTTATTTGGAAGCAGCTTCCTCCTCTTTTCGATCCGACAAGCCATCCCGGACCCCCAGCAGGAGTATTTGTGAGTTCCCCCCCACACACGCTGCATGCAGTGTGGCCTCCCTCTCTCTTTCTCTCTCTCTCTCTCCTCACTCCTGCACTCACATAAGCTGCCATTTCGAGCCACTAACACTTTGTCCACCAAATAACTCATTCTGGTTTTAGTCTGTCCACTAAAAACCTTTGAACTAATTCTGCCCTTGCTGACTGCTGCACAGCCAATTGACTTGGGTTGTAACCGAAGGAAAGATTTGGGCCCTTGTCTATTTCATTTTTATGGACAAAATGCCTGGAGTTCCCCCCCACCTGGATGCATTGGAAGGAAACATTTATTTTGTGGCCTTTCTTTCCCCTCTTCCTCCGCCAGCATGCCCACCCCATTTTGTCCATAGAAATTTTTCTGGCCATAAAGGAAATCTTACATACGTGTTTGAAAACAAGTTGCTGTTACATATGACCCATCCAGCAAATACGCTGTCTCCTTCTTTCACTCCTCCTGGAGCTGTCGCAGTCACGCCAACACAGCCAGAGGCCAGGTAGAAAGCAAGGAGCACTTGGGTATGCCGTGAAAGTTTTGTAGGATAAGGGAGAAGTGGGAGAACTGTGTGGGGCTCAGCGTGGATCTGTTGAGGGGTTTCTGCAGTTACTTTCCCGGGTGATGGGAGGTCCAGGCAGGAAGTGGTGATATTGAGCAAGAGACAGAACAGGGAGAAGATCAGGTCTTGCATTTCCCTTTGGGGAGGGGAAGGGTCAAGCAGATCTGTTTGGGGAGGTGCTGGAGTGGTTCTTGAACTTGGGCGCCCAGTTCAGACAGGAGAGGAGGGATGGAGTGCCTCTGCTTTTGGAAGGGGTGGTCTGGGATACTGGGGGGGGGGAAATGAGGGGGCCAGCATTGAAATGCTGATGGGGAGTAGCCTTGCATGAGGGTTGTCAGTTCAGAGCCCCGTGTTGGGGAGGAGAGGACAGGGTACTGACCCGTGCTGTTCGCTTCAGTGTGTGGGGCTGAGCTGTGTTGCCTGTGGGAAACCATTGCAGCTGGGAAATGCAGAGTGAATTTGGAAAGTCTCTTCTGAAAAATTAACCTGCTGCTGCCTGTGGTGTTTCCTGCCTCCTCTCCCTGTGTTGGGTTGTTCCTGGCTTTTAATATCCAACTACCTGGGGCGGCCCCGGCCACCCCATCCGTTTAGAAAATCCATTGAACAGCTGCAAGTTCCCAAGTGTTGAGTGGGAAGTGGGGCGACGGAGATGTTGTGTTCTCCTCTCTCGGATTCCACTTGCTGGGTTACTTGGGCCCTTGTAGTGCAGTGGGAGCCCGGGCCAGTCTATGAGACCCTACAACAACGCAGCTCACGCAGCCCGCTCCTGGAAAGGGTCCCGAGGGTAAACGCTGGACTCCAGGTGATGCGCTTGAGACACGGATTCTGAAAGCCTTCTCGTTTTTCCTCCTGATGTTAGTGAGTTTGGCCAAATGCCCCCGATTCCCGTTCCTTGTGGATGGGGAAGGGGAGGGGCTTGTGGCTGAAGCACACGACTGAAAATCAGGGGATCTGGGCTCTACTCCCAGCTCTGCCAAAGAAAAGTTTGTGGCCTTGGGCAAGTCCCTTGTGCCTCACTCTCCCCATCTGCTGCTTTTGAAGACCCGATAAGAAGCGCTGCACAAACGTGAAGCCCCTTGGAGAGGCTGCTCCTCTGCGGGGCAGGAGCGGGGTTTGTCCATCCAACCCAAACTGCCCTAGGATGTGTATTTACTCTAGCAGAAGCGTTGGGAGGAAGAGGCTCTGGGAACTGAATAGGATGGTAGTGGGGACACATCTCACCTGTATTTGAAACTGCAACTTCCCCTGCCCTCCGCTTGTCTGGCGGTAGCCTCAGCACAGACACCAAGGCCTGACTGGGTTGAGAGACAAAACTCCCCTCTCACCCAGAGGAGGGCCTCTGTCTTGGAGTTGATGCATATAGATGGGGTGGAGCAGGGTAGAGGGGGCACTTTAACTATTGTCATCCATGCTGGATCTGTTCGACTAAACCGAGGATTGTGCTCTCCAGGGCTATTCACCAGGGCACTAAAGTTCACCTTAAAATTAGGGGTGGAAAATTGGTCTGTGGGAGAAGGGGAGGGGGCAAGTTTATCACAGAAGCTGCTCCATGATCTGGCTTCACACGCCAAGATTTGAAGAGTCACTAGTGATGTTTGGGTGCCCCACTTGACACACCTTTAAAGGAGCCTGATTTTCAGAGGGACAAGTGCTTGGCACTTTCTGCAAATCAGGCCCCTTGATGGTGTTTCCAGGTGAGCACTGAACGATAGAGGCACCCAAAATCGCTAGTCCATCCTGACAATCTGGGCCACGGGCTCCATATTCTCTCCGTTACCATCCAGTATTGAGTCTAACCCAGTCACCAACTAACAGATTCACTGATCGTTGGTTTCCCCACGGTGATCGTTAAAGTAGTAACACTCTCACTTCTGACTTGAAGGAAAACTGCCTCACTTCTCTCCCTTTCCCAGCGGGGATCATTCTGGCAGGAGTTTAACCGTCTTCATTGACTAACTGGAGCTAGTGGAGAGCAGCAAGCAGGCTCAGGGGGCTGGAGGGACTGACTAAGAAGGGATAGATCAGGAAGGCAGAGAAGCAGACAGGCTAAGGGAGGTTGGTGAGGCTACAGCTTGGTGTTAACTCCCTTCAAGGAGGGAGAAGTAACTTAGCGTGGTGCATGGGATAGCAGGAGGAAAAGGAAAACCTGGGCTATGCTGTGGAATAGCCACCAGGGGGAGGGTGGGAGCCCATTGCTTGGCATGCTTATAACTCAAAATGTGCAGGAGGGAACAGTCGGCCCTGGCAGGGAGGTGGGAGCCGAGTATGGCTCTTGGATCTAACTTCTGCCCAAATGTTCAGTGCTGCAGTGAATAGGAAACCCCGCAAAGGTGCTCGGTGGTGACCAGATTGCTCTGGGGTAAGGGAGTCCCAGGGGGTGAGGCTGCCTGGTGGGGCCTGATTTGTCTGAGCTGTCTTGGTCTGCGGGCCGGGCTCACCTCGGCTCTGCCTGTCTCTTTGCAGCTCACCTGGACCAGCCGTGCTGCAAGGCGCTCTATGACTTTGAACCCGAAAACGACGGCGAGCTGGGCTTTAGGGAGGGTGACATCATCACGCTGACCAATCAGATTGACGAAAACTGGTATGAGGGCATGATCAACGGCCAGTCTGGGTTCTTCCCGCTCAACTACGTGGAAGTGCTGGTCCCGCTACCTCAGTGAAACTGCATCTCCCCCCCCCCCCTCCTCCCCCACCAGATACAAACTCACGGCGGGGCGAGCCCTGCTCTTCTCCTGCATTCCATTTTGTAACTCAACACTAGGCTTCTTCTGCGGGGCGGGGCTGTGAGAACGGGATGGTGTTCGCTCTGCCCAGGCGCTGGAGCGGTGTAAGGATAGCAGCGGGGAACAAGCCCCAAGGGCTGGGCAGCCCCATTCAAGTTCTTCCTTCTGGGCCTTGAACTAGGTACTTTCAACCCCACCAGGCTCCTCCCACTTTGTACAATAAGCCAAGTCGAGCATCTCCTCGGTTGTCATTGTCTTTTTTGGGGAAAGCAGGTGAAGCGGGTCAGCCACGCTGGAGAGCCTGTGAACGTGGGTGCACCGGGTGTCCTACCTGCGGGCAAGCGCGAGGGGGCCCATGCAGGGCTGAGCACTGGGCAAGTCCAGTGAGAACCACCCGTGTGTGTTGGGAGAGGGAGAGAAACGGGACACGCAGCCTGTTCTAGGAGGGGTTCTAGACATCCAACGGCAAGAAAAATACCTTACGCCGCTTCGCTTGGGTGGGGTTGGCTTCTACTGAACACTACCAGCCCCCTCTCTCTCCTTGTAGGAGAAGGGCACATCGGTGAGGGGTGAAGGTCAGACACTGACCCGTCCTTCCTGTTTGCCCACAGTTCACACCTATCCTAACACTGAAGCTGGGTGCTACGGGGGCCATGATGGATCAAATTTCTCTATGCTGCTGAGGGAGGCAGAAGCATGGCTGCTTCGTGTCCTGCTGCCTTTTTGGGCCTCTCCCGCTCCCCCATCTTGCTCCTGTATAAGGACAGGGCTTAGCTGAGGGATTGTATTTGAGAAACATTACTAAGCAGCTTGAAAACACTAAATATCCCCCTTGTTGTCACCCCTCGCTTCCACCTCTTGCTTTCTGTGCACTCAGCTTTGTGTTGGGTTGTGTACCTCCTCCAAGGCCAGGGTCAGCCCACAGTGTGTCTGG
Source organism: Emys orbicularis (assembly GCF_028017835.1). Classification (NCBI taxonomy): domain Eukaryota; kingdom Metazoa; phylum Chordata; order Testudines; family Emydidae; genus Emys; species Emys orbicularis. Next base: position 8,508,485 of record NC_088706.1, on the reverse strand, counting down.
CCTCTGCACTGTTCCATGGCCACCGGCCTTGAGATTCCACCTCTGACCACAGAAGAGTGGTTTGAACTGGGAGAGATGAAGTGGTTCTGCTACCTCCCCTTGGAAGAGGCTGGTTTGGCCCGGAAGGACTGTACCAGCAGCTCTTGTATGGCGTTGGGCGTGGGATAATGCCCTAGTCAAATGATGACTAAGGCCCTATTGCCAGTAGATGAGAGAGGTCATGGGAAGGCAGTTACTTAGCCATAGTGCACTGGCACAAACCAACATGCCCTTCTCTTCCTCCCATGTTCAAGTGTTTTTCCCATCCCATGAAAGCTCTAGAAATCCCGGTAAGGCTGAGGCCAAGGTGAAACTGCCTGGCCTGATCTAGTCTAATCTTTGTGCCTTCCCCAGCTCCCTTCACCCCCGGCTCTTTGGACCCTTAGGAGCTGCTTGGCTTGGTGTGATGGGAGAAGGCCTTGTTGTGTTCCTAGACCTTCTAACTCAGGGCCTGTTGTTTTATTTCCCGGAAAGGAGGTCCAGGGGGAAGCCGTGGGCGCTCCTCTTTTCATGCCCTTTATTAGGACCGGTCCTTGCAATACTTCTCTCCTGTCTGATGCCCAGCAGCTCTGTTCCAGCAGGGGTGATGATCTGTTCCCTGAGCAGGTGGCGAGAAGCAGCCGCTTGGCAGGGGGACCTGGTATTTAGGCAGAATGTGAGGTGGTATCTACTGGGGCCTGGCGTTGTCTGTTTAGGTGGAATCACGAGGGAACTCTCTTCTGCCCCATAGTATGTAAATATGCTTCCATCTCAGCACCCATCCTGTTGCTGGCAATGGGACAAAGCGCAACCCCTGAGGGGCATCGGTGGCTCCTGTAGCTGCCCCACTTCTCCCAGCTGCGTCCAGCATAGATGGGCTCGAAGCTCTGCCTAGAGAGAACCCCTCTCCCCTGTGGAGCTGCTCTGAGGTTTACTGCACTTTCTCTGAACCGCAGCGCAAGGGAGATGCTGCTTCCAAGGGCCCCGCAGGGGGCGTCTAAAGCCACATCTTGCAGAACGTACCTACCCCGCTTTCCTTAGCCCCACCTTTGCTGAGAGGGAGCTGAAGCACAAGGGACTGAAGCTGGTGACGGGTGCTCCCACAGTGCCACCGTTGCAGCCAAGGCATTTGTGCCCACAGCCTACCACATCCCCCTCAAACCAGGGCTTGGTGCCTTCCTGCCCTTAGCAAGGCCCGGCACAACCCAGCTGCAACACTGGCCCTTTGGCTCTTCTGACATCAGCCCCAGCCTTGCTTCAATGTCTGTATTTTTTTAATAGCAAACAAATCTCTGCTGGCAGGTGGGGGGTTTGGGCCTGTCGCTATGTAATCGTCTCATGACACCGTGCTTTCCTCTACCTTTTTTGCTAGCCGGATTCGGTGTCCTGTTACATATACAAACAGAACCTTTTTAACTTTTTTAACCATGCATGTCGATGTACGTTTATTACTCTCGTCAATATTGTCGCTCGCCCAACTCCCAGCAGAGGCCAAGACTTGCAGGCGCTTTATTCAGAGTGGCTCATACAGCTGCCCAGGCTCCCTGTTTGTGCAGCTGGTAGCCTTCAGGGGCCCAATCCTGCTTCCACTAAGCCAACAGGAGTAGGGACCAGCCTCAGGTTTGGAGCTGCTGGGCAGACTCAGTTCCCCCATATCTGTTATGGCGGACCTGCCATAAGAGCTGGTTAGTATTTTTTGAGGTCGTAGCTTCTAACGTTCTCCTTTGAAACCCGTGGCCTGGCCGATTCGTGTCTTTGGTATGGTCCAGCGAACATTCAGTTGGATTGAAATAAGTCTTTTAGTTGGGACAATTTAATAGAACTTTTGTTATGGTTCCTCCTGGTTTTAGGGGGGAAAACCCACACAGCTTGACTTGTAATCTCTAAATAAAAGTATTAAATGTTTTCTTTCTAAAGCGTGGGCCTTCTCTTGCGGGGGTCAGGCGGGGGCTCCTTCCCCTACAGCGGTGGAAGTAGCAAGCTGGAAATAGACCCTCCCCTTGGCTAACCACCACGTTACCGGTTCACGAGTTCGTGTGTGTCACCAGTTCCTGTTGTGGCTGGCATTGCTTGGTCCCTGGGGTGAAGATACCCCAAAGGAGCCACAGAGTGAGTGGCCCAGCCAGGCTGACCTTAGGGGCGGTGGGGGAGAGAAAGCTTGCCCTTGTCACCTGTGGCTCGCCAAGGCGGCTGCTTCCAGCACTGACTTCACTCTTCTGTTGAAGAGAACCTCTCGTGGGGACGGGAAGTCACTCTAGCAGCAGGCTGTGCCTTTAAAACCTCCTGGGAGGGCTTGTTCCAGGAAAGAGCAGTCAAGTCTCTTGGCTTTGACTCCAGCTGCTCCTTTTCCCCTGGAAGGGGGTGTGTGGCATTTATCATCACTCAGTCCCAGTAGGCGTGTTCTACGCACACATCTCCAACAGATACAGAGGGGGGTTCCCCAAGCCCATTTCTCCCTTTTCATGGGTGGGGCACAGTTCCCTTCTAAGCCACAGGCCCAGAGCTGCTGTCTCACAACACAGGTCAGCAACTTTTTTTTAATCAGAACTACCCCGTCCACAAATAACTTACACCCGGAGAGAGGCCGCCACTGTCCCCGCTCGTTCGGACCTACACGCTACACCACAAAGTCCTATTACAAGAGTAGCGCTCGCCTAGGCGGTCCACGTAGCCACCAGCGGCAAACGCACCCGAGCTCCAGCGCTGATCCCGTCTGCCTGATGGCTCGAACTCGCAGGCCTTCATTGCTGTGTAACAGCTGCTCGAGGCTTGTAGATCCAACATCCTTGCTACCACGGATTAATAAGCCCACTCCGCGCTGGGCTCAGACTCAAGTGTCCCCAAGCACGGGGCTGCCTGGCTGAGCCCCACCTGGTGTAAAGGCACCTGGGTATGAGTTCATTGTAACTCAGGCTCCGGCCTTGCCTCAGCTGCTGTGCTTGAGGAGGCTGTAGATCTGTTCCAGGACGTGGGCGAAGCCCTGATCTTTGGGAGTCCTGGAGGCGAGGGAGCCCTGAAATGGAAACAGCGTCGTTTATCTTTGTTTAGTCTGCAGAAGAGAAGAGTGAGGGGGGATTTGATAGCTGCTTTCAACTACCTGAAGGGGGGTTCCAAAGAGGATGGATCTAGACTGTTCTCAGTGGTAGCAGATGACAGAACAAGGAGTAATGGTCTCAAGTTGCAGTGGGGGAGGTTTAGGTTGGATATTAGGAAAAACTTTTTCACTAGGAGGGTGGTGAAGCACTGGACTGGGTTCCCTAGGGAGGTGGTGGAATCTCCATCCTTAGAGGTTTCTAAGGTCAGGCTTGACAAAGCCCTGGCTGGGATGATTTAGTTGGGGATGGGTCCTGCTTTGAGCAGGGGGTGGGACTAGATGACCTCCTGAGGTCCCTTCCAACCCTGAGATTCTATCTTCCCTCTCAGGGAGGAGCCTAGCTGTACAGAACTACCCACTCTGTGTAGCTGTAACCCATCCCCAGAGGACAAACACCTGGTCTCCTAAAAGGGAAGGGAAGAGAGTTCTACGCAATGCAGTCGATCTTCACCATGGACAAGCCAGCTCAGTTATCTGCCCCCGGCCACTAGGCCTGTTCTCCAGTGACTTTGCTTGAGTAAGGACTGCAGAAGTGGGGCTGGTATAAGCTATTAGACCCCCCCCACGTGCTCCATCCACATTGCAGGAGTTGTTTCAGTGCAGCTTAATCCTTCAGTGCGAGTCACAGAGAGTACGGCTCCAATGAAGAAAACTGATCCAACCTTCCCCAGCCATGGAAGTGCTAATGTAGAGGTAGTAAAAACACCTCACCTAGCTCAGAGCAAGCCTAGAAAACATGGCAGAAAAAGCCACCCGAATGTCCTCTCCACCATCTTCTCTGCAGGTGGCGTATTATGGGATGGCTTTTCTCCCCTTTCAACCCCATTTTCTCACCTTTAGCTTATCTAAGTAAGTCTTCTCCTGGCTCCATATATCTTGAAACTTCACCAGGTCTGGAGCCCCTTTGTAAAACTCAACCAGCAGCATCTGGAGCCGCAAAGGGAAAGGGGAGTCAGCAGAAGCCAAACAATTGCTCCAGTCCCCCCGAAAGCGGGACCTGCGCCCTGTGGTTTTGCAGCAGTGGGGGAAGAGCGGTGAGGGGAGAGGATCGGCCTGTCGGCTCCAAGAAACCCTGAGCTTTCTTGTCCCATGTAGAAGGAACGTTGGTGGATTGGTCAAGACCTAGGTTTGGAATCTAGAGAGACTTGGAGGGACGTTAGGCCTCTGACCAGCTGGTTCTAGTGATGGTCTCTGCTTATCCCCCTCTCCAGCTCTTCCTTACTGCTAACAGGAGAGGGGAGTTGGTTTGGGCTGGGGCCCAGGCTGCTGCTTAGAACTGTTGACAGGTAATGGATCTGATTCTCACAGCTCACCCACAGGCTCTTTGTCTGCATGTTTCGCCCTGCTCCAAGCCGTGAGATTTTCGCTCTCTGAAAGGGCTCTGAACAAAAGGTTTGAGAGGACTCGCTGAAGGTATGGGGGAGGGGGAGAGCCTGGTGGAGCTGCTTCGTCTGGCTAAAGACAACAGACATGGGTATGCGTGTGTCACCCCAGAACCCTTTTCCTGAGCCACCCTCCCCACGCCCGCCCGTCTGTGGAGATGAGGCTTCGTTCACCATCCGAGGCAGCTCTCAACCCTGGGGTGGCCGCATTTCACAGGCAGGCGAAGCAACAGAACCAACTGGTATGATGGGGAAGGAGACATGAAGGTCCTACGGGGGAGAGGTGCTCTAAACACGTAGCATAAAGTTACTGAGACCAGCCTAGGACTGCTAGATACTCCCAGGTGTGTGTGTGGGGGAGAGTCTTCCACGCAGCCCCTGCTCGGGTTCCCCTCCCCCCAAGTAGGGATCTCACCATCTCATGGAGGACGTCATTGGTGAGAAACCCGTCCTGCACGTAGGTGACCTCCACTTCCATGGGGATGCCGTAATCGTTGGGCCTTTGCTGCAAGAGGAAAGGAGGCAAAGTGGTTTCCAGCCGGGCACGGCCTTGGGTTCCGCAGGACGAGCTGGGAGCTTCCCAGGCCCGGCTGGTGCGCCAGCGTGAACTCAGCCCAGCCTCAGGCAAGGGCCAGTTTGGGGCCGAGGCACACGCGGGATTGGCGGCGTCACGGCCCAAGTGTCAGGAAAAGGCCTTTTCCTGGCCACGGCTCCCTGAGGGCCCAGGATATTTATCCAGGGCAGAGAGGGGTCCGACCGCTTCTCCGGCTGGAGAGACTGGGTCCTGCCCCACGCCCCAGCAGGGGCCCCGATCCAGTAGCCCCTAGCAGCCCAGGGTCTGCTCCTTCGGCGAACACCCCTGCACCATGGGAACCAGCAGAGGGCTATGTCTGCCGTTGCCGGGAACCCGTGCGGAGAGCCGGCAGCAGGCTGCATGGCCCAGAGAGCCAGTGGGAGCAGGGACGGAGGCTCCAGGCCTGGCCCTGGCGCCGTGTGGAACTCACCTCCGGAGGTGGCATGACCCAGAAGGGCGAGATTTTGGACTCCACACCTTGGTTGCCGTGATAGTATGGTGCTGTGGGGAGAGAGCGCCAGGGGTTGGACTGAGGGCAGGGTTACCACCCTCCGCAGCCCAGCCTGCCTGCCCAGGGCCCGAACTGCAGCTCCCCGGAGCGCCGGGAGGTGGTTTGAATGAGACCGCGCGGCATCGGACTGCAGTCCAGCCCCCACCCCGCTGGGTTCGCATCCCGCCGCCCTGCACCACCGGGCTCCAGAATCAAGCTGCCGGATGGTGCCCCAGGGTGGGGAGCTGGGTCCCCAGCTGGTTGTGCTGAAGGACGGGGTCCCAGGCCCCACGCCCGGCTCCCCCGCCCGGCCCGGCCCTTACCGCAGATGAGAGCCAGGCAGGGCTGGAAGCGGTTGTTGCTCCCCTGCAGCTTGAGCTGGTAATCCATCTGGGCGTCGATGTCCTGCAGCGAGGGGAGGGCGTGGCTGAAGGGGTGGCTGTGGTACCAGCCCACCAGCGCCAGCCCCCGCATGAAGAGGTTCTGGCAGATCTGAGGCACGGGGCACAGAGAAGAGGGAGGAGCCATTAGCGGTCGTCTGGGATCACCGTGCTCCTCAGAGCCCTCCCTCGAGCCCGGAGAACACCCCAGCGCTGCAGGGCAGGTCTGTGGGTGAGGGGCGGGGTTGCCACGCAGCCAGGGGACAATGGGGTTGGATTGTGGGCCCAGTGGCTTTCTCAGGGAGATGGCGCAGGCCGCGGCCAGCTAATGCCCCCCCCCCATCCGTTACCTCCTCCTCAACGGTGGCTGCCGATTCGGCGTCTCCGAGGCGCGTCCGGCAGGGGAACGCTCGCAGCACCGTCAGCACTGCAAGAAACGCCAGGCGTCAGCTCGGCCCAGCCGGTCACGCACTCCAACCAGCCGAGAAAAGCTGGTTAGAGCTAACGCACTCAGCCTGGGAGCCCCTGGGGGCTGAACCCCGGGCCCAGACGGGGGCCTGGCACCTAAGGCCCGAGGCAGCATAGGAAGGGCCTGGTGCGGCCATGACAGCCCCAGTGAAATGAACTCCAAATCTCGGCCTGTACCTACCCTGGCTGCTGGTGTCCCACCTGCCTCCCAGGTAGCCAACCACCTCGCTCCTCGTTAGATGGCTGTGAAAGTCCTAAAGAGGGGAACGGGGGAGAGTTTAAAACAAGGGCAGTTCCCACCCGCCCTCCCTCCGGTCCCACCCCTCTGCAACCCTCTCCCCCACACCCCGTACCCCTCCCCTCGGTTCCCACCACCCTGCATCCAAAGGCACTGCACCCCCCTTCCCTGTGAGCTTTCATGAGGTGTCTGGGTGACATCCCAGCCCTGAGTCTGCGGGTGTCAAACCCTCGGTTTAACATGTCTCCCTGTGCCACGCGGATCTGTGATTTTCCCCCCCCCACACACACACACACACAGACCCGTTCCTTGGAAGCTGCCCGTCCGGCCGAGGCAACATTAATACAACATGGTGCAGCCCCAGGGTCTTGCTTTGATCCTGAAGGACTCTCAGGCCACTACAAGTTGATGTGGCCTGCAGGAGATGGGGTGCACAAAGGCTGGCCACCCTTTTGTGGAGAGATCATTTTCTGTAGTCTCTGACGAAGTTCCCAGCCTGCGAGGTCTCTCGGTCACAGGCACGGCACGTGGCTGTCTGCCTTCACCACAACAGCTTGGATTTTTTTGCCACATTTCTCCTGGCAACCAGCAAATCCTTCATCGGGGCCCATTATTCACCCATCATCCGTCTCCTCCCTTAAACTGCCCCTACTACGGTTAGTGATCGGACTGTGTGCGGCAGCCGTTCCACCCTGGGCAACGGCGGGGATGCTGTAGGCAGAGGCCAATGGGAGTTTCCATCAGCTGGTGGTGCCCCTCTCTGCCCGCTGGCTGTGGGTGCCACCAGACACAGGGATGCAGGCAATTGCGTGAGCCTGGCCTAGCCTACCAGGTCCACGCTGGAGGGAGCATTCCAGGGATGGGGGGTAAGGGGGGGCTGGTACGTACCAGCAGCAGCAGCACGTTACTGGAGATGGCCACGTTGAACGGCTGGAACTTGTTGATTGCTGCGAAGGAGGTCACTTCCACCAGGGTGTGTGGGTTCCTGGAACAGAGGAGCCCCGTTCTCCAACACGCATCCCCAAATCCCAGCCTGCGCTGACCTGACACCCCCCGGGGTTTGCCTCTTCTGAACCCCAGCACGCTGGGCCGAGGACCAGGAGAGTTGGGGGCGGGGGAGTAGCCTTTTGTCCTGTGGGAGAGTCAGGCTCTCTCCCCGGGGCTGGGCTCACCGGGACAGACAGGGAGAAGAGGACGATGCTGGAGCTGAATCGTCAGGGGAGCGACAGGTGGGGACTAGGTTGGATTTGGGCAGATTGTCCTGTTCTGCTCCCAGGGAGCATTGACAGAGCTGTGTGCTGGGGGGCAAGCCCAGGACTGGACTAGCAGAGGTGCTGCGGGACAGGACGGAGGGATGCCGCTGACCTGCGCAGCGGCCTCAGAAGTAGAATGGCAGGGGGCGCTACCATGGAAGGGCAGAGCTTTAGGAGCGGAGCAGCAGGGGGCGCTGCAGGTCAGGATGGGAGGGGCTTGTTGGCATTGACAGAACGACTAGCTCTCCCGAGAACTTTGCCAACAGCTGGGCAGAGGACGCTGGGAAGGGAGCTGCAGTGGGGCGCTACCTGGCAGAGTCCCGGCTTCCCAGCGTGCAGTAACGGACGGGAGTGCGGTTCTTGCTCTCCAATCTCTTCCCATGGGGCCCGTTATCTGCAAAGACAAAAAGACCGGTCCCCACTCGGTCCGATTCGCACCCTGGCCCCTTTAGGACACACCCAGGGAAGGGAAGGCAGGGAGAGAACATTGGTGGAGACAAGTTCCCAGGGATTCATCTCACTTCCTGTGCAAATCTCCATCCAGAATTAACTGTTCGTTTACATCTGCTGTCCTGATTTGCTGATCTCCAGCTGAAGGGGATGCAGTCAGGTTAAAAATCAAACCAGGGAGGCAGTGTGGCCTAGTAGACAGAGCAGTGGACTGGGACTCAGGGGACCTGGGGTCTGATTCTGGTTCTGCCACTAGCCTGTGCATGACCTTGGGCATGTCACGTCCCCTCTCTGTGCCTCAGTTTCTCCATCTGTAAAATGGGAATCATGATGCTGATTTTTTTTAAAGTGCTTTGAGATTGACTGATGAATAATGATAGATAAGAACTAGGGATTATTATTAACAACAACAAATAACCCATTTCCTCCTCTATGTGACCACCTGAGATCACTACAACAGGACAAACAGCCCATTAGACAGGATAAAATTGTATATAACTTTCATGCTTCAGGGCATAAGCAAACCACTGCCTGCCTGGGGTCAGGAAGAAACCTCCCCTAAGGGCAGGTTCTCCTGTAACTGCCCTTTGCAGCATTCCTCATCTCTTCCTCTGAAGCATCTGGTGCTGCCACTGTCCCATTTGCTGCCAGCACGTTCACTCTGCTTGTGTGGTGTTATTTATGATTTGTATTGCGGTAGTGCCTAGGTGCCCCAATCATGGACCACCGTGCTAGGTGTTTCCCTACCCCCCCCTACCCTTTGTCTGCTCTGCCTGTTTACACTGTAAACTGTCCAAGGCAGGGGCTGTCTACTGCTCTGTGTCTGTGCAGTGGGGCCCTGGTCTTGGCTAGTCCTGACACACTGCCATAAAAAAACAATTCAGTTGAAGAAGAGGCAGGACGCTGGATTTGTTGGAGTCACCAGTCCGACCCAGGATAGCAATTCCTATGCTCCTGAAGAAGTTTTAAAAATCCAGTTGGCTCCGCGCTATTGGTGCTGATTGTTTAACTTCTGCGGTTCTCTCCGCCTACAGCAGGGGTGAGCAAACTATGGCCCACAGGCTGGATCCGGCCCGCCAGCCGTTTTAAGCCAGCCCTTGAGCTCCCGCTGGGGAGTGGGGTCTGGGGCTTGCCCCGCTCCGGCACTCCAGCCGGTGCGCAGGGTCGGGGGCTGCTCCACGGAGCTCCCGGAAGCAGCGGCCTGGCCCCGCTCTGGCTCCTATGCGTAGGGGCAGCCAGGGGGTTCCGCTCTGCACGCTGCCCCAACCCCAAGCACCGCCCCCGCAGCTCCCATTGGCCGGGAACCGCAGCCAATGGGAGCTGCAGGGGCGGTGACTGCGGACGGGAGCCGGAGGGGGGACATGCTGCTGCTTCCGGGAGCAGCTTGAAGTAAGCGCCACCTGGAGCCTGCACCCAAGCCTCTCCCCACGCCCCTGCCCCAGCCCTAATCCCCCTCCTGCCCTCTGAACCCCTCAGTCCCAGCCAAGAGCACCCTCCTGCACCCCAAACTCCTCATCCCCAACCCCACCCCAGAGCCCACACCCTCAGCTGGAGCCCTCCCCCCTCCCCCACACCCTAGCCTGGAGCCCCCTCCCGCACCCTGAACTCATTTCTGGCCCCACCCCGGAGCCCGCACCCCCAACCAGAGCCCTCACCCCCTCCCACACCCCAACCCCAATTTTCTGAGCATTCATGGCCCGCCATACAATTTCTATTCCCAGATGTGGCCCTCATGCCAAAAAGTTTGCCCACCCCAGCCTAGAGGACCACAGAGGTGTCAGTTTCATTTGTGTTTCTGGTCAGTTTCACTTGCGGCACAGAGGCAGGGCTGTAACCTTGGAGCCCGCAAACGCTGCCGGAGAAGTCTCATCAACCGCTTCCTTTAGACCCGAAATCTCATCGAGACGGTGTCAACTCAACCTGCTGTGAACTCGGGGCCGAAGCGGAGCTGGCAGCGACCCTCAAACCAAACCCCCCGGCCGCCGGATCCAAAGTCTGGCAACAGCCTCAGAGTTGCACCAAGCTGTGGGAGCTGCACCCCAAGGCTGGCATGCAGCATTCCCGCCCTTTGCCAGCGTGTGTCGATAATGCTGCTGGCAGGAAGATGGGGCCCCAGGAGGCGCAGGGCAATGGAGAGTCTATGGCTACGTCTTTGCTGTAAAAGAACAGGGGCGTTTATCCGCTGAGTTAGCTAACTGGAGCTAAGGGTACGTCTACACTGCAAGCGGGAGGGGCGTGTAGATGTACTCCACTCGCTTGCCGTTCGCTAGATCCAAGCTAGCTCAAGTAACAACAGCGGCAAAGCTGCAGCCGCACAGACAGGGGCCACTCCAGTATGTAACCAGGGTCTAGGCGGGCGGGGCTAGCCCGTGCAGCTGCCCCGCCTTCACTGCTGCTGTTATTCAAGCTAACTCCATCAACACTAGCTCAGGTAGGTCTACACAGGCCACAATCAGACCTCCTGACTGCAGTGCAGACAGATCCGAAAATCCTCATGGAGACAAGCCTCCGTCGTTTTTCACCTCCGTGTAGCTGGTGGAGGCCAACCCCAGGGAGAGGGGCCTAGGGTTGGCCTGGACCAGTGACAGTGAGGTAAAAACTACCTGCACCTCCTCTCTGCTAGACTTGGAGCTCGCCAACACCGTGTTAAAACCGCCTGTGTTTTGCAGCGAGGAGGCAGAGAGAGGCAGGGGCTGCGGAGGGGAAGGCTCTCGCACCCGGTGCCGAGGCAGGGACGGCAGTGCTAGATGGGCAGAGGAATCGGGGAAAGGGAGACGCGAGATGCAAGGTCTACGAATTACCCTGGTCAGTCCAAATCCCGCCCTTTAGAGTCCTGCCATGGATCGGAGCAGACCAGATTCCAGACCCCCCCACCCCCAGCAGGGAGCCTTTAACCCAGCGTTACCAGCGTTGTGTGGCTCCACCAGGCTCTTGCTTTGGTGCTTCCTGCTTTTCTCCTCCAGTTTCTTGCCAAGCCCAGGCTCTGAGATGGCGATTTTACCTTCCCTGGCCTCGTCCTCGTCCTCCTCGACCAGTTCCTCCTCCTCCCCTTCACTCACCAAACTCTGCAGGGCGGGGAGGGAGAGAGGAGGGGACGTGGCAGGACAAACAGGCGCCCCGTCACCGCCCATCCCAGACCCCCCAGGATTCCTGTGCCCCTGGGTCCAGCTCTCTGCCCCCTGCAAATGGACATTTTGCAGGGGCAGAGCCTCATGGGCACACTCTGCTGGCACAATGACACCAAGAAGCAACTCCCCCCAGCACCCACATGGGGTCTGATCCCAGCTGAATGCCTGCCAGTCTCGGGCCCGTCTCAGGTGAATAAGGTCCAGCCGGGAGACTCCCAGCCTCCCTCCTGCTCTGCTGGGGTTCAGAGCTCAGCTGCTCTCACGAAAATCCTTCCCCGGGTTAATCGCCCTCCCTGGCAAAAACTGACCCCTTATTTCCAGTCTGAACATGTCTAGCTTCAACTTCCAGCCAGGCTCTGGGTCAGCCCTTTCTCAGCTCGACTGAAGAGCCCGTTAGTAAATACTCGTTCCCCAGGTAGGTTCCTATAGGTACGAACTCCGTTAGGTGTCGTGACGCTGAGCACGGCCGCGCCGAGGCCCCTTTAAAAACCTAGAGAGACAAGGTGGGGGGAGGTCACATCTTTTATTGGCCCAACTTCTGTGGGTGAAGGAGACCAGCTTTCCAGCCACACCGCGCTCTCCCCCAGGTCTGGCTCTGTGTAAACGCGGAAGCGCGTCTCTTTCGCCGTGAGGAGCTGGTCCACTAACAGATGTTACCCCCCCACACACCTCGTCTCGAATATCCTGGGGCCAACCCAGCTACAACAACACTTGAAAAGCTTAGGGGTGAGTGCCCCTCTTTGCAGCAACGGGGTATAACAGCCCCACAGAGGCGTTCCTGCTGACTAAGCCCCCTCAGGGCTCTGGAGACAAACAAGGGAGGGGGGCGCCCGGCTCACCTCCTCGGCCGCGGGAGCATTGGGCTGGTGCTTCTTCAGCCAGGCCGCCTTGCACTGGTCCAGCTTCTGTCCCTTGTACCTCACCGAGGCCCAGCCGCAGCCCGATTTCTTCGCCGGGTTCACCAGCTTCTTGCAGTATGTGGCCCAGGCGCTGGGCGAATTGAACACCTGCCCCGTCTCCTGCCAGGTGATCTTCCCGTCGGGCAGCAAGTCCCCTAGGAACTTCTTCCCCTGGGAGAGCAGGAGGGAAGCAGCAGGCTCCATTAACACAACAGCATGGGAAGGAACCCGCTGGGGAAGGCCCAGTGAGAAGGGGGGGGATTCACCTGTCATCAGAGGTGCCCCGAGCTTTGCCCCTCGAGAGGGTGTGCAGGCACCTACCCAGGAGCCCTGCTCTCCATTGACTCTCAGACACGACTCGGCGAGCAGCAGGCGCTCCCCTCCCCGCCACTCACTGGGCTTGGTACAGGAGCAAATGGCTCCCGGGCCGAATTCACCAGCCCCCCAAAACCCGCTCTGGCCCCTGAAGCGGATCCAGGCAAGTCCCAGGCCTGGGGGGCGTGAAGGGGGCTCAGTGCAGTGGTGGGGAACCAGGAGCCTGCACGTGGGGAAGAAGCTGGAGTCAAGGGGGCGGGGAACAGGATGGCGAGGCAAGGAGGAGTCTGTCTGAGAAGCAGGAGGAAGATCAGAAAGCCGCCCCCCCCCCGGTTGTGGTGCTTCCTGTTTGGGGCTAGTTCACCTCTGCTCAGCCCTATGGCTGCAGGCTGGGCCCCAGCATCTCAGTCACCATTAAAGAGGCTGTTCTGGAGCCGTGGGCACCCCCAGTCCCCCGGGGAGCACCAGGCCTGCACCAGCGGTGAAGGAGCACCAGCCCGGTGCACTCTGCCCTCACCAGGTAGTAGATGGAGAGCACACCCTCCCCCGGCTCGATCAGGCCATCCTTAAGCAGCACCCGCAGCGTGATGCCGCGCCGGGTGAGGATGCAGCTGCGCCCCCCCGGGGCCGGCTTCCCGGCGCTTTCATTCTCAGGGTCTTCCACGCTCGTCTCCAGCTCCTCCTCGTCCTCTTCCAGACACTCCTCCGCTCCAGGGGAATCGGCATCCAGAGCTGGGAAACAAACACCACAGCCTGACCTGGGGAAGTGGGAGTCAGGACTCCTGGGTTCCATGCCTGGCTCCAGAAAAGAGCATGGTCTATGGGCCACAGCAGGGGACGAGGAGTCAGGAGTCGTGAGTTCTATTTCCTGCTTCGGAGGGGAGTGAGTCTAGTGGTTAGGGCAGGGGATTGGGAATCAGGACTCCTCAGTTTTCTTCCTGGCTCTGAGAAAGGAGTGAGATCTATCCACTAAAACCCCATCTCTAAGTGTCATAGCTAGTGGTTAGAGCAAGGACCTGAGGGCCACAGAGCCCTAGTCTCACTCCAGAGTTCACCACCTGTGTGATGTCGGACGAGCCGCTTCCCCGTTCTGTGCCTCAGTTTCCCCCTCTAAACTGAGGATGATAATGCTGATCTACTTAACAAGGGGCTGGGAAGCCTGAACTCACTCAAGCTTGCAAAGTGCTTTGAGATCCTCAGCTAGGTGGGGTATGGAATGGTGCAGGATCAGTATAATTAATAGCTCATGAGAATAAACCAATGAGTCTATTAAAGGGTCACTGTTGAAAACCCCAAACATAGAATTGGCTTTACCCGAGATCTTAACAACCTGGGCGATTTTTAAAACTAAAAAAGAAATTTTAAGGCCTAAATTTTCAGCAGGGACTAGTGATTTTGCATGCCCATCTTCAGGACCCTTACAGGGGGCTGAGGGGTGGGCATGCAGCACCTCCTGGAAATCAGCCCCTTCTGAAGGGTCTCAAATCGGGGCCCCAAAATCCCTTGTCACCTTTGAAAATTTGGCCCCCCAAACTGCTCTTCACTATAAAGTCCCCAAAAAGAGGAGGAGGGGGTTAGGTAGCCCCCTGGCTCTGCAAACGCCTGCTGGGGGACCCTGGGCAAGTCATTGCCCCCCGTGCCTCAGTTTCCCCATCTGTACAATAGGGATCATGCTGCTGCCCTCCTTTGTAAATTGCTTTTAAGGTCAACAGATGGAAAGGTCCATAGAGGAGCTAGGGATGATCATTATTATCTTTATCATAAAACCAACAGGCTAGTTTAGTGCCACCTTAAGTGACTCGCTCAAGGAGTGTGTGGGCGGGGCCAGGAATTGAACCCAGGTTTCTAGGACCCAGCCCAGTGCTTGACGCTAGCTCCTACCCTCCCCTGACCTGGGTGGAGCGCTGCTGATCTGCCTCCCCGAGGAGCTGGCCCCCTATCGTTTAGTTCTCTGGGTGCTTCTAGCCCAAGGAGATTGAAAGCCAGGCGTAAAAAAATTAAATAAGAGGCAACGTGGCAGCTGGTCAATATACAGCACTTTTTCACTAGTACCAGGACAAGCCTCTTTTAGAAGGAAAAAAGAAAACCAGGTAGCCGCTGTTCGGACTACCAGGCACTCTCCGCCACCCCATAGCCCAGACTCCTAGTTATGCCGATTGGACCCTTGTCACCCTCCCACACCCTGCCAAAGTGTCCCTGCTCGGACCCCTGGGGGAGGAGCCGGAGCCGGCTGACCCACCAGCCAAAGGCACCGACCACCTGCTTTTCTGAATGGCTGGCAGGTGTGTTGTGTGGGTTAGCTAGGGAGACTCCTCCCCCCACCCCCCAGGGAGTTGGCAGGTGTGTGTGTGGGCGGGGCCCTGCCTGCCAGGTGGGTCCTGGTCGTACGACTCACGCAAAGCGGGGATCGGCACAGAAACCATCCCCGCTCACGGCTGCGCAGAGCCCTTGGCTTGAACCGCTTGCCAGCTGGGTTTGCCTGTCCCAACAGCCCAGCCTCCCTCTTAGAGCCGGGCTCAAACGGCCCGAGAACCCTGGGTTGAATTCGAAGGTGAGTTCCGAAGCAGTCGCACACGAGGACCGCCAAGTGCCAGGGCGTCCCCAGGGCACATCCCTCCAACAGCCAGGCTGGAGCCTGAATCTTCACCCAGACCAAATTCTAAACGGCCCGTGCGAGAATAAAATGTCCAGCCAGTCCCCTAAAGCGCCCAATCAAGGCCCAGCAACGCTACCATGTGACCCGGCTAATCCCCGAGGGCACGAATGGGGGCTAGCGGGCGCGTGCTGGGCCTGGGAGGGGGAGATCCACGAAGAATCTGCAAGCTGGAACAAATCGGACAGTTCGCAAGCTGGGCAGAGGGGGCAACATCGGCTCGGGTCAGCATTCGGTGCCCATTGCTGGCTCTGATCGCCCGCCTTCTTCACTAGCCCGGGGGCTCCAGCCGCTCAGAGAGGCCACAGTCAATAGTTGACCGATTTGCCTAGGCTCCAGGCGGGTGGAGCTCGGAGCCTGGCTAGGGCTGCCACAGCCCAGCAGGCAACAGAGCCGCCCGAGCTACGACAGGTTACCAGTGGGGGGCGCTGCAGGGAAGGGACAGACGCTGCTCCCGGGACCGCAGCGCAGGGGGTCCCTATTATTCTATAGCTCCCTTGCCATGAGGCACATGGGGCTGGAATAGGGGGGGGGGAGTTCATGTAACTCTCACTTATCTCGCTGAGCAGGTGGCTGCCCCCCTCCCAAACAGAAGTGGTGATTACTGGGGCTGGGAGATCCAAGTCCCCCCCCCGGGCTGGGGGCTCTTTGCACTCACCCCCTGTGGGGTTGGGGGCTCCATTGCGGCACTCGGGGTCAGGAACCCCCATGGCTCAGGAAGGGCCGGTCCAGGCCAGCCTCCCCCAGGAACTGATGAACAGCAACGTGTCTGTGTCAGATGGGGGGGGGGGGCACAACTCCCCGGCCCTACCACTCCCACCCCCCCGACGGAGCAAGGGGACACCCGGGGCAGGTGGATGAAGCCAGGGGGATCTTTCGAAGCAGGAACAGGACCTTGGAAAGGGACCGGCAGCTCGAGGGATGCAGGGGAAGGACTGGGGGGGGAGGAGGGGGGAAGGACTGGGGGGGGGAGGAGGGGGGCAGGCAGAGGGGAGGGGGCAGCTCGAGGGATGCAGGGGAAGGACTGGGGGGGAAGAGGGGGGCAGGCAGAGGGGAGGGGGCAGCTCGAGGGATGCAGGGGAAGGACTGGGGGGGAGGAGGGGGGCAGGCAGAGGGAGGGGGCAGTTCAAGGCATGCAGAGGGAGGACTGGGGGGCGGCCGCGTGCGGGGCTCTGCAGCGAGGGCGGGTTGCGAGGGAAGGGGCCCGGCAGCTGGGGGGGACCCAGCCCAGATAGGGAGGGGTGCAGGCGGGGGGGGGGGGGGCTGCAGGGGACAGGGCCCTGCCGCGTGGGGGGAGCAGGCGGGGAGATCGGGCCCCCCGGGCCGGTACCTGCCATGGCTCCGCTCAGCCCCGGTTCCGGTTGTTCCTCCCCTCGGCGCAGGATGAATCAGACACTGGGGCTCCGGCGGCTGCTGCTTCCCAGCACGTGATGATGCGGCCCCGCTTGTCTCCGCCTCCCGCTCCCCAGCCGGCCGGGGACACCCAGCCCCGGGGAGCCCCGCCGGGGAGGGGCCCTGGGCCGGGAATGGAGGGTGCAGGGAGCCCCTGTGGTGTGGTGGGGGGTGCACGGAGCCCCTGGGGTGGAGATGGGGGTAGTGAGGGAGGTACATGGAGCCTGGAGGGGAGATGGGGTGTGGTGGGGCGTGCATGGAGCTCCTGGGGTGGAGATGGGGGTAGTGGGGGAGGTACATGGAGCCTGGAGGGGAGATGGGGTGTGGTGGGGCGTGCATGGAGCTCCTGGGTGGTGGAGGTGGGGGGTGCATGGAGCCCCCCACTTTGCAAACACCGGATCCAATCAGCTGCAGGTCCCTAGCTCCCATTTGCCCTGCTCTCACCACTAACTCACCCTCCCCTCCCAGAGCTGGGAATAGAACCCAGGAGTCCTGACTCCCACTCCCCCCTGCTGTAACCATTAGACCCCACTCCCCTCCCTTATTCATTTAGAATCAACTCATTTGTCCAGCAGTTACTATTTCCAGGGTCCTGGGTTCTGTTCCCAGCCCTGTTCCTGACTCTGGCTTGCTCACTCTGTGCCTCAGTTTCCCCCATTTGTACATCAGGGCGGGGGGAGAATATTAACCTCTCCCCCCCCCCCCCCAGCGCGCTGTGAGGATAAGTTAACCTCTGAAGGTGAAAGGGGCTGTATTTATTTGTAACCTCAATTATGCATAAGCCAGGGACGGCCCCATCAGCAGCTAACCCTGTGCTGTGGGGCTGCGGTGGAAAGGCGTGATACCGCCATTCTGCCACCAGAGGGCGCCTGCTCTTTGTGTCTTTGTCACTCTTTGGGGCATTGTCACTCAGCAGGGCGGAAGATATTAAATAAATATTTCTCTAGCAACAAACAGGATCCAGACGCGCTGTCTTCCTGTCAGGTGCACGCAGGGCTCAAGGGGGCAAAATCCAACCCCAGCCACAGATAATACAGACTGTTCACTCTCCAGGAGCCAGCCACCCAAGACTGGGCCTTAAAGGGCCAGCGCCACCTTGAAATGACTTCAGTTTCATAACAGGAGTCTGCAGCTGCCAGTTTTTTTGTGGTTTTAATTTTTTTCCTCTCTCCTGTGTCTGTGTGAAAGACCCACACAGACCACAGGGCAGGCAGCGACACTGGCTGAAGGCAGCGTCCTGTCAAAAGCTCAAAGCTAGTGGAAAACAGACAAGAAAACATTGTCCTCCTTTAATCTCTTGCAGGCCATGCCAATCTCTGGCAGTTGCTGGTCACAGCAGGAGGTAACAAACAGGTGATCAGACGCACAAGGTTGATTTTTAAGTGGACATTGCCCCCTCTGTAGTTCTAATCGTTCTAATCTCTGAAACTATTAATCTAACTGGCACAAGCCAGCGTCAGTTCCAAGAAGTGCAAGAAGCTCTCACCAGTGGTCCAGGCCAATTATGCAGCCAATCAATTTTTGACCCCATTGGTGCATGAAATGTGGGGCAAGGGACACAACCAATGAAAGCAGGAGACTCAAGAATTAACTGATCTTGAATTAGATCCAGATTTTATTGCAAATGCTTTGGGGCAGAGACTTATTATGTTTGTACAGCGCCTAACACAGAGGGAACATCAAACAGGCTGAAGCCCCGTGGGTACTACAAGCAGGATAAATTGATAACACTCCCATTGACTTCAGCCTTCATCTTTTGGTTCCTTAAGTCCAGTACCCTTTAAAGCATTTTTCTGCTAAGATTTGTTTTCCTTAAGGGTTTGGGAGGAATTCCAGGGGTCGATATATGGAGTTAAGGCCGGAAGGGTTTGATTGGACGCTAATACTCCATTATTCTCTTTTTCTTTTTGCAGCCAAAAGCCACTGGAAACAAACTTGCATGACGCAAAGTTAGACTCATATGGGATCTGATCCTACAACTGAATTTTGCCAGGCAGACCCTTGCATCTGCCGGGATCTGACGGCAGGATCGGGCCCAGGCTGTGTACAATTTTCAGATGTCAAATGCCCCGCTTTGTTGCCAGTTTCGGCTCTGTCAGTCATTTGAGAAACTAATTGGAAATGCAATGATCGTATTTGATTCTATTTCTGGCTCTCGCCTTTTACGGTCCTTACAGCCCCAATCTGACCTTTCTTCTGAGAAAATAATGAATAGGATCTGAGGCTTTTAAAAAAAAGAAATGATCTTGCCTAGTGACTAAGTTGAAATTGGAGTTCATAAGATATACAAAGAGTTGGAACTGAAAGTGAATATGTGTAAGAGTTAATTAAAAATGAAACAATCTAATCCTTCCTGGCCTATTTATGATCATTATTATGAACTGGGGTTCTCCTGGTGTTTACTGGGGAGCGTGGTGTTCGGTCATCACTCGGTGCTTGCAAGAGATCGCTTTACGGGTGTCTGTCCCAGGGCCTGAGTATAACAGGAGCGGCACAATGCCCCGCACAGCCTCTCCTTCTGGGAAGCTCAGCCCTTAACGGCATAGCCCCAGTAACACAGGCTGGATCTGAATTTTGACCTTCTCATGGTTGGGTATTCAACAATTCCTGTTTTCAGCTCTGCCAAGTTCCTCATTCTGCTGCCAGGTTGAGAAGAGTTTTGCCCGTGTTTTTCCGGGGATTTCCTTTAGTTGCTTAGTTACTTCTTTAGGGTTCCAGCCTGCGCTGTTAACTCCATGGGAGCAGGCCCATGGGCTTGGCTTATGCTGAGATTCCCCCCTAAAATCTCTCCCCGTTGCGCCAGTTGGGCTCTGGTGGGGACAGGCTGCTGGCCTTTTAACCAGCGCTCTGTTCTGAGCAGGGTTGGGGGGGGAGAGACTCAAAGGCCAGCGGCCTGTCTTAGGGAGCCACTGGCTCTAGTGCTGGGGGGAGCTGGCAGCTTCTGTGCAAGAGGCAGAGGCTGCAGGGGGGGAAGTGCAGGCTCTGTGGCATGGGGCCAGGGAGATGGGAAGTGTCAGGAGTCCAGGGAGCATCCTCAAATACCCGCACTTTCACAATCTCCATCTGCAGGCCAGGTAGCAGGGGCTGTGTGATCCTAGACTCTGTTCAGGGAATCTCACGGCACCCAGCAGGGCAGTATCTAAGTGATGCCATCACATCAGCCTCGGGCTACTATGGGTGGGTACCTGGGAAGCTCTCAGCACCCCTCCGGCTGCACTTTCTAGCTGGGAGAAAGCGTCCCACTCTCTCTGCCCGTCCCACCAGCCTCCTAATTGTTGGGGTCAGCTCCTCTCCTCCTCCCCTAGCACTATAGCTTCGGGGAGGGGGGACTATACTGCTGCTCTCTCCCTCCCCCAGCCCCCTTTATTTGTGGAGTGGGGTCCTCTCCCGTGAATGGGACCTTAACATAACTGTTGCCCCCTTGTTCAGAATAGCAGCTGTGAAACCCACCGGGACAGGAACCAGGCCGTACAGACAAACTGCAACCTCCAGGCCCAGGCAGTGGTCGGGAACAGGAACCGAACCAGCCAACCACAGCGGGACCCCCTGTTGAAACGGGCCCTTGTTCAGTGTAGGAGAGAGGGCTGGGTTTAGCGGCCATCCGCCCTCCCTCCTAAACCGCAGGCAGATCCTTGAGTGTGTGGCTGCCGGCTCCGTTCGGGTGGAGGCTTTCCCAGGCCAGGGGGAGGGGGGAGCAGTGGGGGGGGCTCTGCTTTCCCAGGGGGGGGCAGTGGGGGGGGTGGTTCTGCTTTCCCAGGCCAAGGGGAGGGGGGAGCAGTGGGGGGGAGCTCTGCTTTCCCAGGCCAGGTGGGGGGGGAGCTCTGCTTTCCCAGGGGGAGGGGGAGCAGTGGGGGGGGGGGGCTCTGCTTTCCCAGGCCAAGGGGAGGGGGGAGCAGTGGGGGGGAGCTCTGCTTTCCCAGGCCAGGGGGAGGGAGAGCAGTGTGGGGGAGCTCTGCTTTCCCAGGCCAGGGGGAGGGGGAGCAGTGGGGGGGGGCTCTGCTTTCCCAGGCCAGGGGGAGGGGGAGCAGTGGGGGGGAGCTCTGCTTTCCCAGGCCAGGGGGAGGGGGAGCAGTGGGGGGGAGCTCTGCTTTCCCAGGCCAGGGGGAGGGGGAGCAGTGGGGGGGGCTCTGCTTTCCCAGGCCAGGGGGAGCAGTGGGGGGGGGCTCTGCTTTCCCAGGCCAGGGGGAGGGGGAGCAGTGGGGGGGAGCTCTGCTTTCCCAGGCCAGGGGGAGGGGGAGCAGTGGGGGGGGGGCTCTGCTTTCCCAGGTCAAGGGGAGGGGGGAGCTCTGCTTTCCCAGGTCAAGGGGAGGGGGAGCAGTGTGTGTGGGAGCTCTGCTTTCCCAGGGGGAGGGGGAGCAGTGGGGGGGCTCTGCTTTCCCAGGCCAAGGGGAGGGGGAGCAGTGGGGGGGGCTCTGCTTTCCCAGGGGGAGGGGGAGCAGTGTGCCCCCCCCGTAATAGCCCCGGGCAGGGGCGCGGCGCGGCGCCTGCTCCCAGGGCCGAGGCGGGGACTTGCCGGCGCTCCCCGGCCCGTTCACCTGCAGGGAGCCGGGCGGCCCAATCAGGTGCGCGCATGGGAGGGCCCGGCCCGGGCTGCAAAACCCCCACGACACCTGGTTTATTTTTCTCCTGCGCTTCCTGCTCCGGGACTCCGGGCTCCGTGCGGGAGCCTCCCCTGCGCCCTCTGCCCGGCCCGGGCCCCAGCCGGGGGGGATGGCCCTGCTGCCCCCGGCGCTGCGGGGCGCCAAGCCCAAGCACAGCCTGCCCCCCCACTACTACGAGGGCTTCCTGGAGAAGAAGGGGCCCCAGGACAAGGTAGGCCCCCCCCGGCTGGGGTCGGTCGGGGCTTGGGCAGGGTCAGGCTCTGGCTCTGGCTCTGAGTTGCCAGGGGCTGAGCCATGGCCTTGAAACCTCTGGCGTCGTCTCCCCCCACCCGGGGCCCTGGCCCGCTCTGCCACCCCGGCGCCCTGGCACGGAGCGATCCGGGCAGGGAGCCAGCTCGGGGCGAAAGAAGCTAGAGAGAAGTGGCCCCGATCCCAAAGCCCAGGGCCAGGCTCTCCAGGACTCTAAACCACGAGCCAGGGCTGAACTTTGCAGCCGAGCCAGCCCTCTTTAAAAGGCCGGACTGGATCTGCCAGGTGCCTCCCCCCCCCTAAGCTCTGGGTGCTCAGGTGCCATGGGGACAGGCCTCCTAGAAATGCCTGCCGTGGCTGGATCGGGCTTGCCTAGGCGCGCTGTTGTTCCGGCATAACGATTGCCCTTTAAATCCACTTCCTACCTTAACCCGAATTAACTTTCAGGTGTAGACGATACCAGGCAGAAGCCAAATGCAAACTTGCAAAGCCAGATGTTACCGGCAGCCCCTATTTTCCTAACAGGCTAAGGCACAACCTCAGGCTTTGGGGTCGTTGAAATCCCGATTGGATTTTTCTGGCTTGAGCCTGTTTCTAAAGGGCTTGTCTAGACAAGAAAGTTGCCCTGCTTTAATCTAAGGCGTGGATTTAAACCAGTGCGCTGGGTAGTATGAACCCACTTATTTCAGTTTAGCTCAAGCCCGTTTCTAATCGACTTTCGCTAAACCGAAATCCGCTTGGTTTAGCTGGAACTCGGGGCGTCCACGCAGCCTCTGGCCCCGGTTTAAATTCACCCTTTGAGTTCAAGCAGTGCGACTTTCTCACCAAGACCGGCTCTTAGACGCAGCAGCCCCTGCACGGCGCAGCTAGCCCCAGTGTTGGGGTAATCCAAGCGGCAGTGGCTGGGAAATCGTGGAGTACATGCGCACAAGGGAGCGCAGGGCCCAGTGGCGGGGGGTGGGGTGGTGGACAGGTGATACTTCCTCCAGTTCTGTGGAAGGGCTTTGTCTAGTCTGCCTGGTGAAGGCTCCCCGGCGTCTGTTCCATCGCAGACCCTCCTCTTGCCAAAGCTGAGCTCCCTGTCGCTTTCTACCACGTGGTTTGCCTGGGCCATTCTTTTTGATGGTCGTTGGATGAAGTATGAGCCTGTTCCTATAGACACTGATTGACGTAGCCGGGTCCTGGATCGGGCCCTTGGTGCTGGGTGCCAACCTGACAGCCCGAGAGGTGGCAATTCTCTTTCCGGACACTGCAGACAATCCGCCACTGAAACATACTTGGACGTTTAAACGCATTTGCCTGGGCTGCATTCGTTAACCTGGTTGCATTTATGGCCCCTAAACATTCCTGCCGCCTGGATTGCTGAGGGCAGCTGTTTCTGGCATGCAGATCAGACGCTATCACATTCACGCCATAAACCGAATGGGAAGGGAGGCGCCCCTCCAGTCAGGGGACAGACACAACGCCGTGGGACGCCAGGCTGTTTGCCCCGGATGGTGTCTTTCACCAGCTTGCTGGCATTGGATAAGGTCATCTCAGCAGGCAGTGTCCTCCTCTCGGGATGGCTGAGACGATCTGGGGTCTCTTGAGAAGCCTGGAGAATTCTGGGCCCCCAGAGTGTGGGACTGAGCTGTGAAGAGCGGCATTGTCCCATTAGTATGGGGATGGGCACTGACCCTATACGTGTCCCGTAGGAATAACCTTCGAACTATACACTGCACTCGCTCGGCTCCTTTCCAGCCCTACATCTCAGGGTGGTTTACAAAGGTGGGTGAGGAGCATTAGCTCCATATTAGAGATGGGGAAACTGAGGCACAGAGCAGAGAACCGACTTGCCCAAGGTCACCCAGTGGGTCAGTGGCAAAGTCAGGTTCAAAACCCAGATTTCCTGACTCCCAGGCCTGTCCTCTAGCTGTTAAACCCCGGACTTCAATTCCCGTTGTGCACAAGTGGAAGTTGTGCTTAGCCACACGTGAGTGTGACATCCCTGGTTCGTGTGACCGTGACATGTCTCTGCACTCATGTGATGCTGACATCTGACGTACACATGGCTTTGACATGTACCCACCTACGTGTGGGGCTGCTCTCCCTGGTGAGCGTGAGATGTCGGCATCCTTCTGTGACTCTGACGGCCCAAGGGGGCAGGATCTTGGCGTGTGCGTGCCCTCAGCGTGCCCACTGCCATGGGTGAATTTGGTGCCTTGGAGCCCGGCTGGCCCGGGGCCAGTGCAGAGCTGTTGACAGGGGCGGGCAGCAGGGGAAGAAGCAGCACAACCTTTATTTTGGGTCACAACACTTTGCTGTTGATGGCAAACAGTGAACAACGGAGCCTTTGATTCCTGAGCCCTCCCGACCAGCCCACGCGTGACGGTGTCTGGGCTCTGCCCTCCCCCACGGGCATTTGGCAGCTGATTCCGACTTGGGGTGGGGGGCTGCCGCATCAGGCCAGGCCAGCATCAGCCTGCACCGAGAATCGGCCCTTTCTCCTAGCTCTGCCCCCAGTGGCGGCAACGGGACCCCACCAGGCTGCCCCTGTTCCGGGGCTCCCGCACGGCTGGAGAAAACACACGACAACGCATCATTCAGCCGCTGAGGGAAGCCAAAGCAGCCCCCTCAGAGACCAATCCTCTGCCCTGGCGGGCGCGGGGATGCTGCCCCGGCAGGGCAGGGTCCACCATGCAGAGATGGAACCAGCCTGCAGGGAGAGGGGGTGGGCACTGATTCGCCATCCCCCCTACGTAACACCCCGGGCACAGGTGCCAACTTTTGTTGGCGCCGGTGGGTGCTCTCGCCCCCCGACCCTGTCCTAGCTCCGCCCCCTCCCTGCCCCTATTGGACCCCTCCCCAAATAATCCCCGCCCTGGCCCCGCCTCTTCCCCAAGCGTGCTGCGTTCCTCCTCCTCCCCCCTCCCTCCCGCCCAGGCGTGCTGCATGAAACAGCTGTTTTGCGGCTGCAAGCGCTGGGAGGGAGGCTAGGAGGCAGAGGCGGAGCAGAGGTGAGCTGGGGCGGGGAGGTGCCAGTGGGTGCTCCGCACCCACCAATTTTCCCCCCTGGGTGCTCCAGCCCTGGAGTCGGCGCCTATGATCCTGGGAACATTCCACTGCCGGTTCCTGGCCGTGCCAGGTTCAGCACAGGGCTAGGGCATTGTTGGGGGGCAGGTACCTGCACAGTGCATGGTCAATAGGCAGTTACTGCCTCCCTCACTACGGAGGCCGGGTGCGTTTGTGCCACTCACCTGGGCGACTGCCCTGGAGAACCTCCCCTTGGCTGGCCCCCTCCGGTCCCAGCCTCCAATGCCCCTTTGCTCTGTCCCTGCAGGGGTATAAGAAGTACTGGACAGGCCTGCGGGGGCTCACGCTGTTTTTCTACAATGCCAGCCGAGACGTGCAGGTACGCAGGAGCTGCCCCACGGAGGAGCCGCTGTGCGCACTCCCCGGCCCGACCTGGGAAAGCCTCAGGGGGGCTCTGTCTCCTCACGGCCTGATCCTGGCAGGTGCCCAGCCACTGGGAGCTCAGCACCTCTGTGGATCAGGCCCTCTTATCTCAACTCTCCTGGTGGCCTCCAGCCCGGGCTGGGGGACGTCCCTCCTGGGGAGGCTCGGCTTGCTGGGGGTCTGCCATGCTGTCCGGGTGGTGAGGGCCTCGATCCCTCTGACTTGGGAAAGAGTCCCCTCTCTCTCTCCCCCCCGGCCCATGGGGACGGCCATTCCCTAGAGCCGCCGTTAAGGGCGAGCTGCTCGCTTAGCCTGCGCGGCCATGGGCCTGGTGGCTGGGGAGCCAATTGGTGCCCATGGCAGGGGCGGGTTTGGTGACGTGGGCACCAGCCCACTGAGACCCAGCCGACTCCTGTCAGCCCTGCTTCTGAGCAGGGCTAGATTTGAACCAGCAACCCAGAAGTGTTCACCCCCCCCCCCATCCCGGAGAAGAGGTGGGGGGAAGCCAGCCAGCCAGGGCTCCCTAGTGGGCACCTAGGGCCCTGCTTTGGGTTGCAAGAGTGGGGCTGGCCGACCCCCCCCGCCCCCCGCACTGATCTGTGCTTGGCCCTCCGCAGTACGTGGAGAAGATCGACCTGGACACCTTCGTGTCCCTGACCGACAGCTACCTCCAGAGCGGCCCCAGGGCCAGCGACGACGGGGTGGGGCTCAGCTTGAAGCTGAGGGGGCAGGAAGTGAAGTTAAAGGTACGTTCGCCCTGCGTGGCCTCTGCCTCCCTCCTCCCGCCCCCGCGCTCTGGGTTTTACCCCAGTAACGTGTGTTTCCCTTGCAGGCCGAGAGCCTGGAGGCTCGGGAGATGTGGAAGGGTTTCATCCTCACCGTGGTGGAGGTAACGCACCCGGCTGATAAATCCGCCCCCTTCGCCTGCCCTCCCCTCGGGCCCCCTCTGCCTGACCCAGCCTTTGCACCCCCAGGTGCTCACCCCCGCCCCGTACAACCCACCCCACGCCCCCAGCCTACACACACCGTTGCTCACCCTGTGTATGCCCCCCCCTGCTCGCTCCTGTCCTCCCTGCCCCTCCCCACACTCAGCCCCTGCCCGCCCTAGATACTCACCTGTGCCCGCCTCCCCCCAACCCTGCGCGCGCAGACACAGCCCTGCCCTCTCTCCTGCCCCCCGTCTCTCACCCCCAGGTATCCCGCGCGGCGAGAGCTCGTCCTTGAGGGACCTAGAGCCCTTGTCCAGACTTGAGTCCGTGTTTCTCAACAGCCCTGTCAGGGCAGGCCTCCCTCAGGTGCTCTGAGTCCACCCTGGGCTCCCCTCCCAGCAGTTCCCAGCCCCCATGTCGCATTCAGCCCCTGGAGGCCCTTTGCGGGGAGCCTGCCCCCTGCTGGTCAGAGTCCAGGGCTCTGGAGCCGCGGCGGGACTGATAGGGGAAGGAAGGTGGGAGCCGTGCTGGCGCCTCCTGCTGGCTGATTCATGGGCCGCACAGAGGGCCGGCGTGAGGCCCCCCGGGCCAGGGATGGGAGCAGCGCTGAGATCCCGAGAAGGAGGAGTTGGTGGAAGCCCCGGTCTGGTCTGTAGGCCGTGGTCGCATCACGTCGCCGGGGGAGACTGTGTGTCGTCCCTGTCCCTGCAGATGAAAGTCCCCTCCAACCTGACGTTGCTGCCCGGCCACATCTACATGATGTCCGAAGCCCTCTCCAAAGAGCAGGAGCGACGGGCCCAGCTGAGCCAGCGCTGCACCGCGAGCTCTCTCGACTACGAGTTGGTGGAGGAACAGATGCCGGAGTGAGCGGGGCCTGGGCCGGAGGGAGAACCCAGGGCCATGGTGGGCAGGTGCCGCGGGCGGGTCGCTGCCTGGTGGGGCGCAGAGGAGCTGCTGTACTGGCACCGCTCAGTAGTCTGGCTTATCTGGCATCCTGCCATGTCGTGCCAGGCCAGGCTGCCTGTCTGGCGTCCCCCTCCCGTGTCAGACCAGGCCACCAGGCCAGCCTGTCTGTTGTCCCCCCATCCTGCCTTGCAAGTGGCCAGCCCCTGGTGCTTCCCCCGGCAGCGAGCCCTCTGCCCCGGCCCATGCCATCCAACGGCCTCATTGTCCAGTTCTCTCCCGCCCTCTGTCTGTGCTCTGGGGCAGGAGAGCCGCCTGGCCCCATTACCTGAGCTGCCCATGCTAGCGCCAGCCCACGGTGGGGAATTGAGCAGCAGGGGGCTTGGCTGGCTTGCAGCTCACGGTCTCCCCCATCCTGATGGGCTCAGAGCTGCAATAGCCCAGAGGCCACGGGCCAGCGGCTCTGGGGGGTTTGAGAGTCCCAGGTCATGCAGGGAGGGTCTGGCGCGTTAACTGGGTCCTGTCCTTTCTCCTGCGTTTCCCAGCTGCTATTTCAAGGTCTCCAGGACAGAGGCCCAGGTCCTGCTGGAGAGGAACCCGGACTGCGGCAACATGCTGCTGCGCCCGGGGGGCGACGGGAAGAGCATCTCGGTGACCACGCGTCAGATGCTGAACAGGTGAGGAGGCGGGGGACGGTCGGGGGCTGCCTGCTGGGGGGATGGTCGGGGGCTGGAAGGGGGCAGGCCTGATACTAGTGTATGCGGGGGTGCACATGGGGCTGGGAGTGTGACTCCTGGCACTAGTGTTTGTGTGTGTGTGTGTGTGTGTGTGACCGTAGTGCACATGGGGTTGGGAGTGTGAATCCTGGCACTAGTGTGTGTGTGTGAGGGGGTGACCCCAGTGCACACAGGGCTGGGAGTGTGAATCCTGTCACTAGTGTGTGTGAGGGGGTGACCCCAGTGTGCACAGGCTGGGAGTGTGAATTCTGTCACTAGTGTGTGTGAGGGGGTGACCCCAGTGTGCACAGGCTGGGAGTGTGAATCCTGGCACTAGTGTTTCTGTGTGTGTGAGAGAGAGGGGGTGACCCCAGTGCACATGGGGCTGGGAGTGTGAATCCTGGCACAAGTGTTTCTGTGTGTGTGAGGAGGTGACCCCAGGGCACACAGGCTGGGAGTGTGAATCCTGGCACTAGTGTTGAGGAGGGAATCCCCATGCACACGGGCTGTGATCACAAGTGGTGTGAGGGTTGGGTTGTACAATCCCCCCGCCTTTCTCTTGCAGCACCCCGGTCGTGAAGCACTACAGAGTGAGCCGCGTGGGACAGCAATACGTCATTGACGTCGAGCAGCCGGTGAGTGGGCCGGTTCTGCGTCCCCACCTTATGCAGGGACCGGGACCTGGTCTGGGCCCCAGGGGGATCAAACGGCTCCCGGAAGCACAGGCATAGAAGCCAGGCCTTGATCACTTACGCTACAGGAGAATCTCCATAAGCTCTATAGGGCCTAGGACACACACAGACACACACACAGCGCTAAGCAGTTCCGGGCAGCAGTGCCCAGCTGTGCTCCCCCATTCATCCCTATATCATGAACCAATGATGTGGCAAATGGCTCATCAAGATCCCCTCCAAAGCCACAGGTGTAGAACTAAGAATAACCTCGACCGTTACACCAGCTAGGATAACAGTACCAGGGGCTGGCAACCCTCATGCTGCAGGGCACACGCTGACTGCCAGCTGGGGGTCAGGCAGGAATATCTCCCCATGGGGATATTGCACAGATAAGTGCATTATGGTGGGCTTGCGCTTGTCACCGTCAGAGGCGGCATTCTGGCTTGGAT
Organism: Emys orbicularis; assembly: GCF_028017835.1. Lineage (NCBI taxonomy): Eukaryota > Metazoa > Chordata > Testudines > Emydidae > Emys > Emys orbicularis. Next base: position 8,479,795 of record NC_088706.1, on the reverse strand, counting down.
GTGTGATCCGCTCCAACGGGCCAGGTTCTCTCTGAGGCGGGGGCTCACGGGCTCTTCTGGGGCCTTTGCCTCCTCTCGGCAGTGACTGGGTGTCAGCTAGGAGCGGAGAGCCCTGCAGGCCGGGAGTGCCACCCGCAGGCTGGGAGCAGGAGCCCCGAGGGGGTTGGGCAAAGCCTGATCAGCCCCTCAGTGTCAGGGGCCTGAGGGTGGCCAAGAGCTGAGGCTGACAGGATCTCTTCCCCCCCTCCCGCCCCAGCACCACTGCTCCTCCCTGGCCGACGTGGTGGAGTACTTCGTCTCCAACACCAAGAAGACCCTGGTGCCCTTGAGCCTGGACGAGGACTACGCGGAGAAGTTAGGTGGGTTCCCCCCCTCGAGGGCTCCAGGTGCGAATTCTGGGCACGGGGGCTGGGTTTGCATGGGTGGGTGAGCCGGGCACCAGTACGGGGGTGTGGCAGAAACCTCGAGGGGCGGGGCACCTGAGTGTGTGTGGGGGAAGGGTGCACATGGGGGAGGATGCGTGTACATTGGACGGCTAAGTGTGGGTGGGCAGGGGGGCCTGGGTTAAGGGGGCTGGGCAGGGTGGGCCCAGGGGGGCACATGCATTGGCAGTGTGTGTCTGAGAGAGGGTGCCCGGACTCGGAGGGGAGGGGAGGGGGGGGAGAGGGCACATGGGGTGGGGAGCGGGGAGGACATGACTGCCGAGGGGGGTGTGTGTGTGTGTGTGTGTGTGTGTGTGTGTGAAGTGCTGGTGCCGGGGCTGGGCGTGTGCTGCGCTGCATGTCCAGCTGAAAGGGGGGGTCCGGTCTCCTCAGCTGCCTGTTTCCAAGCCCAGGCAGCCCTCCCCGGCCAGCTCCCTTCCTTCCCAGAGCTGCCCCCCGACACTGGGTCCCCCTCCCAGAGCTGGGGATATCCCCCCCCCCCCCCCGCCACCTCTCCACCCAGTCCCTTCTGCCCGCCCTGCCCTTACTGGGCTGCCCAGCATCCCCCGCCAACCCCATGCTCCCCCATGGCCAGCCCCCCCCCGTACCCTGCCAGCCCCCCAGCTCTCAGACCCCTCTCTTTCTGGTGTGTTTTGCAGAGTATGTGGAGACTGATAAGGAGAACGGAGAGAGCGTCTGGGAAGCGTCCATGCCCCCCTGCCCAAAGCCCCCCAGAGGTGAATGTGCCCAGCCTGCTCCAGGCCCCTGCTCCTGGCTGCAGCTCAGGGGACCTGGCTTGTTCCTCCAGGGCTCGGGGCTGTTGGGTTGTGAAGAATCTGCATGCTGGGCCCCACAGACCTCCCACGGCCTGGCCCCAACACAGCTCTGGAGAGCTGGCACAGGGCAGCTGTGAGCTTCCCCCCCACAGCAGTGCCCCGCCCCTGCCAGCTGGGACTCCAGCGCTGCGAGCTTCCCCCCACAGCAGTGCCCTGCCCCTCCCAGCTGGCACAGGGCAGCTGTGAGCTTCCCCCCACAGCAGTGCCCCACCCCTGCCAGCTGGGACTCCAGTGCTGCGAGCTTCCCCCCACAGCAGTGCCCTGATGTCTATTGGCACCATTTGGATGTTGCATTTGACATGTCCGCTGTGCCCATCCCACACTATTGCATCCCCCACAATCCGCCCCCTCCCTCCACAGGCTGAGTCAGAGTGCGCCGACCTGGCCTGGGCGGCTCACCCAGAGCCCTGTATTTTAGGATCTGTATTTCCCCCCTGTGTGCCAGTGCCCCTTGCCTAACCTTGTGCCCATCTGGTTCTTCTGCCGGTGCCAAAGTGGATGCAGTGCTTCCGCCCAGCTTCAGAAAAAACCATCAGGCGAAGCCCCCTGCCCCTACCCTGGTGTTTGAGAAAAGGGAGGAGGATGAAGAACAGGCCTACATGAATGACGAAGGTGAGCTGGAGTCTGCCCTGCCTCGGGGCCCCCAAATCTGGGGAGATTGGGTCCTATCCTTGTGCTGGCCCAGCTGGGTAAAATCACGCTCCCCCTGCTGGCAGGTGAATAAAATAACACCGGCCTCATCGCTGAGTCTGGTGCGGTTATTCAGAGGAATCTCGGGTGCCGCGTGGAAGGAGACGATCCCTCCCGAGGAGGGACAGGCTGGCGCCGGGGAGCGGGAATGGGACCTTGCACTGGAGAAAAGTCTCAGGGGGAAACCCCAGTCTGTGATCCCAGCTCAGGTGCCCCCATCCCTCCCCTTCTCTCATGCTATTGTGTTTTCCAGATGTGGCAGCCATCACGGGAACAAAGCCAAAGTCAGCCGGCCGTGAGTAAACGGGCGATTGTGCGAGACCTTTTAGAATGGAGATGCTGTGTCACCACAAGAGGCTACATTGCTACAGGCCCTTGTACCCAGGGCCCTGTCCCCCTCCACACACCTGGGCTTTGCACTCCCCTTTTCCCCACAGCTGCCCTAGGGGCAGGGAAATGCTCCGGCCACATGCAGAATCTGCCGCCCCAGACCAGCGATACAACTGGGAGATGCAGCAGCCCTGGGAGCCCAGAGGAGGGTGAATGGAGCCAGCCCCACTGGGGATGCTGGGGGCTGTCAGATTCACTGCTCTGCCTGGAGTCCCAAGTGGCCTCCCAGAGGTCAGGGACAAAAGGCTCTTGGACCCTTCAGTCCATCCCCCATGGCTGCCAAGATGGGATGGGTCATGTCTAGTGCTCCCAACACCTCCCTTGGGAGACTGGTCCCCGGGTGGCTAGTGTAGGAGAAGGAGCCGCTCTCTGACAGTGATTGGCGAAGGGGGAGGAATCCCAGTGAAAAGGGAGGAGGGACACGAGGGGAGAGGTGAAAGGACCAGCAGGGGCTGGCACAACCAGGGTGTGGGTGGGTTGGCCTAGCGGGTAGGACCAGGAGTCAGGCCTAGTGGTTGGAGCAGAAACAGGGCCAGGTGGTTGGTGCGGGAGTCAGGCTAGGGAGCGGAGCCGGAAACCAGGCGTCAGGGCAGAGCTGGGGGAAAGCCAGGAATCCGAGTCGGAGCCGGAAGCAGGGAATGAGAACGGGGTTGGTGGTGGCGGCGACAGGCCGGGTGCTGCTGGCTGGAATTTCCTCCATGCTGAACTCACGTGCCTGGGCCAATCAGCGGTTCTGGGGGGGGCTGCCAATTGGGTCTTCCCTGGGCGGGGGGCTCAGTCCCCCGGGGTTCAGAGTGTGTCGATGCAGCTCAGGGTGGGTAGCAGCTGAGCCGGGTTCTAGTCCTCTGGATCCCTCCCCAGCCTCCTGCGGGAGGAGGCGACACGTGGCAGCCTGGCTGGGGACTGGACGGGAGCCGCGATGCTACGTGACCCAGGACTGCTGGACACCGCGTCCTAGCTGCCCAGCCCCAGAGCCTCAAAGGTCTTTAGATGCCCGACTCCCACTGGAATGGGTTGCTGGACTGGGAGTTCGGTGGATGTCACAGTGGGAGGGCACAGAGAGGGAGGGTGGCTGGGTTGGGATGGGCAGATGAGGGCGAGGAGCCGGCTGGATGGCCCCCATCCTGTCAAGGATGCTGACCCCGTAGCCCAGCTTTCAGGGATAGCCCTGGGCTGCTCAGTTTGACTCCAGCTCCAAACGGTCCCAGTGCTCAGAAGTGACTTGGATCCGGGTGTTCCTTGGCCTCTCTCCGGGGTGGATGTGGGTTCCCCATCCGGCTACAGGGACAAGCTCTAGGGGGTTAGGGTGGGGGGATGTGCTGGGAGGAGCCAGGGGACCGAGCGTCTTCCCTTTTGTTTTCAACCACAGAGGGCGCCGTGAAGGTGATCTGGGGAGGGGGCGGCCAGACCAAGGCGCTGCCTATACCAACCGGCGAGCCAGGCAAGCCAGGTACAGCCATTGCCAGCTGATTCGGTGCCCGCCCCCGTCCCCCCAGGGCTCTCTGCTCTCCACCCCCCACCCTCTGTGCTCTAACCACCCCCCTTTCCCGTCACGTTTGCCAGAGCTCGTGCCCGAGCCCTCGGCTGGCCGCTGAGGACGCCCCTGGGGCAGCGAGGGGTGCAGGTTCCAACAGAATAAACCCAGTTTGTCCCACAGTCGCTTGGGGCCTGACCTGGCTCTGCTCAGGCCCTGGGAGCCACTCGACTTGCCCCCTCCCCCAGCCCCAGTGGCCCACGCAGGAGCAGAGAATGCCCCACGGGGCTGCCTCTGGGGCTGGCTATCCCACTTCGGGGGCTAAGCAACCCCATTGCAAAGCCCATTCTGCCACCATCTCCCTCTGCCTCTTGGCCAGGCCAGTGGGGAGCAGGGTGGGCGCAGTAGAGGGCGTGCCCGGAGCCGGTGGGGGGATGGAGATAAAGGGGGAGCTGTCCTGAGTCCCTAGGGTACTTTCACTTGCCCCTGTTGGGTTGGGACCCCGGCGTCCAGGAGCCCCGTACAGCTGTCTGAACTGAGACCTTCCCTCCAGCAGTGTGGGTAATAACCCCGAGTGCTCCTCCGGCACTTCCTGTCTGTAGATCTCCACAAACACAGACCCTCGGTATCACCAGCCACGTGGTACAGAGGGGGGGGAAACTGAGGCACAAAAAAGGGACGTGACTTGCCCAGGGCATCAGGCGTAGCGCCCAGGTTTGCCGCCCCCTCCCATCCCCCACAATGCACTGCAGGATTCCCCAAGGGCTACCCATGCAAGCAGATCCCAGGCTATCCTCTGTGCAGAGTCATGGGAAGGATCTCCGGCCTGGGAGGTGGAGCGGGATGGGGCAGGAGGCGAGGACGTGGGCTCCCATGCTCTGATGACCAGCTCTGCACTCTCTATACCCAGCCACTAAAGGCCAGTTTACCAGGAGCCCCAGCAGCACCCTCAACCTATGGAAACATGGTAGCAGCTCCTCTCGCCAGGCCATGTCGTGGGGCGGAGGTAAGTGGCCCCCTGGCACAAGAGGCAGGGCTGCCTGTGGCCCATTGCCCTTGGCTTTCAGTTGAGTGCAGCACTGCTGGTTACTGTGTGGCCGGAGCAGGGGTCTGGGAGCCAGGACTCCTGGGTTGTGGTCCCAGCTTTGGTAGGTGGTGGTGTCTCGTGGCTAGAGCTGATGACGGCAAGTCAGGACCCCTGGGTTCTAGTCCCAGTTCCGGAGGGGTTCTGTACCCACCTTCTCTCTCCCCATAGACATCTCCGAGGAGCTGGCGCGGAAGCTACAGGAGCGAAGAGCCAACCTTGAGAACTGACCCGCAGCCCTGCACGGATGGCCTGGCGGGCGAGGAGGCTTCTGCTGGGGACACAGGGTTCCAATCCTCTCGGGGAACCAAACCATGGCCCCCAACCTCTCCCGGCTCTTGTGCAGCGTTGATCACGTACCCAGGGCCCGGCCCTGCTTCTCTGGCCCTTTCCCAGCACCGTGAGACGGGGGTTTGTAGGGCTCCCAGCACCCTCTGCCCAACTGCAGCCCCCCCGAGATAGCTTTAGCTCTGGGCCCTTCACAGTGATTTTTCTAGGGACAAGGCTGCCACCTCACCTGGGCCCTGGCTGTCCCCCTTCCATGGCTCAGAGTGGCTGCCCCTTAGCCTGGTAGGATGTGGGCTGTGGGTGCCACGTGCCTGGACAAGCAGCAAGCGCCAAAGGGAGGGAAAGATGCCCCATGGGCGGATCTGGGCGCGGCTGTGTGCCCTCGCCACCAGAGAGGAAGCTAATCCAGATCCCGGCAGGCTGCGCCTGGCCCTGCTGCAGAGCCAGGGGGTCGCTGAGGGCAATGCCAGAGCACTTTTAATAGCCATGTGATTCCCACCGTGCCAGGAGGGCTGTGGGCGAGGGGCTAATCCCGCCCCCAGATCAGGGAGGAAGCGCCAGGGGTTGTGTGCTGCGCTCGGACTCATTTGCCTAAGCCAGGCCCTTTGCATGCTGCGGCTCAGGGTTAAAAGGCATGGGTGGCGGGGGAGATGGGTGATGCCTTCCTATGCCCAGTTTGCTTAGGGGTGTTTCACAGTGCAGGGTAAATCAAAGGCAGAGCTGGGGGGCAGGAGTGGCACACCTGTGGCTGGCATGCCAGAGGGGCTGCAAGCTAGAATTATGGGGCAGCTGGCCAGGGGGCCTCCCAGGGCTAGAATAGCAGGGGGGCTGCAGGTTGGGTTTGGGGAGGCATCAGCAAAGCTGTATGTAGGGCAGGGGGAGCCCAGGGCAGTCCTGAAGTGGGGTGCATTGACAGAGGTGTGCCTCAGGGAAGCCCCTTGGCTGGACTGGGGGGAGGGGAGGCTGCAGCTGAGGGCACTGGCCGAGCTGGGAGCAGGGCCCAGGGCTGGTATAGCAGGGAGCTCCTGTTTGGAACTGGGGGTGTTGGCAAGGTGATGCGTGGGAAGGTCTTGTGGCCCCTGCCAACATGACCCAGGACTCCAGGGAGCTGCTCAGTCCCTCCCCCGCGTCCGCACTGATCAATCAGAACAGCCAGCCTGGGTCAGCCCAATGGTCCATTTAGCCCAGGATCCTGTCTTCCAACAGTGGCCAGTGCCCGATGCTTCAGAGGGAATGAACCGAACAGGGCAGTTATTGAGTGATCCAGTCCCAGCTTCTGGCAGTCAGAGGCTACAGGCACCCAGAGCATGGGGTTACGCCCCTGACCATCTCGGCTAATTGCCATTGCTGGACCTACCCTCCATGAATGGATCGAATTCCTTTTTTAACCCAGTCATACTTTTGGCCTCCACCACATCCCCTGGCGACGAGTTCCCCAGGTTGACTGTGCATTGTGTGAAGAAATATTTCCTTTTGTTTGCTTCAAACCAGCTGCCTATTAATTTCATTAGGTGACCCCTGGTTCTTGTGTTATGTGAAGGGGTAAATAACACTTCCTTCTATCATATCCCTCCTTAGTCATCTCTTTTCTAAGCTGAAAAGTCCGTCTCTTCAACCTCTCTTCCTAGGGAAGCTGTTCCATCCTCCTAGTTATTTTTGTTGCCCTTCTCTGTATCTTTTCAAAATTCCAATATATCTTTTTTGAAATGGGGCAACCAGAACTGCAGGCAGTATTCAAGATGTGTCCATATCATGGATTTATAGGGTGGTATTATGATATTTTCTGTCTTATTATCCATCCCTTTCCTAATGGTTCCTAACACTGTTTAGCTTTTTTGACTGCTGCTGCACATTGAACAGATGTTTTCAGACAATGATCCACAATGGCTCCAAGATCTCTTTTTTGAGCAGTAACAGCTAATTTAGATCCTTAATTTTCCTAATTCCCTTTAGGGGGGAAAAGATCCTTCGTTCCTCTCAGGGTGAATCAGTATTTTTCCAAATGTCAAATTCCCTTTAAAGCCTCAGCCATGAATCATTCCCTCTCCCAGGCAAGGGCTTATCCCCGAACCCCCTGCAATTCTCTGATCTGTGCAGGCTGCCTCCCTTCCCTTCCTGCTAACCCCTGCAAGAAGGGGCCCAGAGAGCCTGGCCTGGCCTGGCCACCGGACTTTTCCAAGCAGGGACCTGCGCAGCTTGTCTTTGGCACGTGCCATGGTGCGCCATGATGCTAGACCTGGTGACACACCGCCCGTCCCTCTCCATCCTGTATGTTGCACTTGTAGTGCCTTGAAAGCGGCGGTGCTGTGCTGCTGTACGTCAGCTGAGGACGGGCTCGTTGGCTCTCCGGCTGGACAGAGGTCTGTGCTTTGGAAGGGATTTGTACTGTGTGATTGTTACCCACTTTGCATACGTTGCTAATAAAAGCGACCGTTTTCCCTCGACTCGCCGGTGCTAAGCGGTGCTAGCCCCAGCTTCCCGCAGTAGCGGTCACGTCGGCTGGGGAGAGGGGATTGGGTGCAGAGGCTAGAGCAGGAGGGTAGGCGTCAAGACTCCTGGCTTTGAGGCCTGACTCTGCCACTGCCGTGCTCTGTGGCCTTGGGTGAGTCGCTCGTGATTTTGGGGTGCCCAACTTGAGACAGCTTGGGCTTGGTTTTCAGAGGGTCTCAGAACCCTGAATTCCTGTGGAAGTCAGTGGGAGCGGCGGGAGGCTCAGCCCTTTTAAACAGCAGGTGCCGGCTGCCTCAGGCTGGGTACCCAACAGCGCGGGGCCCGCTTGAGAATTTTTGGGCTTCCCCCTTCGGCCCCAAAGCCAGGCTGTACGCTGGGACTTAATTAACGCAAGAGCTAACTGCGAAGGTACTTTAGGAATGGTAGGATTTGACTGTCGCTGTGAAAGGATGGAGGGGGGGGGGTGTTAAGTATGGGGGCGGTGGGTTTACCCTGCTGGATTCCAAAGGGACGATGCAAACCAGCCAGGGAGTTGCTTTGATCTCTTTTCCTTGATGTGTGTTTTTCACTAGGTGGCATTAGGGGTTTAGTGTATAAAACATCCTTGATTGGGTTCCCCTTGCACCATCCTGCCCCTTGGAGGCCATCTCCGCCACCCTGCAGTGGGAGGTTCCCCAAGCCCCTGCTGGTGGCTGCAGTGGTCAGGGGCTGATACACAGCGGTACCAAGCGCTAGCCCTCCCCGTGATAGGTGCTCAGCCGGGCTGGTAGCGTCTGTGGGAGAGACCAGCCCTCTGCAGGGTGACAGGGCAAACGGCAGCTGGAATTGGCACCTGGATGCCGTTCCCTCTGCTAGCCATGGCAGCTGCTCGGGGGGTGGGGTGGGGGGTGTCTGCACTGTCATGCACTGCTCGAGCAGCGTGCTAAAGCTGTCCCAGGCCAGCAGGCTCCGGCTACATCGTAAAGGACGAGCTAGTTTCTTTCCAAAGCAGTGCGCCCATGGCCAACGGGCCCAGCCCTTTGTCTGAGTAACAAAGGCCCGGATTGCATTCTCATGGCTCGCTGAACTGGAACAGTAATTCGGATTAACTAGTGGGTTTCGGGGGGGCTACTCGGCCTTGCGGCCACACACAAAAGGGTTTATTTTCCATGCATTATCATTTTGGAAGCGGCTTCACTCCTGTGGGGACCAAGGTATTGCCCAGGACGGTAAGTGTGGCTATAGCCCCAGGCTGAATTCACTATTGCCCTGCTGCCCGCTACTGGCCCACACTGACTTGCTCCACCCCTGAGCTGGCCTGTCTGTTTACCAGGGTGCCAGGGGGTCATGACCGGCTGGCACCGCCCTGGGTCAATACTGGCATGCAGCCAGGTGGGCCCTTGTGCAGTTCCAGCCTGGAGCCCCGGGAAGGCCTCCAGCTTGGCCGTGCTGTGTGACTCAGCTCGGAGGGGCTGGGTTTTGCACCGAAAGGGCTTTTCCGGGCCCTAATGGCTGCAGATCCCTTGCAGGGGTTACACACACCAGAGCGGGACGGCGCCCGGCCTGGAAACCCTCTGCCCACCCTCCTGCGCCGCCTGCCCCCACTGAAACTTTGCCCCAAAGGGCCCCTGGGTTGGGAGCTGAGCCGACCCCAGCCAGCCACCAACCCCCCAGCTACCCATCCCCGCGCCAGTCGTCCACGGTCCTGAAATGGAAGAGCGGGAGAAACGTTATTCCACTGACCGCAGCCGGGGCGGGACTGTGGCTAACGCAGAGAGAGGCTGTTACCCCTTCGTGGGAAGCTACTGCCCTGCACTCCAGCCCACACCAGGCCAAGCAGGGTTGGGGCGTTGCTTTGAGCTCTTCTCCGTTACAGGGGGTGGTGCAGAGGGGTTAGATGTAAAACCTCCTTCAGCAGTCAGCCTTTCCCCCGTCCTTGCTGGGAGCCAGCTGCCCCCCTTCCCCTGCCCCCAGACGTGAGGCAGCTGCATGATGCGGGCAGCCCAGCGCCAGATTTTAACGGTGCCTCGTGGCGGGAGCAGCAAGGGGCAAAGACGCCGTCGTCCCTTCCCCGCGCCTGGCCCCCGACCGCCACTGGCTCGCCCGAGCACAAGCTGACACCAGACAGCAGAGGGGACGGCTATGCCTAGCGCTAGGTTTATTATTAAGGCCAGAAGCAGCTTTTGTCATCCGAGAGGCTAACGGGCTCTAAAAGCAGACGAGTGCCCACGTTCCCGGTACCACCTTTAAGCGTCGGGTTTTATGACTGCCAGGACCAAAAAAACCCCACCAAACGCTTTCAGCCGGAGGAGGCCCCATCCCCTGGACTTGAGACCGGGGTGCGCTTAAAGGCGGTCATCTGCATGGCCTGCTTTTGGCACGAGGCTGGCTCGTGGACGTGCCCCTGTCTCTTAAAGGCAAGTGTGAGGAGGTGGGAAGGGATGCTCTGGGAGGGGGAGGGAGGTTTACAATCGTAGGTAGGTAAGTCTCGGTACATTCAGAGCGTTCGAGTCGCTGCAGCACCAGCCTCTCCGCCTCGAGCAACCTTCCAGGAACTGGGAGGAAAGACAACTCAACAGGCCACAGTGCGTCTTTCCCTGGTTCCCGGGAGCCAGGAGGTGGCCCGGTCCCACCGCGCCAGGGGGCCACGTGCGTCTAAGTCAGGCTGGCGTTGGAGCTGCTGGTGGCGCTGTTTCGCTTCTGGAGGCATTTGACAGTGCTGGGGACCTGCAGTCCAGAATAGACGTGGAAGCTGCCGCACCAAACCTAGGGAGGACAAGGAGGCAGTTACTGCAGCCGCCTGCAGAGGGCGCCATCCCCAGCAGGCATGGCGTACGGGGGATGCCACAGCCAGGGAAAAGGGGGGCTGCAGGCGTCACAGCAGCCAGATATTTATCTCACTCTGAGTGCCTCGCTCCCGGCCATGGCTTTTACCTCCCACTTGTCCCTGGGAGGCAGAGCAAGATTATCCCCATGTTACAGATAGGCAAACTGAGGCCCGCAACAGCAAAGTGACTTGCCCAGAGTCCACCCAGTGGCAGAGCCAGGACTTGAACACAGGTCTCCTGAAACCCAGTCAACCTCGCATACGTTAAAGATTGTGAAGCGCATGGAGGTGGTCTAAGGAAAAGCACTCCATCGAACTAATTATTATTACCAGGGAGAGACTGGCCCGTAGAAACCTCCCCTCCCATTCGCTGTCCCCCGGCAAACCACGGTTTGATAGCCACCAAGCTAGCAGACTGTCTGGTGAGCTATGCCCATTCTAAGACAGCTGGGTCTTCTGGTGCTGCGAGCTTCCCCGCACAGCAGTGTCCCAGCAGAGGCAGCTGGGCCATCTGAATCTCGTCTCTAGCATCTGAGGGCTTTGCTGGGTGCTGGGTCTGACCCCGGCCCAGAAAACGAGACAGAAACAAGGCAAAGTGAGCCCTCCTGGGGGAGGGGCTGGAGCTGAGTCAGTGGGGTCCACTCTCCTCCTTTCCCACCCCCATTACCACCCCAAGGGCCGGGCTCATGCAGTAACCCTCCCTGACCAGGGAGGGGAGAGCATCTGGACCCCAGCTTCCTCTCCCAGAGCCCCAAGCCACAGTGTCCCCCACCCCCACCCCGTGAACAGCCCCTTACCATGAAGGCAGGAAGCACCGGCTGGGTGAATTTGGCCTTGAACGTATGGAGCAGCTGCTTGGTTCGAGCGTTGTAGAAGGACAGGAAACCTGCGGGCAGACACAGGAAGAATCAGAAGAGGAGGGCCGAGCAGCCCAGCAAAGGTGTACGGTGGAGGGAGGGGGGGGATTTCTCACCCCTGGCCTCCCCTTCAGCCCTCGGGTCAGACCCAGCCCAGCCTGAGAATCTGCAACCCCCTTCCCAGGCTGCCGTTCCAGCCCCAGCGGCCTGGGAAGGGCGTCAGCGTCTGATCGCATGGGGAAGCTTAGGCCTAGAGGGGCTGCCCAGTTCTGGGAATTTCTACCCCGACACCGAGCCCCAGCGGGGCTAGAGGCAGCAGCCGTGCAAGCTGCTCTTCGCACCCGCCCACGCCGCTGCCAGGAACCCGCCGGGCAGCCCAGCCCCAGGTCACCAGCTGGAATTGACCGAGGCTGGCAGCGCCCTGGCGCAGCTCCCGGCTGGTGGCAGCCCAGACAAGCAGGGGCTCTCGGGCAGTTTGGGCAGCAGAGACAGAACTCTGCGGGGACAGGGCTGGGGCTCACTGGGAGGGGTGGGGAGTTTGCCCTGCCCTGCCGCTGCCTTGGCTGGGGCTGGAAAGAGGCCCATGGTTTCTGGGGCCATTGACGGAGAGACCCAAGCAGACCAGGGCTCTCCCTCCCCAGCATGGGGCAGCAGGACAGACAGACACACACACACGGCGTCACCTTCGTGGAAGTTGCAGTAGACGCCGATGCAGTCGGGCACGGGCACGTCCAGGACCTTGGCCTTGTTGTTATGCTTGGCGGTGAAGCTGACCTGCAGCCAGTTGTTGAGGTGGACGCACCAGGAGGACGAGGTCTTGCCCAGCTGGTCGAACTTGCCCAGGGTCCTGTAGGCCACGCCCACGCCAAAGGCCTTGCTGTCCCGGTCGTACCTCACCTCCCAGTAGTGGTCTCCCCCGTCAATCAGCGTGTCGCCTGCGGAGGGATGGGGGTTGGGGGGGCCACGGGGATCCCAGCGCCCCCCCGCCCACACATGTATGGGTGGAGGGAGCAGGGACCACGGGGATCCCAGGCTGCCCCGCCCCCTTACCCCCCGATCACCCCCCAGCACACAGTCTGGTTTTCAATCGGATCAGGATTCCAGCGCCTGGCACACGCGACTGAGTTTCACGGGCCCCCCAGGGGCCCCACTCGCCAGCAGGCGACGTTGTTTCCCCCCCCCCATCCACCCCCCATGACGGTGTAACCTGCCCCACGCCCACACACACAGACTCCCTGCCCCCTTACCCAGCACTGTGTAGGACTCGGCCGTGAAGCGGTCCCTGCCCCCGCGGGCCGAGGGCATCCTCTTCGGAGACTGCAGGCACCTACAGAAGGCGGGACAGACAGACAAGCTGCAGCCCCGCTTCCTGCCCCAGGGATAGGGTCCCCTTGCCCTCACCCTGAGGCTCCTTCCCGGCCTTTGCCCTCACTCTGCCATCTCTCAATGACAGGCCAGGGCCCAACCCCCTGGCTCCGTCCGGCTTCCCAGGTCCTGTCCCCTGAGAACGGCTTAGAGGGTGGAGCCTGCACCCCGGCTTCCTCCATGACCCCCTTGGATCCGCCCCGGGGGATTGGTCCATGACTGGGCCCGTACCCCTTTCCCCTGGCTGTATGGCTGGGTTTGACCCAGGGCCTGGGGGCTGAGGCCTTTGGGACAGGACGTCTCTGTTCCCGAGCCTCCGGCTATTCTCAGCTTCTCTGTCCCCTCCGTGCTGCGGGGTGTGAGCGTGTGCTGCAGAGGGCCAGGGCTTTACCTGGCGGGGGAGTTCACCGGGGACGCCGTCCTGCCCTTCCCGTCCTTCTCCCGGGCCTTGATGTCCTGCACCTTGCCCCCCATGGCGTCCCACTCCACGCTCAGCTCCTCCACCTTCAGGTTCTGGTGACAGGTGCTGGCGTCCAAGCGGAACATGAACGCTGGGGAGGGAGCCCCGGGCACGGTCAGACCTGGACCGAGCCCCCTTGTCCTGGGGGAGCCCCCTCCCCAGCACCCCACCCTCATCACAGGGAGCCCTGCTCCCACCACCCCATCTCACCCCACCCCGGGCAGGAGCCCCTCCCACATCCCCTTGAACTCCACCAGCTCCCTGCCCCCCGACCTCATCCCCAACTTGTGGAGAACTCCCCTCTCCCCCATCCCAGGGACAAGCCCCCCCATAGCCCCACCTTCTCTCCAGCCCCCTCCCCCAGCTTCGTACCCCATCTCAAGGGGGACTCACTACCCATGCATGGGATCACCGAGGTCAGTGAGGTGTCCCAGATGGGGGATGGGGAGGGGAGGATGGGGGGGATTCTCAGGTGCTGTTGAGGATCCCTGGATCCCCACGCTGGGTGCTTTACCCTGACTGGGGGAGGACAGAGGGGGAAGGCAAAGGCTGCCCTATGGGCTGGGAGCCCCGTGGTGCCAGGGCTCTGCAGGGCACACCCAGCCCTGCCCCATGCCCCCAGCCACATGGGTGTCACTCGCAGGCAGGTGTGGGGGTGTTGGGGGGTGTCCAGTGGGGTCCGCCTCCGCCCAGGAGAGTGGGATGGGAGTGGCAGGGGGTGTCACTGATGCAGGCTGTACCCCCTAATTCCGTGCCCCTGCCTTCCCCCCCCCAACGCACCTCTGGTTTCCAAGGTGACCGGCTCGGAGAACTCGCCCGCCACAGCCTTGTTACAGGCCTTGACGCGGAAATTCATGTACTTCATGTCAAACTTGAGGCCTGAGGGGAGTCGCCAGGGTTAGACGGGAGCAGGGGGCCCATGCCAGCGCTCAGCAGGGCCCCCCACAGCCAGCCCTCCGCCCGGCACCCTCCAGCACTTCCTACTAGGACAGGCTAGAACCGGAGTCGCTGGGATCTCCCCCCAGCCGGTGCCCCTGCTCCCTGCTCCTGCCCCCCTCCCTACAGCGCCTCCTGCTGGGTGAGGCCGGGACTGGAGTAGCCAGGAACTGGCCCCACATCCAGTGCTCCTGCCCCGCTCCCTACAGCACCCCCTGCTGGGTCAGGCTGGTATGGGAGTAGCCAGAGCTCCCCCCACAGCCAGTGCGCTTATCCCATTCTCTGTCAGCACCCCCTTTGGGGTTGCAGTGAGTAGGCGCCCCCATTCCCCTCACCAGTTAGGGTGTACTCGGTCTGCTTGATGCCCTCGATCACCATCCAGGGCTGGTCCTCCTTCACCCGCGGGGGCCCCTCGAAGTTGGTCTTGCGGTACTCCAGGACGTAGTGGTCGATCTTGCTGTCCTCGTCGGGCATCCTCCAGACCAGCGTCACGCAGTTATCGGCCACCAGTGACTCGGCCATGTCGATCTCCGGGGCGCTGGGAACTAGACGAGAGGGTGAGAGCAAAGGGATGGCAGCCACGGTCCTTGTGTTCCCTCCCAAACCCCACCAGCCATGGCCCAACCTGGCCCCTCCCAAACCCCATCACCCCCCACCAGCCATGGCCCGGCCTGGCCCCTCCCAAACCCCATCACCCCCCATCAGCCACGGCTCGGCCTGGCCCCTCCCAAACCCCATCACCCCCCATCAGCCACGGCTCGGCCTGGCCCCTCCCAAACCCCATCACTCCCCACCAGCCATGGCCCGGCCTGGCACCTCCCAAACCCCATCACTCCCCACCAGCCATGGCCCGGCCTGGCCCCTCCCAAACCCCATCACCCCCCACCAGCCATGGCCCGGCCTGGCCCCTCCTAAACCCCCACGTCCTGCCAGCCATGGCCTGGCCCGGCCCGGCCCTTCCCCAACCCCCCCCCCCCCAACCCCCACATCTTCCCAGCACGGCCTGGCGGGGCTGCGGGAAACCCTCTGGCACCCACGACAGCCCAGGGGGGCTGCACCAACCCCAGGTGAGGCCGCGAGGCTCCCACCCACCCCCCGCCCCATTTACCTGGGAGGAATTTAAGGGACTGCAGCATGCGGCGCTCCTGGGTGAAATCCACCATCAGGTGGCTCATGTTGTCGCTCACCTTGGCCTTGAGCGAGAGCCGGAAGGCCGGGGCCATGGTCACGCTGGGGGGAGGGGGGAACGGGGGACAAGAGTCAGAAGGGCCCCTTCCCAGAATGCACCCACACAGCTGAGCCCCGCCCCCCCCATTCCCTCCAGACTAGGGGGCGCTGGGAAGCACCCAGGTTCATCAGAGACCATCCACCATCTGTGTTCATACTGAGCCAGGACCCAAGCTGTCCCTTGTCTCCCCCCCGCCAGGAATGCTGGGGTCGTCTTCAGTCTTCTGTGACCGGACATCCTGCCCCCTTCTCCTCTCCAGCCTTGGGGGCTCACTCCCAGGGCTCAGGGCAGCAGGGAGAGGACGGTGCTACCAGGCTAGCCTAACGCTATGTTAGTAAGAAGGCGCAGCACTCCGAGCGGTGAGGAGCGGGCGATGGCATGGGGGCGGGGTGAGAGACGGGGGCGGCGGGTACCGTACCTATCCTTGATCTGCTTGGCAGCCTTTGAAGCAGAGAGGAAAAGAGAGAGAGAAAAGAGGGAACAAAAAAAAGAGGAGGAGAGAGTCAGACAGGGCAGCCAGGTGCGTTATAAATAATAATCACCGTACTCTGTGCTGCTGTAGCGCTCCCTAGCGGAAGGACTCAGAGCCCGTCAGGGACACAAATGCACAAAGTTGTGAGGTCAGCATTTTAGTGGGGGAAACTGAGGCACAGAGCAGGAAAGTGGCTTTCCCCAGGTGAGCAAGTCAGCGGCAGAGACAGGAAGAGAACCCACGAGTCCTGACTCCCAACCACCTTCATCTAGCCACTAGACAACATTCCCATCCCAGAGCCAGGAGTAGAACCTGGGTCCTCTGCTCTACCCACTAGGTAACACTATCCCAGAGCCAGGACTAGAAACTCAGAATCCCGACGCTTGGTTCCTGCTATACTACTAGGTATCACCTCAAAGTCTTCCTGAAATCAGCAATTCTCTCTCTGTTTTAAGCTACATCCCAGGACTCCAGTCTGGCCTGTTTCTCTGTAGAGGCTGGCCTAAGTTACCTTCACAGGAGCTGCAGTTCCCTTCTCACCCAGGATGGGGTGATCCCAGTCTACATCATCATATAATCCAACGCAGAGTTAACCTGCGGACCTCACTGCCGCTGGAGATTACAGAGGCAAATAGCTTAGTAAAATTCAAGAAAGGAGTAGGAATTCTCAGGAATAAGCGCAGCCTCCACAGTTACAAGGTATAGCGACCTTCATGCTTCTGGGTTGCGGGGGTCAGGAAGGTGTCTGCTCCCCATAGGGTGACATTGCAGAATCCAGGGCATTACGGGGTGGGGAGGAGGAGGGGTCTTCGGCTGAAGCATCCACTGGTGGGGCCAGACTGGTGAGGTCATCGGTATAAGATCCAGTGTGACAATGCTCGTGATATTAAGGGAAAACGGAGTAGGGGGCAGAGCCGGGGTCCAGGACAGGAATAGATAAGGAGCCTGAAATCTCAACCCTGCACCATGGACCCACCCTGGTCCCTCCCCGCGGTGCAATGCATGGCATGGATTTAATAACCCTCTGCCCTGGCCCCCCCATGCTCAGCTGCACCCCTCACTTTTCCCATAGCCTGGGCACTATGTGGCTGAACACGGCTGGGCTGCTGGTACAGTCTGCACCAGGCCGAGCCCCATGTCCACTGCAGAGAGTGTGGCACGGCCTGGAGAACCTACACCAGCAGCCCAAATGCATTCAACTGTGGCTGGGGTGGGGACCCAGGGGAAGCTGGGGGAGACATGGGGGTGTCAGACACCGGATCATGGATGCCAGAGACTGGATGCCCCCTTAGGGTCTGGCCTTCCCCCTCCCCCAGTGATCAGCTCCCCACACCAGGAGGGGGCGTCCCACAACGTGCCCCTGACTGCTACACCACAGGGGTTAGTGTGCCCCCCCCCAGCTCGCCCTTCGCCCCACCAGGGGGTGCCTTGGCTCCAGCTGGGGGGGGGGGGGGAGTGGGGGCGCACCTGGTTGAAGTCGTGGTTCTCGGCCCCTTCCAGCGTCTGGTTGGCCGTCTCCAGCAGCTCCTCGGAGCTCTCCAGCGCCTTGGTGCAGGCAGCCAGCTGGTTCTGCAGCGGAACAGACAGAGCCTGGCCCAGTGAGGGGCAGCAGGGGCAGGGGGCAGCCAGGGGCCCGGCTGGAGCAGGGACGGGTGGCTCACCTGCAGCTCGTAGGTGCGGCTGGCCCGGTCCTGCTTGATCTTCATGAGCATGCCTTCCTTCAGCTCGTCCAGCAGGGAGTACAGGGACTGGAACTCCCCCTCCAGGTCCTCCTGCACCTTGGTGGAGTTCGCCTGGGGGAGACGGGCCAGGGGGAGAGCAGCGCAGGCCCCAGCTCAGGACGGCTACCCCAGCTGTGGCTTGCTGAGCTACCCCCTTCCCGGCCCCAGCCCCTCCCTCCCCAGCCGGCCCCCACCCCAGCCGGATGACTCGGGACGGGCCCCTCGGCTTCGCCCTTCACGATGCTCGTAAAAGTGGCTCTTTTCGAGCAGCGAATTCCATCCCCAAGGAAACACCAGGCCAGCGCCAGTGCGGGGGTGGGGGGCATGGGTGTGACGGGGGGCGCTGCCATGCCAATGCTGGGGGGCTGGGGGGGAGGGGCACTGTCATGCCAATGCTGGGAGATTAGTGGGGGGAGGGGTGCTGTCATGCCAACACTGGGGGGGTTGGAGGGGGCGGGGCCCTGTCATGCCAATGCTGGGGGGCTGGAGGGGGAGGGGCCCTGTCATGCCAACGCTGGGGGGCTGGAGGGGGAGGGGCCCTGTCATGCCAATGCTGGGGGGCTGGAGGGGGAGGGGCCCTGTCATGCCAATGCTGGGGGGCTGGAGGGGGAGGGGTGCTGTCATGCCAATGCTGGGGGGTTGGTGGAGGAGGGGCGCTGTCATGCCAATGCTGGGGGGTTGGTGGAGGAGGGGCGCTGTCATGCCAATTCTGGGGGGTTGGTGGAGGAGGGGCGCTGTCATGCCAATGCTGGGGGGTTGGTGGAGGAGGGGCCCTGTCATGCCAATGCTAGGGGGTTGGTGGGGGAGAGCTCCTGTCATGCCAACACAATGCAAGGGAGATGATGGGAGGAAGTGTCATGCAGGAGGGTGGCGGGGTGCTGTGATGCCAACCCCCACAGAGCAGGGGTTGGGGCAGGGGGAGCCCTGCAGAGCCAGGTGGGACCCCCCATTACCTCCACGTTCTGCAGCATCTGCTTGAGGGCGTAGATGAAGTTCTGGATCTCCTCATTCTTCACGGCCAGCGTGGTGATGATCTTCCGTAGGGCGTCCTGGGCCAAAACACCAACGCCTGCCATCAGCGGCACCCCTGGGCTCCCACTCCCACCCCTGCTCCTGAGCCGGGGGCAATTCACCCTCCCTCAGGGCCCAGCTCAGATCTCCACGGGGGGCCCCTCGCCTGGAACAGGGACACAAACACATCACACTGTGCCACGCTGCCCCTCGTGCCTTCCGTGCAAGCATCTCAACACACGCCCCAGACGTGAGGTGCCTAGGCTGACAGCACTTTCGGGGAGTAACATTATATTATAAACAGCTGGGGAAACTGAGGCACGGATGGGTACATTTACTTGCCTATGGGTCACATGGGAACTCAATAGAGGGGCCAGGAATGGAACTCCTAGTCTCTCTCCTCCCACAGCTCTCATCCCAGGTATGACCCTGCCCTACTCTGCTTACACACTGACATTACATTTTATTAGTTACCATCAGACTGGCAAATGCATTTATTTCCTCCAGGCTATAGGCTGTGGGGTCTTATGGACAGGGCACCCAGCTCCATTCCCAGCTCAGCTGCTGGCCTGCTGGGTGACCTTGGGCAAGTCCCATCCCTGTGCCTCAGTTTCCCTTCCCCCATCCAGTGTGTCTTGTCTATTTTGACTGTAAGGACCTTGGGGCAGGGACTGTGTCTCAGTAGGTGTCTGTGCCAGACTTGGCACTGTGGGGCTCCAATCTGGGTTGGGGTCTCTATATGTCACTCTAATGCAAATAATCAAAATACTGTCTCGGGCTGGGATGTGCCTGTACAGAGCAGGGCCTCTTTCTGTACCTACATTTTGATTCATGACTGAAAACCCACCACTATCACCAGACGAACGGAACTGCCTCCCCTTCGCTGGGGCTCTGTGTTACTAACGAATAACGGGCACTGGCATTTTCCCAGCACCTTCCACTGGGGGATCTCAAATGTGCCTCCACCCTAGGAGGAGTGTGAGAATCACACCCTCCCCCATTACAGATGGAGAAACTGAGGCACACAGAGGGTGGGTGTTTTCAGAAGTACGAGGCACCACAACTCCAGCTGCCGTCCAGGGGACTCAGCACCTCTGCAGAGCAGGCCAAGGTCACCAAGTGGATCCACACGGGCAGACTCTCACCCGTCTATGTCGCTCCAGTCCCAGGGTCGTGGGCCGAGTCGGGAGCAGAGCTTAGCCTATCTTTCCTCCCTGGGGGAATACTTTCAGCACCAAAGAAGCTCCTTGCACACTGGGAACCCCCCACTGGAGATTTGGGGGAGCTGGATCTGCTGCCATTACAGCAGGACGACCTGGAAGGCTGGGAAGAATAGGGCTGGGGGAGGGGAGGGTCTGGAGTTCTGTCCTGCCAGGGGCTGGGGGAATACGCCAGGAGGGTCTGTAGTTCTGTCCAGCTGTATGTGTGTGTGGGAGGATGTCTGTAGTTCCATCCAGCTCTGTGTGTGTGTGTGTGTGGGGGGGTGTCTGTAGTTCCATCCAGCTCTGTCTGTCTGTGTGTGTGTGGGGGGGGGGGTCTGTAGTTCCATCCAGCTGTGTGTGTGTGGGGGGGGGGGGGGGAAGGATGTCTGTAGTTCCATCCAGCTCTGTGTGTGTGTGTGTGGGGGGGGTCGGTAGTTCCATCCAGCTGTGTGTGTGTGGGGGGGGTGTGTGTGCCTGTAGTTCTGTCCAGCTGTGGGAATAGGCTGTGGGGGGGGGTCTGTAGTTCTGTCCAGCCACATTTGTTTTCATTTTTGAACCCCACTGTGCAGGGACGAGGGGGGGATTTCCCCAACCCCATCTCCCCGGAGGGAGGAAGCTGCGGAGGGATGTTACATCCCTTCCTTTGTTGCACAGTCTCTGAATTACCCCCCTCCCCCCATGCCAAGTCCAGGCCCCTCCCTCTGGAGCCACAGCCCCCCCGCCTTTCCAGGGAGGGGGGACGCCTTCCTGCTCCCCCCATCCCCGTGCAGAGAACAGACCCTGCAAAGCCCGGGGCTGGAATATGGCTGAGGCCAAGCAAGCCCCCGGGCTGCAGGGGGGAGTGGGGGCCCAGCCAGCCAGAGCCCATCTCCGCTCGGCTCCCTGCAGTCCTGGGGCCGGCCGGCCCGGGGGAGGAGATGCTCGCCCGGCCCAGCTCGCTGCATCTCCGAGCCCTGGGGACAGATGCTGCAGCATCACCTGGCGCCGGCTCTCCCAAGCCTGCATCCTCCCCCCCGCCTCACCTTCTGGTCCCCCATCTTCAGAGCTCCGTGCCCAGCTCGGCCCTGGGCGATGGGTGCAGGGGCATGGAGAGAGCGGCCGCCCGGGGGCTCGAGGGCTCTTTGCCCGGGTGCTGGACGGCCCGGCCCTTCCCCTCCGGCATCCACAAAGCTGGTGGGAAAGCAGCCGCCAATGCCCCCAGCCTGGGAACTTGCACTGCCCCCCTCAGTGCGCAGGTGCACGGGCATGCTGGGAAGTGTAGTCCCTGCCCGAGAAGGGGGGGTGGGGGATGCACAGAACAGCCCAGGCTCTGGTCCTGCCTAGAGAGGCTGCCCCCAGCTCTGACCCCTGCAAGGGGGGGAAGACAGGAGCCCTCAGGGGCAGCCCTGCTTCGGCTGTCTGAGCTGATGGTGCTGCAGTGGGGTGGGGAGGTTCCTGGGGGAGCAGGGAGGTGGGGGCTAGAGTTTGCTGGCGGTGGCGGGTGCAGGGAGCCGGCTAGCACCTGCCCACGTTAGCGGGACGAGCAAAGGACGGCGCCCACGCTCTTGAGGGTGGTGGTGTCCGTGCCTGTGGCTTGGTGTGCCTGTGGGTGTGATCTGTGCAGCATGGGTGTTACTTTTGCAGCCTGTCCCTCGCCGGCTGGGTATTCTGCAGGGTGGGGCCCGTGTGCATCAGGCCGGCTATCACAGGGTGTGTGGTGTCCGTCCCACTGCATCACTGTGTGTAGCCAGGCTGGTAGCAGCGAAACTAGCTGTGTGCAAGGGGCGGGGGATTCTGTATACCAGGGGTTCTCAAACTGGGGGTCGGGACCCCTCAGGGGGTTGCCAGGTTATTATATGGGGGGGTCACGAGCTGTCAGCCTCCACCCTAAACCCTGCTTTGCCTCCAGCATTATAATGGTGTTAAATATATAAAAAAGTGTTTTTAATTTATAAGGGGGGGGGGTCGCACTAAGAGGCTTGCTATGTGAAAGGGATCACCAGTACAAAAGTTTGAGAACCACTGCTGTATACCTAGTGGGGGTGATTCAGTGACTGTACCCATGGGGCGGGAGTGACTGAGCAGGGGGGTAATTCTGTGCATGGGTGTATCTGCCCCTGTGCAGGGTGGACATGATCTGGTGCAACAGCCTGGCTATCGCTGAGCAGGGGCAGTGTGAGTCCATGCAGAGGCGTGATTGCCTCCGGTGACCCTGTGTAGCAGCGTGTGGGTGCTCACTGCACAGCTCAGACGTCATTTCCAGGTGCTCTAGTTCTGAGCTCTCTTTGGTCACTGACCCACATGTCGCTAAATGAGACCACGTCCTGTGGTCTGCCTCAAAGGCTGCGCCTGCGAGCGGGAGCGCGAGGGCTGATGCTCATGGCGGGATGTGGGGGTGTTACAGTTTCTCGCTTTCTTCTTTGAAGAACGTGCACTCTCCCCGGGCCCATCGCTCGCCTCCGGGGAGGGCTGCTCCCAGACTTCGCCTCCGTGCCGAGAGTAAACCTAGAAAAGTCAGCTGGTGGGGAAACTCAGGGCCCTCCAATGCCTGCCTCTCCCAGTAGGGGGCGCTCTAGGGGGATGTTGTGAGGGCGTTAGCTATAAGGGGAGCCCAGGGAGCTTGTGGCTTTTCCAGTCCCAGCCTCTCCCAGCATGGGGGCTCCAGGGAATGGGATGGCGCGCTGGCTGTGTGGGTAATGTTCCCAGTGGCAGTTGGTATAGGGCTCAGTTTAGGAACATTAGCTACTCCAGTCCCAGCTTACTCCAGCAAGGGGTGCTGTAGGGACTTTGGGGGGTCAGGGGAATAGGAGTGCTGAAATCCCAATGATCGCTGACCTCGCCTCCTCCCCAGACTCGAGGCTGTGGGGTAGGGTGAGGAGAAAAGGAGATTGGCTGCCTGGTTCAGGCATGGGACTAGGAGCCAGGACTAGGGTGACCAGACAGCAAATGTGAAAAATCGGGATGGGGCTGGGGGGTAATAGGAGCCTATATAAGAAAAAGACCCCCCAAAAATCGGGACTGTCCCTATAAAATCGGGACATCTGGTCACCCCAGCCAGGACTCCTGGGTTCTGTTCCAGCTCTGGGGCAGAGGGTGGTCTGGTGATCAACATGCAGCAGAAATGGAGGCGGGATAGCTCAGTGGTTTGAGCATTGGCCTGCTAAACTGAGGGTTGTGAGTTTAATCCTTGAGGGGGGCCATTCTAGGGATCGGGGGCAAAAATCAGTACTTGGTCCTGCTCGTGAAGGCAGGGGGCTGGACTTGATGACGTCCCTTCCAGTTCTATGACATAGGTATATCTCCATATATTATTATAAATAAAAAAAGCTAACAGACTATTAGGAAACCATTAGGAAAGGGGTAGATATCATAGTGCCACTATATGAATCCATGGTACGCCCACACCTTGAATACTGCCTGTAGTTCTGTTGCCTCATCTCAAAGAAGATAAATTGGGGAGAAAAGTACAGAGATATGAGCATCAAAAATGATTAGGGGTATGGAACAGCTTTCATAGGAGAGATTAAAAAGCGTGGAAAGGGGGGAGGATATGATTGAGGTCTATGAAGGGTGTGGAATAAGGCAGTGTTATTTATCCCTTCACATAACACAGGAACCAGGGGTCATCCAATGAATAGGCAGCAGGTTTACAATGAACAGAAGGAAGAACTTCTTCACCCACCGCACAGTCAACCTGTGGAACTCATTGCCAGGGGATGTTGTGAAGGCCAAAACTGTAAGTGAGTTCAAAAATGAATTGGATAAGTTCATGGAGGACAGGTCCATCAATGGCAATTAGCCGAGATGGTCAGTAATGCAACTCCATGCTCTGGGTGTCCCTAACCTCTGGCTGACAGAAGATGGATCACTTGATAAATTGCCCTGTTCTATTCATTGCCTCTGAAGCATCTGGCATTGGCCATTGTCAGAAGACAGGATACTGGGCTGGATGGACCATTGGTCTGACCCAGTCTGGCTGTTCTTATGGTCAGAGCACTGGACTGGGAGTCAGGACTCCAGGGCTCTGTTGTTGGCTCTGCTGCTGAGTCACTGGGTGACCTTGAGTTGGTTGCTTCTCTGTGCCTCGGTTTCCCTAGCTGTAAAAAGGGGATTATATTAAAGTGCCCTGAGCTCCACGCTGTCATTACTAGAGATCAGGGGGCTGGCTGGAGACGCTCTGACTCTTCGCTCCCCTGCTGAGTAGGTCACGCTGGTGCTGTGGCAGGAAGCTCAGTCTCTGCACAGCGCAGAGAGGTGGGGATGGAGGTTAGAAGATGCACTGTCTAGATCTCAGCCGGAGGGTCAGTCAGAGACTTAGCAACCGGTGCTGGAGACATCCAGAGAGCCGGCTGAGCGGAGCCAGCCTCCCCCAAGCTGCAATGCAGAGGCTGGGGGAGTGTCTCCTCCTGTTGCTCTTAGCAGGTGAGTGCACGGCGCGATCAAAGCCCCTGGCATTTAGGGCATGATTTTGGGGAGCACGCAGGGCCCGTTTTCAGAGATTTCCAACCCACCCAGCCAGCTGGATCCCAAATCCCCATGTGCTATGAGTGAGGTGGCAAAGTTTGCAGATGATACTAAACTACTCAAGATAGTTAAGACCAAAGCAGATTGTGAAGAACTTCAAAAAGATCTCACAAAACTAAGTGATTGGGCAGCAAAATGGCAAATGAAATTTAATGTGGATAAATGTAAAGTAATGCACATTGGAAAAAATAACCCCAACTATACATACAACATGATGGGGGCTAATTTAGCTACAACGAGTCAGGAAAAAGATCTTGGCGTCATCGTGGATAGTTCTCTAAAGATGTCCACGCAGTGTGCAGAGGCGGTCAAAAAAGCAAACAGGATGTTAGGAATCATTAAAAAGGGGATAGAGAATAAGACTGAGAATATATTATTGCCCTTATATAAATCCATGGTACGCCCACATCTCGAATACTGTGTACAGATGTGGTCTCCTCACCTCAAAAAAGATATTCTAGCACTAGAAAAGGTTCAGAAAAGAGCAACTAAAATGATTAAGGGTTTAGAGAGGGTCCCATATGAGGAAAGATTAAAGAGGCTAGGACTCTTCAGTTTGGAAAAGAGAAGACTAAGGGGGGACATGATAGAGGTATATAAAATCATGAGTGATGTTGAGAAAGTGGATAAGGAAAAGTTATTTACTTATTCCCATAATACAAGAACTAGGGGTCACCAAAAGAAATTAATAGGCAGCAGGTTTAAAACAAATAAAAGGAAGTTCTTCTTCACGCAGCGCACAGTCAACTTGTGGAACTCCTTGCCTGAGGAGGTTGTGAAGGCTAGGACTAGAACAATGTTTAAAAGGGGACTGGATAAATTCATGGTGGCTAAGTCCATAAATGGCTATTAGCCAGGATGGGTAAGAATGGTGTCCCTAGCCTCTGTTCGTCAGAGGATGGAGATGGATGGCAGGAGAGAGATCACTTGATCATTGCCTGTTAGGTTCACTCCCTCTGGGGCACCTGGCATTGGCCACTGTCGGTAGACAGATACTGGGCTAGATGGACCTTTGGTCTGACCCAGTACGGCCGCTCTTATGTTCTTATGCAGGGTCAGGCCAGCTCCAGGCCCTGCCTGCCAGGCGAGGTTCGGGGATGCTCCAGACTAATTGGCCAAGCTCCAAGGAAGCAGGAGGCAGGGATTCACCACAGCTTTGCTTGGTACCCGTCGGGCAGTGGTACCATCTAGGCGCTCTCTAACCAGGTCTGGGTACTCTCGAGCCTCATACAACCGGGGCCCTATCACACCGGACACTGGTAACGCCCCACTCCTCTCTCCACACCTCCTGTAGGGCTGCAGAGCGAAGGGAAGGCCGGGAGATAGGCAAGGGAGAGAGGCGTGTACTCCCCCTCCTCCCCATGCTCCATCAGAGGATGCAGGGGGCGGGCGGGGGTGTGGGGGGGGCTCTGCTGCTGCAGCCTCCCCCCTTTCCGTCCCCAGCAGCAGCCGTTTTGTCTCGGCTTCTCCCTGGGGATAATTTACTGCACCCCTATCTCCCGCCCCTCCCCCGGCCTGCATAGCAACCTTTGTCCCACCGCCTCTTGTTGTGGCCCCTTTGTTCCGGCCAGAATCCATCGCCCCCACGATTCTCCAGCTGGCGGAGTGACCCCCCCCCCCCACGGAAGAGGGAGGGGGTCTTGTCCCTTCCCTCCCTCTGTTAATTGAAGCTGGGTACTTTGGGGGTGTTCTAAAAGACACCCCCCTCCCATTTGTTCTAGGACTCGTGCAAAACCGATAGGACTAAACTTCCATCGGGCTGGTGAAATCTCGGGGCCGTCCAATACTGCAGAGTTGCCAATCTCCCCTGCTTGTTCCATGGCTTCAGTGCAGCCAGCACGTTATTATTCATTATGTCTATTACGGCAGGGCCTAGGGGCCAGCCGAGATCAGGGCCCACTGTGCTGGGGTGAACAAACACAGGGGATTAGACAGGTCCTGTCCCAAAGAGCTCACGAGTTAGGCAGGATGGACCCAGGGTGCGGGAGCATTCACCTTCCTTGGGTTTCCACATGAAACTGCTGGGGAATTTCGGACATTTTGGCACCGTCTGAAAATTAGAGGGAGTTTCTGACACTTTTTTTTTGGCAATTTTGGGAACATTTCTGCCCTTTTGTCCTCGATTCAGGGGGGAAAAAGCGTTTCCAATATTTTCCCCGTCCGCTTCTTTGCCCCCTCCCAACCTATGAGATCGAAAATGTGCCGTGAAAACTGCACTTGTGACCTGCCTGGCCCATGGTGGGCCCATGGGGGGAGGGCTAGCTCAGTGGTTTGAGCATTGGCCTGCTAAACCCAGGGTTGTGAGTTCAATCCTTGAGGGGGCCACTTAGGAAACTGGGGTAAAAAAATCTGTCTGGGGAGTGGTCCTGCTTTGAGCAGGGGGTTGGACTACATGACCTCCTGAGGTCCCTTCCAACCCTGATATTCTACGATCCTGTGAATGATGTGGGCTGTGGTGCTGGAGCAGCACCTGGCTGGAATCAATGCCCAAGCGTTGTCGATCACAGGATTGGGGCCATGCGCGGGGCACGCTCTGGCCCTGATCAGTCATCCAGGGGCTATGTATTCGAATAGTCCCAGGGGGGACTCTCATGCAGAGAGTTAATTAGAATCGTTATGATGTGTATCCTCGGAGCCATAGACTATGACCCTGTTGTGCCTGGCGCAGCAAAAACACTGAATGAAAAGTCGGGTGTGAACACCGTCTTTGCAGGATCAGGGCCTTTCTCAGCCTCCCTGGCAAGGGCAGGAGCACCCAGGGGGGGTTTCCAAAACCTCTGGTCCCCATTTTGGGTTTAATATAATTTAACCCTCCCCTCTCAACAAATTCATTTCTAACTAACCTGAACTCTGGGCTAAGCAGCCAATCCAGGGCTGGATTAAGCCCTCAGCGATGCCTGCCGAGGGCTAGCGTAACGCACCCAGCCGAGCCCGAAAGTCGTCCCCGCTCTGCTTCTGGGCGAGAGAAACACAGGAGCTGGTTTGAGCTGCGGAGACAGGATCGAGCTTTCAAACCACTGGTGCCTGGGCAGACGCACCGGCAGGGCCTGTTCTTCAGGGGAAGGATGTTCTGACAAGGAAGGGGACCTGGGATCTGTGACCCAGGATGGCTGGTCTGGAGGTCAGTCAGGCTCAAAGCTGTTCTGACGGGGTCCCCAAGGCTGTACGTGGGATCTCAGATCTGGTGCCTTTGAGAGAAGGAGTTTGGTCCAAAGGCCGTGTCATCTGGTGGTTAGAGCAGGAGGCGAAGGGTCAGGACTACCCCTGGTTCTGGGAGTGAGTGTGGTTGGGGGGGACTGGGAGTCAGAACTCCTGGGTTCGATACCAACTGTGTCTGCTTATGTAAGTCACTGCCTGTCTCTGTACCTGGGCTTCCCTATCTGTGAAATGAGGGCAGTAAAACCCATCTTTTGGAGGTGCTTTGAGATCCATGGTGGGAGTGTCTCTATGCGGCTGCCCTTGGTGGAGTTTCTATCTCCTGTCTCTTCTTCCCCTCAGCCTTTCTTCTTGCCGCCAGCAAGGAATCAGAGACCCTGCAAGTGAGGCAAGATCCTGCCCGGATCCTGGCCCCGCTGGGGGGCGTGGTGGAGCTGTCCTGCCAGATCGACGCTGCCCAGCGCTGGGAGCGGCTCCGTGTGGAGTGGCGGAGGGACAGCGCCCCGAGGGCTTTTTGCCAGGTCGTGCTGGACAATGCCAGCGTCTCCAGCTGCTGCAGGGGTATGGGGGCCTGTGATGACGCCCGCCTCAGCTTCACCTGGGACCCCCCTGAGTTCACCCTGAGGATGGGCAACATCAGTGAAGATGATGTGGGGTGGTACGTGTGCAAAGCCATCGTGGAGATCCCGGTGTATCTGGATGCCACGGGCAACGGGACGATGCTGAATACCTCAGGTAGGGGGCAGGGGCGCTGCCAGGGTGGGGGGGGACCTGCAACTCACTCCTAGTGGGGCCAGTGGGCCTGCTCCTGCTCCAGGGATCAGCACCAGACAGGATCAGCCCCTAGGGTGAGGGGGATGATCTGGCTCCAGATGGATGGGGCAGCATCTGAGACCACTGCCTGCTCCCTAGGAGAAGAGGGGGGCCTGTTCTCTACAGCTCCACTTACTGGGAGAGCCCCTCCCCTCCCCCCGGCTGCACCCCGCAGTGGGTGCTGGGTGGGGGTCTCTCCATCCCCCTCCCCGGTCGGATGTTGGGTTTCTCACTTCCCATCAGGGCTGCGCTTCCGTTCTCATGTGCCACCCACGGCGCGAGCTGCGAAACCACAGCGCATCCTGCAGCCCCCTCGGCTGCCTCTCTCCTCCCCACGGCAGGCTGCATGCCCACCTTATGGGCCCTGGACCCCGCCTGCCCCCTGTGGACCCCTCTCCCCCGTGGGCTCGGCACCCTGTCTTCTGCCAGCCTCCTCCCCGGGAGCACCCTCTTCTCTGCCTTGTGGCTTTATGCACACTGCAGACTGTGTCTGCCTGCGTGTCTCCTGCAGGCCCCATATGGCCACCCCCTGAGCGCCCCCCACTGCACCCAATTGGGACCTTGCTGGGAGCAGCTCCCAGTTCAGGGCTGGCTGGAACCCTGCAGACAGAATTCCCCAGCCGGGCCCCCTCTGGCCAGTGAGCGAGGAACACAGATGGCCTGTGTGCTAATTGCTGGGTGGTCCCTAATGAGCTCCCTGCAGCTGGCTCGCTTGGTCCCCAGCTGCCCAGCCCTCTCAGCATCCCCTGGGGGCGGGAGGGAAAGCCAGGCCAGAGAGTCTGTGTGGACAGTGCCCCACGCTCAGCCTCGACCCTGCCCATGCTGGGCTCTCGCAGTGCGCGGCATTGGAAAATGCTGCTGGCATGGCATTCGCCACGGTAAAGGAGGTGACCTCACGGGTTGTGATGAATTTCTCTCTCGCATCACTTTGTTGCCACAGAAATATCTGATGTCGTGGCGCGTTCCCCTCCGAAGCCAACCTGGCTAATCTAACTCACGTGCCCATCACCGTGGCGTCTAGGAGGCCCGGGCGTGGGTCAGGAGTAAGGTGGGAGGGTCTTCAAATAATTGAGGCCGAGTTGCGGACAAGACATGGAAAATCACGGAAAAGCAATCATGGGCCGTTATCAATAGCGGCCTTTTGGAGAAGCTGGAGTAGACCTATTTGTTTAAGAAAAATTTGCTGGAGCGATATGAACACTCAAGTATTATGGGATGCCCGCGAATGTCTTTGCCAACCAGCCCGCACGATGTAAAAGCCAGGTGACTGAAAGTCGTAACACAACTGCTGTAGACGTGGAGTCCGGCCGCCATGGCCTTTCACACTTCACAGATGTCGCGTGTTTGTGCCGTGCGAATGGCACACCCGACAGGTGTGCAGAACCGTGCGCCGGGCAGAGAAAGCGAATTCAGATCCAGAGGGCGGGGCGGGGGGGAGGGGAGCCTCGTATGGCGGGATCCGTGATTGCCGCAGGATCGCGAATGAAATAGGAGCACAGTGAACCCTGGCCCAGGACGCAGAGCAAGGGGGCTGGGGAAGTCGCCCAGTGACCGGTGTTTATTTCTCTCGACAGCAGCAGCAGAAGGAGGAGTTTGGCTGAGGAATCACAGCAGAGGTGAGAGGCGTTAAACCCGCAGGATTACACCCGCGTGGTTCCCAGGGGTCATGCCCATCCAGACCTCCCCCCACTTTGCCCCTCCGGGAGACCCGGGTCGCACCCACCCAAACCTCTCCTGCGGCCTCCAGATCTCTCCTTGCTACACTTGGACCCAGGGTCAGAGCACCTGGGCCAGGCCCTGACTGTGGCTAATGAGCCCTTGAAATTGATTCTGGAACATCACTTTTGGCCTCCAAAGCCACGAGGCCCCTGCCTAGCCCCCACTGCCTAGGCCTGGCCCAGCCCCAGGCATTCCCCATGGCAGCGAGCCATGGCATCGTCACAGGACACGGTGCCTCAGCAAGGAACCTGGAGCAGGGACTCCGGGGTGAGTCGCAGCATCAGGCCAGGCCAGCGCTTCCCCTCGGACGGGGCTGCCTGTCTCCAGGTGGAGGGTGCTGGGGACGGGACAGGGTGGGGCACCCGGAGAGGCTGATGGCTCTGTCCCGCTGTTTCAGATCTAGTGTTGTGGCTGGGCCTGGCTGGGGCGCTGGCCGTCACCGCGCTGCTGCTGCTGCCTGCTGTGATCTGCTGCTACAAACGCAGGCGCAGAGATCCAGGTAAGAGAGCCCCCGGGGACTCCCGCTGCAGCCCATGTCCCCAGGGATGGAGCAGGGACCCTGCCCTTCACAGTGGCTAGCTGGCTGAGAGACCGCCAGCCAGGGGTGGCAAGGATCCCCCAGGGATCTGTGACCCCATGGGCCACCTCAATGAGTGACCCCCTGCCTGTGGGAGTCACCTGGGCAGAGATCCCAGCTGTTCTTCCTATACCAAGGGGGGCTGGCTGAGCAGTGCTGCCCTCCAGCGGCTGCAGACGGCAGGGACTTTTATAGAAGCTGTGTCTACATACAAGAGGGCGTGTGGTTAAAATCGCCCCTTACCCATGGCACGGCAGGGGAGTTTCAGACCCACCAGCTGGGAAGCTGCTGCGCTGGCCCCTATCCACTAGCACTTGCTTGCTACAAGCTCCCTGCATCCCCACTTCTCTGAGTTGCTCAGCTGATGCAAACCAAGCAGGGGTGAGCTGGGGTCTGCACTGGGATGGCAGATTTCCAAGGGGGTGCTGATGGCTGAGGGGATGCAGCTCTTCCACAAGGCAGTATCCCAGTGTGACGCCAGGGTGGGCGCAGCGCTGCTAGAGGTGACGTCCCTCCTGACCCTCCTGGTTATTAAAGGCCGCAGCGGGTATTTACCAACAGGGGAAGCCGTTAGCCCTGGGTATCTTGTACGGATTCCATTCTGCTTCTTGAAACACCCCCCCCCCCACACACACACACACACGCTGTCTCATCCAGACACAGGGCCCTTTTTCATTTCCTGTCCTAAGCGGCCATCTTCGTGTTGCTGTGTGGCTGTTAAACAGCCGCCGTGTCCTGCCCCAGAATGGGTTGCATTACAGGGGGCAGGAGAATGCAATTCCTGGGTATAGCATTTGTAAATAACTCTGAAGCTCCTCCAGGAGGAAAAGCCGTGGGGTAATAGAAGATCATTTCTGCTGTGTGTGTTTGGCCTGAGTGGGGCCTGGCTGGGTGGTTTCCAATCGGAGGAGAGATTGCTGATATGAGTCAGGTATTTCTTTGGGGCAAGCCTGTTTATTTACAAACAATGTCCACAAAGTCCTGTTTCCCGAACAAACAACAACAGGCAGTTTGCTTGCTCATAAATGCCAACCCTGCTTTTCCACCAAGTCCTGTACCCCATGGAGCTCTCTCTCACCCTCTCAGCGCCATGCTCACAACGACTTCTCTTGATATCTGCTGGTTTTCTGCCTCGCTCACATCCACAGCTTGCCAAGCAATCCCCTCGCTCATGCGTTTGCAACCAGTCCAAGGGAAACCCCTCAGGCCACACGGCTTAGCTCTGCACAGGTGTTGCCATGTGGTCGATTGCCTTGGGCGGTAGCATCTGTTGTCTCCCACTATCTCCAGCTATCTCACGCCACAAAAGGGCTTACTTGCTCCTTCCTCTTAGGCTGAAAGAAGTATGCTTAGCACACTCAGCGGCTTTGACCAGGTCTGTGACCGTCCGTGCTTGACGGCAGCCATTAACGCTTTCCGGCATAACCTCTGTTTGAAATCCAGGGCAGGCAATCTACGTGAACGTTCTGTTCCGCAAAAAGCAAGAGGGAAAGAAAGATGGCAGCCACGCCAGGAGCGAGACGAAGCCGGGCAGCCTCTACATCCAGGAGTTCCAGAGAAGGGGGCACAACTGGAAGCCTCCAGCTGCAGAACGGAGCCCTGGCCCCATGAAAGCTTCCAAAAAGGCCTCCTCCTTCAAGCAGAGGGCAACGGAAAGGCCATGAAGATCCACGCAGCACTCGGATGCCCCCAATCAGAGCCCTGCCCACTCTGCTTCTACGATTCTAACCCTGCCCCTCTCCACATGGACCCCGGGGCTGCCTCTCACTGGGGTTAAGTGCCGCCCATGTGCTCGGGGCTGCGCACGGCGCAGCATGAAGAGGGTCCCTGCCCTGCTCTGCTTATGATCAGAGAGACCGAAGTGGGGGGATTGGGAGGCGCTGGGGTGCCAAGAGGGAGGAATCGCAAAGAGGAGAGTGTTTGGTTTGTTTGCTATGGCCGGGGGGAAGAGGCAAGTGCAGAGTGGGGAGAGAGGCCAGGATGGGGACAGCGTCGAATCTGAATCCTCTTCTCAACGACATTCAGGTGCTTAACCTCCCCCTCACTTGGTTTCAATGGGATTTAGGCACCTTAAGGCCTTGGAGCCTAAAAATCCTCCCACTCCTCCATCAAGGGAGCCCAGGGCCTTTTCCCCCATGACCTCCGGGCTATTCCATGGGAGTCACCCTGAAATGGAGGAAAAACCCTACTGGCCAGGAGGAAATCTGGGCCCCGGGGTGCAATCCTGCCTCTATGGAAGTCAATGGCAACGTGAACAGGGCCAGGAGCATGTCTGTCTGTGCCCTTTCGCGAGTGAGGTGCCAGACGCCAGGGGAAGGTCTCCGCAGCGGTGCCCGGTGGCTCTCAGCACCGGCCCTGCATCCTGCTGACATTTGGTACTTCATAAGAACGTAAGAACGGCCAGACTGGGTCAGCCCAAAGGTCCATCCAGCCCAGTATCCTGTCTTCCGACAGTGGCCAAAGCCAGGTGCCCCAGAAGGAATGAACAGAACAGGTAATCACCAAGTGATCCATCCCCTGTCGCCCATTCCCAGCTTCTGGCAAACAGAGGTTAGGGACACCATCCCTGCCCACTCTGGCTAAAATCCATTGATGGACCTGTCCTCCATGAATTTATCTAGTTCTTTTTTGAACCCTGTTACAGTCTTGGCCTTCACAACATCCTCTGGCAAGGAGTTCCCCAGGTCGACTGTGCGTTGGGTGAGGAAATACTTCGGTTCGTTTGTGTTAAGCCTGCTGCCTATTCATTTCATTTGGTGGCCCCTAGTTCTTGTGTTAGGAGAAGGAGTAAATAACACGTCCTTCTTTACTTTCTCCGCACCAGTCATGATTCAACAGCCACCTGCAGGCGTTGCCCAGCTGGGCTGCCGGAGGGCCCGTGTGCTGCTTCTCATTCAGCCCTGTGGCTTGGTAGGGGAGCCCTCTCGAGACGGGGACTAGCCGGGATGCCCACCGGACTGGCTAGGATTACAATGTCTAGGCGGACGGGCTGCCAGATGACTTGTCCATGGCAACCGATGAAGAAAATGTAGCAAACTCTTCTCCGGACTGTTCATGTGTAAACGGTGTCGCAGTTTCGGGGTAACTGCACCTTTATTCCCCCTCGGTGCTCCCTGGAGGGCCCCCACTTAAGGTTTCCGGCTCCTAGCGGTCGCCTCTTTTGGGCGTCTCTCCCCCGCCTGATGGGGATTTTCAGTCTGCACCGCTCCCTGCTGTACACTGCGATATCCCAGCGAGCCGGTCTGCCTGCAGGCCAGCGCTTGGGCTTTGCTTTCTCCCCGAGGGCTATAAACAGGGTGGCCAGCAGTTATAAGTTACCAGCCAGCTCTGAACAAGCACCTTCATTCTTAAGGCAACACCATTACAGAGTAAACCTGGAAAGACAAGGTGCTAGGCACACGCTAAGCCGTCACCCATCAGTCTTATGGGGCCCTGGTAGGCCAAGGTCTTTCTGGAAGGGTTGGGGCCAGACGCTCCCATCCGCTGGCTGGCTCAGAAAGACGCCCTGAGGCAGTTTAAACCCAGCCTCGTTATGCCAAAGGCCCTTTCTTTGTTTGCTGATGTCTGAAAAAAACAGTTTGAATCAGTCTGTTCCAGCCTGGGGTTGGGGGGGTGTTAAGTAGACTCCGGAGGTGTTTATAATCTAAGTGATTCACCTTAATCATTCTCCACTGCTTTGCCTTCCTGGATACGGCCCCTGGCAATTGCAACCATAGTTGCTAAATTTGGTTGGACATATTCCTGGAGGTTTTGTCATGAGACATCACCTTTCATTAAAGCTTGATCTTTAATTCCTGGAGACTCCAGGGCAATCCTGGAGGCCTGGCAACCCTAATTACATGCCCAGGCCCACAAGTGGCACATACATTGTTCATACTTGTGACACAATATGGTCTCCAAAGACGGTGCATGCAGTTGCAATATCCGTCACACACTGTATGTAATAAGCATGTAGCAAGGCAACCGTGTTAGAGCAGAGGACTTGGCTTGGAATCCTGCCACTAACTCACTGTGAAATCAGAGACATCACCGTCCCTGTTTGTGCCTCAGTTTCCCTCTCTGTGATGTGGGCATAATTCCTACCCACTTTTCTAAAGCACTTTGAGATCCTTGGATGAAAGATGCTTTTGTAAATGCAATATTTTTTTATTACTATTATAATTATTGTCTATATTATTTATATTTTTTTCACCTCAGTAGATTCTGTAAAATGGACTCTAAAGAAAAGCTGTCCGAATGCAACCCTGTCCTTTGGCATCTGTCATGTCTTGAACTCTCTGCACACTTGCTCAGATGCAGCCGGCTTTGATGGCCTTTTCGAGTGTGCATCTGACCTTTGTATTGTTAAAATAAAAGCAGGTGTGTTGATCAAACAAGCAAAGCTGTGTATGGTTTTAGAAGGTGGGGATTGGGTTTAAGGCTCTTTTCTGCCTCTTCTGAGATATTTAAGAGCACGTTAGATAAATGTCTATCAGGGATGGTCTAGACAGTATTTGGTCCTGCCATGAGGGCAGGGGACTGGACTCGATGACCTCTCGAGGTCCCTTCCAGCCCTACAATCTATGAATAAAGAGGACCTGAAAGTTGAGCTGGGTGACTAACGGATTTTTCAGTTCACTGGTAATTTTTTGGGGGAAAAATCAGATCAAAATGATGACAACATTTTTCATAATTTTTCAGCAAATCAAAAAGTTGAAGAAAATTTCAGGTGGTAGTGAACTGTTGTGGTAAATAAACGATTTGTCTGAAAAATTTTGCCCAGCTCTACCTGACAGGTTTATTTAAAGAGCTATTTTTTCCCCCTGTTTCTTGCTTATTGAATTTTGTCCTTCCTTGTTTCCTGGGAGTCTCTCTGTAGAAAAAGGAGGCGGAGAGAATCATAGATACCAGGGAAGTGAAATTTGACTCAATGAGGGAAGAAGTGATTTTTTTCCCCCCAGCCTGATCAAAAGTCTTTGGGTTTTGTTTGATTTTTGTTAATGTATTTTACTCAAATGCCTAACGAATAGGTGGGTGGAAAGCTCTCCGTGTTCAAGTCAATGTCCCATCTGTTCAATGACAGGCAGAGAAAGTCTTGAATACGCATCTCCAGCTCTTCCCAGGAGTCCTCCAACAAGACAAGGGAAGACCAGACTTAACATTGTAAGGCACAAACAAGCTCAAACCCACAAAACCACATTAAAATAAAACATGTGCAGGCTTTATAAAGGGGCACGGCCCCATTTGCCCTCCTGATGCAGGAGTCGTGGGATGAGATTTAAAGGCCGTGTTACATAGGAGGTCCGACTCGATGGTCACCATGGTTCCTTCTGGTCTTAAAATCGATGAGGGCAGCTAAGCTTGGAGACAGAGGGGCCGGGGGGAGTAGAGTCTCTCTCTACAGTGGCTGGCTGCAAGACTGGGATTTATTCTGCGAGGGTTTCTTACCTCGAACAGAGCCTTGGACCATCAGTCCAGCAACGGCTGAGTCTTAACCTGCACGGTTTTCATCTGGCCAGTGGGGCCTAAACCCCGCGCCGGGGCAGGATCCTGGGGCACGTGGCTGCAATCGAGGCGTAACAGCATGCAAGGCGGAAGCCAACGATGGCACGAGAGCCTCAGCCCTTGAGCTCTGAACTGTCGCGATCCATTTCTTTCACGCTGCCCGCGCACTGTCAATGTGCCTTAGGTCCCCGACGGCCCAGGGGCGCCTCGGGGGGCAGGCTGCATCCGGGCCGTGGAAGTCACGTCTGTATGGGGGATTTGCACTCCTGGCTACACGCCCAGTGCAGACGAGGCTGGGGCGGGCCACGTATTCCAGCTCACGACTGCGCAGCGCCGGGGCCTGGCGATCCCTGCTCCCCCGTCTTGTCATCTCCAGGCTCCATCCCACGCCATCCTCAGCCCAGGTGGCCGGGTGGCTAGCAGCGTTCCCAAGGCCTCAGCCCAGGCAGCCGGGTGGCCAGCAGCATCCCCCAGGGCCTCGGCCCAGGCGGCCGGGTGGCCAGCAGCATCCCCCAGGGCCTCGGCCCAGGCGGCCGGCTGTCTAGCAGCGTCTCCAGGGCCTCGCCCCAGGCGTCCGGGTGGCCAGCAGCGTCCGTCCCCAGGGCCTCAGCCCAGGCGTCCGGTGGCTAGCAGCGTCCCCAGGGCCTCAGCCCAGGCGGCCGTGTGGCTAGCAGCATCCCCAGGGCCTCGGCCCAGGCGGCCGGGTGGCTAGCAGCGTCCCCAGGGCCTCGGCCCAGGCGGCCAGATGGCTAGCAGCGTCACCAGGGCCTCGGCCCAGGCGGCCGGGTGGCCAGCAGCGTCCCCAGGGCCTCGCCCAGGCGGCCGGGTGGCTAGCCGTGCCCCCAGGGTGTAAGCTGGACCTGATTCTCTCCTGAATCACTCCGGTTGCTCTCCATAGCCCGTCCCTTGGGGATCCCCTGCCCCGCCTGGCTCTGGCACAGACGCCGATAGCTAAGACAAGCAGTCCAGGGGCAGGCCCTGGGCTGGAGTTCGGTGCCCTTTGCCCCGGCCCTGATGGGTCTCTGGCCACAGACCCTGGCAGCTCCATCACATGGGTGCTGATGGTGCAGTGCCTGGCTTTGCCCAGGGAGGGCGCTCTGAGCCCACAGACCACTGCCAGCACCGCATCTAGCCTGGGTGGCAGCTGTGGTGTGAGATTCCCTGCTGGGCAGGGCTGCGCTCAGCCCCTGGCTCTCTCTCTTTCTCCTTCTCTTCTCCTCCCTCCTCTCTGATCTTCCTTTCTTCCTCTTCTCCAGGGGACGAGGGCGTGATCCCCGGGACGCTGTCAGCCCAGCCGGGTCAGTCCTAGCTTCTTGACCTGGCCCAGTCACCCCTGCACCCCTCGGTGCCTCGCAAGCCCCCCAGCTCCAGGCGCTGCTAGTAGAAGAGGGAGCTGGGGGGCAGGATCCCGGGGACTGCAGGGCTCCGTTTCCCTTCCGCAGCCCGGGGCCCAGCCCCAGAGCGGGTGGACTCCGTGCAGAGGGGACTGGGGATGAGCTAGGCTGTTCTGGGGTGATTGCCCCCCCCCCCGTGTCTGGGTTCGCAGCTGCACAATGGGGCGGGGTGGTGGGGGGCTACAGAGGGTCAAAGACTTGGAGCGCCTAGAGACCTGCTGATGACAAGTGCTGTGTAAGACACGGGAAAGCTTAGCCAGAGAGCGTGCTGTGATGATGCACGTCTGGAGAGACATCGAGACTCCAGTCTTGGAGCGTGTGTATGTGTGAGTCTCTTTGGATGTGCACAGGGGGGTGGAGGGGGAGCATCCCAGCATCACGTATTTGGGGAGTGGGTGCTGTTAGGGCTTAGAGCAGGGGACTGCGATTCAGGACTGCTGGGTTCTAGTCCCGTCTCTGTACAGTGTGGCCGTGGGCAAGCCAATACCCCTCTCTGTGCCTCAGTTTCCCCATTTTACTGCAGGGCCTACCTTGAGCGGTCAGGAGGCTGGCGAGCCCTTGGTGAAAGGGGCTCCAGAAAGCAGTGTGTCACTAACCACACTGAGCCCCCACCAGCCTCCCAGTCTGCCCCCCGAGCGCCACCACCAGCCCCGCAGGCCGCGGGCACAGCATTCTGGGTAATGCCATGCTAAGCCTGCCTCTGAATCCCCCCCCCCCCCCCGGTGCCGGCCTTGCTGAGCACAGGGAGGGGCTGCGCTGCTGGCCACGGCAGTCGGCTGCGGCCGTCTGTGCCCCCGGCCTTGCCCATTAGAGCCTGAGCAGTGTCGTCGCCAACGTGTCCAACCGGGCCCAGCAGCAGCCATGGCGCACTGGGGCACCGGCTGCAGCGCGGCAGGGCTGGGGCCAGCCTCCCTGTGGTTTGGCTGAGTTACTCATTGACCCCCCAAGACACAGCGCCCCCTCAGCCCCTACAGTGCACGTGTGATCGCACATGCACCCCCGTATGCCACACGCACACCCTGTATGTTACCCCCTATATAGTGCACATATGCACCCCCGTATGCCACACGCACACCCTGTATGTTACCCCCTATATAGTGCACACATGCACCCCTGTATGTGTCCCCCTCCTCCCCCCCCACTAACAAAGGAACTTGTGCTGGGTTCTCTTTTTCACTTCTCCCTCCTGCCCCCCCACCTGGCTTCTGCTCCTCCGCTCACCAGTACAGGAGTGTGTGTGTGTGTGTGTGCGCACGCACAAAAGTGTGTCTACGCCTGCGTTCAGGGTATGCACCTGTGCATGTGTGGGGAGAGCTGAGCTTCTGTGTTTATGCAAAAGTGTGTGTGTGTGTGTGTGTGTGTGTAAAGGTGTGCCTGGGTAGGTCCATGTGTGCAGGAGTTTGTGTGTGTGTGTGTATGTGTGTAAAGGTGTGTGCCTGGGTAGGTGCGTGTGTGCAGGAGTTTGTGTGTGTGTGTGTGTGTACACCTCAGGTTGACTGTGGGCAGGTGCTCAGGAGTGGGTGCGCTGTGTGTGTCCCTAGGTAGGAATGTCCCTGTGTGTGCATGACGCAGTGTGTGTGTGTGTGTGTGTGTGTGTGTGATGACTGACAGAGGCACTGGGCTAGCTCTTGCTCTCAGTCACTCACCCCTGATCTGGCAGGGACGGCCCAGTCCACGCGAGGGCAGGCTCTGGCCCTGCCAGGTCCCCACGGGGCCCTGATGATGCTGAATTTCCAAGGAAAGCCTGTAACACTAACTCGCGGCCCAAGCCCTGTGTGTGAGGTGGGTGGGGGGCTCCCTGGAGCTCCCAGGGTGCTGGTCCCTGCCACGTGCTGCATTCCCAGCCCTGGGCCAAGCAGCGGGAGCCCACAGGCCTGATTTATCTTGATTAGCAGAGCGCTTTGCGGCTCATTTTTCAAACCGGGCTGATCAATGGGGGCTGGGCGCTGCGCCTGCTAATGGTGCAGGGAGGGAGCGGGGACACAGAGCAGTTGCCGCCGTGGCTGGTGAGGAGGTTTCGGGGTACGGGGGGGGTTGTTGGGTGGATGCATGTGGGGGCCCGGAGGGCGTGGCTGCTGCAGGGTGGTGGGGAGGCTGCCCAGTACACACACACACACACACACACGTTTAGAGTCACTACTGAAGGGGGATGTAGGCACCTGGGCGTGCTTACAGGAGTGCCTGTTGCACGTGTATATGGGTGTGATTCTAGGTGTGAATGAGTGTGATTGGACATTCCAGTGACGCTGGGTGTGACCGAGTGCAGTGTATGCACAAGGGTGTGCTCCTAGGTGGGATCAAGTGGACTGCGGACTTCTGGGTGTGATCCTGGGTGTGAACAACTTCGGTGTGTCCACAGGGGTGTGATTCGAGCTGGGAATGCCTAGTGTATGTACAGGCAGGTGTGATTTTGGCTGCGAATGAATGTCGCGTGCATACATGGGTGTGAGTCCAGGTGTGAACGGCTGTTACGTGTGCACACGGGATGTGATTCTAGGTGCGAATGAATCTTGGGTGCACACACGGCTGTAATTTAGCTGCGACTGAGTGCAGCGTATGCACATGGGGGCGCCCAGACTTGTGGGTGCGAGCCTGGAGGAGGGGGGGATGCCTTTGTCTGGCTGTCAGGTGTGATCGTAGGCTGCATGGATCTGCTGAGAGGGGGCTGGGCGAGGCTCTGATTGCAGATGCTGCATGCCAGGTGAGCACAGGGCATGCGGCCGCAGCCTCGCTCAGACAGACAGGCTTGTGCCGTGTGATCTGCCCCACATGAGCCACCCAGATAAGTTCTCCCCCGCCCCCCTTCTCCTCTAGGTGCTGCCTAGATTGCAGGTGCCGTGCCGGGGTGCAAGCAGGGGACGAGCAGCGGCAAGAATTCCACACCGGTTTTCTGCACTGTGCCAAGCTCCCCCTCCCCCGGCTCCCCCTGCCTGCCAGCAGTTCGGAGACACTAATTGGATTCCTAATGGCAGTAATTAATTGGGAAACTTCATTACAGGTTTGTGCGACAGGGAGCTGGGGGGAAGCGGCGGCGGAATGAGTGGCCCAGATGAAGCTAGGCGAGACAGTGCAGCCGGCGGGTCTGGGCTGCTATCAGACGCCACACCGCTCTCCCAGTCGCCGCTGATAACCGGCCTTCGTCACACACCGGGTCGCTCCCCCCACTGCCAGGCCTGTCGCCGGGTTGTCTCTTTCAGAGCAGCGCTGATGGGGGAGGCCCAGCGCGGGGCTGGTCCAGCTGGCGTATTTCCCAGGGCGGCGCCCAGGTCAGGGTTCCAGCTGCGTGGAACGGCTGTCGCAAAGAGCCACATGTGGATCTCGGGGCGATCTGCTGGGCCCGACGACGGCGTGGAGCAGGAGTCACCTGGGGGGAGTTCGGCACCTCTGGAGACCAGAGCCCCAGGCGTCCACGGGCCGGGCAGCCACACACAAGCACCCCAAATCAGTGGCCGCTTTAGGCCAGAGTGATTTGGTTGAAGCCACAGAGCTGCAAATGGAACCCAGGAGTCCTGACTTCCACCCCTCTTGCTCGGGGTTTGCAACCTTTTGGGGCTCAGGACTCATTTTTAAACACAGATGGTCTCGGGGGGCAACCCAGAGACCCCCCCAAGACACCCCCAGATCCGATGCCTCCCCCACAGGGGTCCAGAGGGAGCTGCTCGGAGCTAAGGTTCCAGATACTTGGGCCAGATGTGAGCAACTGGGGAACCCACCCCGGCAATTGGCTGACCAAGACAAGCCCCACAAAACACAGCCCCCTCACATGGCCTATGGGGGCAGAGGGTAGGGATCAGGAGATTTGGGGGCTTGGAGGTGAAGTGGGGAGATCGGGGGCTTGGGGGTGTAGCGAGGAAGGATTTGGGAGTTTGGGGGGACTGGGGAAAGAATTGGGGGGCAGATGGGTGTGCATATGCAGTGCAGGGGCTAGGGGAAGGATATGGGGGCAGAGGGGTCGATGGGAGGGGCAGCAAGCTGATAGTTCCCCCAAAACACACAGCTGAGAGGGGAGAAAGTGAAGGGGTGGGGGGATTTGGGGTCCTGGGGATGCAATGGAAGAAAAGCTGGGGTCCAGGATGGGGGGGTGTTGCCCAGCTCTGGGTGAGGGGCACATCGGGGGCAGGACAGGGTGGAACCTGGCTGGAGGGTACGTTACCTACAGAAAGTGACACCATCAGCACCCTCCTGGCGTCAGTCCCAGCCGGACCCCTCTCAGCTGGAGGGGAACTGGGCCAAACCTGAGCAGCGCTGCACCCCAAGGCACAACCCCCGGAGCAGGGAGCCGAGCCCAGTGGCCTTTTGACGCATTCTGGGCCCTGGACCCTAAACCAGCACAGAGGGCGGAGCTGCCTCCTCGCTCCCGCGGGGCCAGTCCCAGGCGGCCCACTGGTCCCTGAACGCCGATCCTGGAGGACGGCAGGGCTCACTCCACGGGGCCCCGTCATGCCCGTGGGGGGAGCAGGAACTCCACTGGCGCGGATGGAGTCAACTCGCCCCCCAGCAAGATCAAGCATCTTAGCCAGGCAGGCCCCCCAGCCCAGCACCCAGCACTGGGGCGATGGGGCCGGCGGCGTGCACAGAGCCTGGCAGCTGGGGAGGGGGAAATCCAGCGTTTGGGGGGGGGGAGGGGGACGGGACAGAACAGGACCCAGCTATCCAACAGCTGCCCCAGATACAATGGTCCCAGAATCCCCTCCACTCCCCACGACCCCCTGCCCCAGAAGCCTTGCAGGAGCAGACTGGACACTAGTCCCAAGTGGGGGGAAGGGGCACCCCCCCTCACATCGAACCCCTCCAAGAGTCAGTGTCCTGCTGCCCGGCGGCCCCTGCCCCAGCGCCTCGGAAAGGCGATCAATAGCGGGAGCTGGGTAGTTTTTCATTCTGCTGCCCCGGCTCCTTCCCTGACAACTTTGATTAGACCAGCTGCTCGTTAGCGGCTTTAATCCCCGGGAGGGAGACGGGGAGAATCCTTTTGTGCAACGGAAAAAGCTCCTGTAATTTCTCCTCTGCGAAGGGGCTGCGTCTCTTTGTTACCGATCAGGGCCCAGCTGGCTTCCCCGGGCACAGCCCCTCATGGCAGCTGGCGCGTGGGATGGCACCGGGGACAGGGGGGGTGTGTTGGTTGGGGGTGTGTGGAGAAGGGAGACTCTTCCCCCCCCCCCCAAGCAGGTTACACATGAGATTGCCACCCCCACATGCATCCAGCTAATGAACTGCTGTGAATTGGGGCTGATGGGGATCCGCCCCAAGCTGCTGCATTCCAGGCCTCGCTCCCCAGGCCCCCCCATACCCCTGTGCCAGCTGTCAGCCTCCAGCTAATTATCCTGGGCCCGGCTTGGCAGAGCCTGGCAGCTGCTCTTCCAGCTCCTTTCTGCCCATGCGAGCTTTGGGCAAATATTTATTTCACCCCTAGTGGCAGCACAGACCACAGCAAGGATAAGGGCCCTACTACTACTGTTAGGAGCAAAGGGAGCGTCTCCTTGCGCTCAAAGCGGGAGGCCTGAGTTTCCAACTGGGAAGATGGCAAGTTCTAGTCCCAGCGCCACGGGCTGGTGTGAGCATGAGCTCCAGCCGTGAGCGCCTCCCCTGCCCTGCTGTTTGGCCTTCACAGCTCAGGGACGGTCTCTAGCTCATCACGTCAAGCCAGACACCGCTGACCCCGAATCCCACTGGGAGGTGAGGTTCTGTCCCCACCCTCGAGGGTGGGGGGAAGGGCTATTTAGAGCAGCTGCATGGGCATCAGGACTCCTGGGTTCTGTTCCCTGCTCAGCCACGCGACCTTGGGCAAATCAGTTGACCTCTGCGTGCCTCACTTTCCCCTTCTCTAAAACAAGGCGGGTCGCACCAAAGCAACTCGTGTGCAGAGCCAGAGTCCTCCTAGCTCTGGGCGCTTTGAGATCCTGGGGGGAGACGTACTCAGGGAGAGGGGATGATGGAGCGAGGGGGTGGAGGAAAGGAAGGCCGGGGAAGCAGAGGCCAGAACTGTGTCCCCTAGCCAGGGACAGCTAATTGTTACAGACAGCCGAGGCCCTGAGCGCCATCAATAATTCAGCCCCGGGAAGTGCCAGAGCATGTCGGCTTAATAATGAATCAGCCGGCAGGGCTCCCGCAGCCCCACAAGTGGGGCACTTACTAAAAATACCCAGCGCTGATGCCTGCTGACTGCCTTTCAGCTCCAATTAGCCGACCAGCGGGGTCCACGGGCTGGGCGTGGGGCATTGCGGGGCTCGGTGGAGGTAATAAAGGGGAACAGGGCCTGGCGGGGCGGGGGTGTCTGGCTGCATTGCAATTGCAAGGGGGGGCAGCTGAGAACTGGGAGGCTGATCTGATTCCATTTGTTGCCCCCAAACTGGCCTTAACTGACCCCTCTGACCTGTCACTCCAGGGGCAAGGGGATGGGCCCTCTGGGGCCTGCTGCTGAAAGCAGGGGCCCCCCATCTGCAAGGGCAGCAACTTGCCCTCCCTGGGGAATGTGGGGAGCTGCAGGCGGTGCCAGCTCAAACAAAACTGGGGTGAGATCACTTCAGAGTCTCCCCTCTGTGGGGTACGGTGCGCTGGACCCCGAGATACGGAGCCAGACCCGTGGCCCTGTGGCCTGGGTCCTGGACTCATGATGCCGCTGTGCGGACCCCACAGCTGCGACGCCACAGCCCTGATCCCAGAGTCACAGAACCACGGCGCAGTCTGGATCCCAGAGTCTTGGACCCAGACTCCCGTGTGCCCAGCCTTGCAGCCTGCCAGCTCTGGAGCGCCAGGACACCACTGCCCCATCGCGGGCTGCAGGGACACCCAGTCTCAC
Organism: Emys orbicularis; assembly: GCF_028017835.1. Lineage (NCBI taxonomy): Eukaryota > Metazoa > Chordata > Testudines > Emydidae > Emys > Emys orbicularis. Next base: position 8,435,660 of record NC_088706.1, on the reverse strand, counting down.
GTAAGGAGAGGCGCTCTGGAGAGGGGCAGCCGAGATTGGCACGATCAATTCCAAACCCTTGCAGAAGCCCGGCTGAGATCAAACCACAGCGCCCAGGCGGTCTGCAGGGGCTGCTGCCCGCCCCCTGCCCCACACACCTGGGACAGCCTCCACTGAGACACCCCAGACACACTCCGCAGGGCATCCTGCAGATAGGATGGCAGGCAGGGGAGGCAGCTGCAGTGTGAGTATCGACCCCCCACCCCCTTTGCCTTCTTCTTCTTCTATCTCCCGACCCTGAATGCACCAGGATCCTACCCCCACTGCCCCCACGCCGCTTGCACTGCACCCCAAGACCCCGCCAGCCCGCTGGCTTTCACCCCCCATCCACCCCCCACTTACTCCTCTCGGCCTGCCCACCAGCTGGCCGAGGTCTCCTCTCCGCCCCCTGGCCCCTCCGCCCCCTGGCTGGACCCCGGTGCACCTCTGGCTCTGGGCACTCTCTGCTTCCCACCACCTGTGGGGCGCTGCCTGTCTCCCCAGAGCTGAGCCGCCTGGGACTGCTGCAGAAGCCTGGCCAGTCTCAGCTGGGGACGGGGGGGGCTTGGCTGGGCCCCTCCAGGCAAATACGTCTTGAGGGATCCTGGCTGGGCAGGCCCTGGCCTGGCTGGTCGTGCCAGTCCGGAGGGGCTGGAGTGATTCGCAGCTCCGGGACCAGCCCTGGCTACGCTGCTGGCTCAGCCCGGCAGACACAGTCGCCTCCCAGCAGGCGTGGGGGAGTGGGTCTCTGGGGGGGTCGGGGCGGGGTGTTGGGCTGGGAGGAGGCGGGGAAGATCTGTGTGTTGGCGCACTAGGGAATGGGGGTTCTGTGTTGGGTGCTGTGCAGTTGTGGTGGGGCTGTGGACAGGGGTGGTTTTGTGCAGGGTGCTATGCATTTGTGGGGGCGGTCTGGGGCAGCACTGGGCATAGTGGGTCTGGCGGGGCTCTGGCCTTGGGGAGTTCTTGGTTGGGGCTGTGGGGGGGGGGGTGGCGTGGCATGAGCCCGCCCCCGAGGGGAAGGGGCACGCTGGCAGCACAGGGCTGGGTGGGCCACTGTGCATCTGGCAACTGCCAGTTTGTAAATAGTGCCCTTGCCCCTGCCATGCCATGCCCCATTGACTCTGGCTGGCCCCTTGCTCTGGGGACTCACCTCTCTGCACCATGCTCCATTGCCTCCATGGGGGCCCACAAATATGTTTGGCGCCAGGCCCACAAAAAGTTAATCCGGCCCTGCCCCCCCGTGTGTCTCGGCCTCTCTGCCACCTTCCCGGCCTGCTTTAGTTCTGTAAACGCTCAGGGCAGGAACCGCTGAGTCGGCAATCCGTGGTGATGGGAAACACTACACTGCAGGGAATCAAGCTCCGCACCCCTCCACCCCCAGCCCTGGTGCGGTGGGCTCCTGCGCTGACCCCCCCTCGCCCCCTGTGTGATGCTTGTCTCTGGCGCACTGACAGCAGCTCTCTACGCTGCTCTGGGCCCACCCCGTTGCAAGCATTCAAAAGAAACCCCCGTTTTCTCAGGGGGCGGGGGGGTGGGTTCAAAAGATATTTTCCTCCCAGAAATGTTCCTTTTTTGTGGGTGAAAAGGAAACAAATGGCCCTTAGGAGTTGTTATCTCGGGATGCCTGGGTAGCTGTGGTAGATACCTCTCCAGCTACCAGCACTAGAGTATCTGAGGCCCAGCTCTTACAAGTATTTAGAGTCCTAACGTCCATTGATTTCAAGCCCTTTGGGCTCTGGGCCTGATCGTCTCACAACCTCGGCCCGTCAGGCAGGGAAGATTCCCGTTTTACAGCTGGGGGACCACGGCCCAGACAGGCTAAGGGATTTGCCCAAGGAAGCCTGCCGCAGAACAAGGCCGAGAACCCACGTCCTAGCCCAGAGCCCACCCATGGGACCGTGCTGGTTTGGGCGAGACAGGGAGGGACATGAACCAAAACTATGACAATATGACGTTTGTAGCCAGCTAGAAATAAAGGTTTTTTTGTTTTGCTGGCCAGGCCATTTTCATAGCGACAACGGTTTTTAAACGGTGTCGATTTCTGGTTCAAAATGTCAGGGTTGGGCCCAAAGCCATTTTTCTTCATGAAATAAACATCAACCCGCTCCAGCCTCGAGTGCTTTCTACCCTTAGCTCTGACTCGTCAGCAGCCCATGCTACCAGCAGGGAAACTGAGGCAGAGACAGGCCGCCGTGGCCCACAGGGTGATTCAGCGGGGGCGAGATGGGAATAGAGCCCAGGTGTCTTGCCTCCCAGGGCTACGTTTCATCCTTCGGCGCAGCCACCCTCCCACCCATAATGCTCTGATGCCCCCCCCCCAGCCCAGGCTTCTTCTGCGCTCCCCAGTGGTGCCCTTTGAGGGGGTGGGGGGGGGCGTAAGCATGGACAGAAACCAGACGCTTTTGGGTCACAGCCGCCGGCTGCCGTTGTTCTGCGCCAGGCATCTTTCACCTTGAACTGACAGGAGCTGCGATTGGCGGGCTGCCCCCGTTTCTATGGAGACAGGGGTCCTCCAGGAGCCGGGGCTGGGATGGAGCCGGGCTGAGGGGCTGGGACTGACGAGGATGAGAAATGAGGAACAGGCAGAGGCAGGCGGATGGACAGGGAGACAGACAGACAGTCAGACGCTAAGAAAAGGGGAGGCAAGAGCTTGTCCCCCCCCCACTGCTGATGGGAGGGGCGCTGGTCGCACCCCCCCTTTGGATGCCAAAAGGGTCTATGAATTAATCAGAAATCGCCCCCCCCCCCCCATGTGCAGCGCTGGATTCAAAGCAGAACGTGACCCCCGCCGGGCACACGGCTGCAGGGCAGGGGCCAGTCCCCTAGGGTATGAGCTGGCGGGCGGGCGGGGTTCACCCCAGGGCTGGGCAGAGGGACTTATATGCATCCCATGTTAGCCAGTGTTAGGGCGACCAGACAGCCAGTATGAAAAATCGGGACAGAGCCCAGTGGCACCGCCGTGCCCACGCTGATGCGTCCGTAGCCGTGTGTGTGCGTGTCCTGGAGTCAGCCTGTCACCCGCTCATACAGCGCCGTGCACTGGCCCGACTGTGGGTGGGTGCCTGTGTCTAGGTGGGGGAGAAGGGGGGCTTCCCAGACCTTGAGGGTCTGCAAGGTGCAGTCACCCCGACTGGCGCGGTGGGAAGGGCCGGGGAGGACCCGCTGGCCGAGCAGAGCCCTCGGCGTCTCTCTCTGTCTGTGTCCCGGAGGCTTCCCCCAGCCCTGCTCCATCAGGCATGGCTGCCGCAGAGCACTCAGTGCGGGGGTCTCTCCACCAGCTAAGACCCCACATCCCCCTGAGCCGTGTATCGCCTCGGCCCTGACACCGCCTGCTCTGAGGGGGCTGGGCCCATTTCTGCCCACCCGCCCCCACCTCAGATCATGGCCCCTCCGCCCTGCTAATGAGGTGCCAGGCCCGGCCTGTTGCCCAGGCCCAGCGAGGGCTCTAACCCCTCCAGTGGCTGAGGGGAGTGGGCCGGGGGGCTGGGAGTGGGGTAAGGCTAAAACAGGCAGCAGCCATCTTCCCCACTAGGCCCCCAGCCCCACTCCAGCTGAGGTTGGCCGTTCCCCATGGAGGGCTGCTTGGAGAGCTGGGGGGACCAGCCCAGATCAGAAGTGGGCATTAACTGGCGCTTGCGGGCAGAGGCCCAGGGCTGAATGGGCCAAGAGCAGGAAGGAGACAGGTGCTGAAGGAGCTGAGGAGTGGGAGAGCTGCCCCCCTCCCGTCCTGTGTGGGGGTGGCCATGTCCCAGGAGGTGGCCTTGCGGCTGCAGGCCAGGAAACTCTCCCAGCTACCGGACCCGGGCCGGAGGGAGGAGACGCAGCAGCCCAGCAGGGGAGCCGCCTTTGGGGGAAATGAGGCTGGGAGGCCCCCTCGGGCTGACCCCCTGCTCTCTAGGAAGAGCTGTGTCCACTGGATCGAGGGGGCAGGGTGACCCAACAATGGGGTCTGGGGAGGGGAAACTCCCCCCCTCCAAACTGAGCCCAGCTCCCCAGGGCACCCAAGGCAGTTAGGTGCAAATGGGGCTTTCGCTCTCCGGGCTCGGATCTCGGAGGCAGCCCCTCGCCTACAGGTGGCCAGGAGACCCTCTAGCCCTGGGACCAGATCTGCTCTCGCCCCTTGTCCCCTGGTGAGTAATGCAGAGCCCTAGGGCCCCGGGGGGACCCCTGAGACAGACGGACGGGCGAGGGCCGAGTCTGGACTACGGCGTTTAATGGAACCCTATCTGCCAAGGCAGCACGAGCACAGCAGCACAGAGCACACACGGCGCGACGGCCCCGCGCACACACGCCAGGGGAATGGTGGGGGGGCCCACCTGGCTCAGGGGGCCGGGGAGGTTGTGTGGGGGGGAGCTGGCTCAGGCGAGATGACACCGGGGGTAGGACACCGGAGGGCAGTTACATGAACCTACCGTGTCTACATGTTATTGTGCTCAGAGCCTTCCCGGGGGTGGCGGGCGTGTCCCTCCCAGGGCAGGACGGTGGGGGACATGCTAGAAACCTCCCTCCCACAGTGGCAGCCCCCAGGGCTGCACAAAGGAAGGGGGGACCCTGGGATCAAACCTGCCTGGAGGTGGGGGGGGCAAGTAACTCGGGAGTGTCTCTCAGAGCCCCCCAGAGCAGGGCAGAGGAGATTTTATGGGGCAGGACACAGCAGGACCTTGGGGCCAGCAGCATCCCGGAGTAGGAGAGACCAAGGTGGGGGCGGAGGGGAAAGGGAATCTCCCGGACAATCTCCCCGACAAACAGCCCCGAAGCAGGAGCTCCCAGATGGGGCTAGAAGGGATGACCCTGTCCCTGTGTGGGACCTTCCAGGACAAAGGCCACCCCCCCAGAGCAGGACGCAGGGGTTGGAGGGCGTTGGACGCAGCATTGCGGCCAGAGCGACTTGCCACTGCTGCTTTGGAGCAGGAGTCCCCTGTGCTGAAACGGCCGGGCACGCAGCATGCAGCCCCATTCGCCCCCGGGGGCTGGGCTGGGGCCGGACCAGCCCTTCCTCGTGGTCAGCAAGCACCCAGCGCCTCCCGGGTCAGAGGGTCTGCACGGCGACGGGGTACAGCAGCGAGAGTTGCTCGGCCCCTTTGACGGGCAGCTCCTGCACCGTGTAGTAGTGGATGACCTCGGGGATGCTCTCGAAGGGGGCGCTGTTCTGGCCCAGCACATACTTGCTCTCCCTGGTCCTGGTGAACTTCATGTGCATGAAGCCCTGGCTGCTCCTGGGGATGGAAGCAAAGGGGAAAGAGCGTTAGCAACGGGCATCCCCTCGCATAGGAGCAACCCCACTGGCCCTGAGCTCTTGTCTTTGCTGCGGCCAGCCACTAGAGGGAGATATGGTCATGCAAAGCAGAGCTGCTCGGCTGTGTGTCATAGGGCCTATACTGCTAGTGGTTGCTGGGGATTCTCCCTTATCTGAAGCAGCAACAGCCGGTGGTTTTTGGAGCAGGAGGCTCTGAGTTCTAGCCCAGCTGCTGCCAAGTAGCCATGGTACTCAGCATGGCGACAGACGTGCAGTCACGGCTGGCCATGGGATCCGCCACACTAGCTTCCTCCTCATTGCTCAGTGGTGGAATCTGAGGCCCCAGAGAAGGGGAAGCCACTCGCTCACCGTCCCAGCAAACCAGCCCCAGCAACAGAGCCCGGGAGTGACGCCTGGCCACGCTGTCTGGGGATCGGAGCAAGGTACCGCGCTATCTCCAGGCCAGCGGATCCCAGTGCAGGAGTGTTGCTGGCTGTGGAATCCCTGAGCACCCTGGCAGGTTGCGTGATCCAAGCCAGCCAGGAGAGCGGCTGCTCTGCTATCTGGAGCCAGGCTGGGGGCAGAGATAGAGCCCACCCCAGCCCCAGCCCTGTGCGGGGATAAATATTTCAAAGCGCGCAGCGGGGGGGAGCGGGGCCCTGGGCTCCTGCCGGGGATCAGAGCATGCTGCTGCGATTAACCCGATGAAATATTCATGCCGGCTGCTCCCCAGGCCGCGCGGCTCACTCTGTGCACAGACAGCCGACAAAGCGCCCGCCGGCCCGGCCCTTTGATGTGCCTGCCGGCCGCTAATAAGCAGCAGATGTTCCAGGCCGAGAGTTCACGGGGAGCTACTTGTCGGGGGGATTGCGCCCGTGTGCCGGGGAAGGGCCTGGAGGATCCTGGGGAGAGGAGACCAGGCCTCTTGCCCCTCCCCCATCCAAGGCTCTCCAGGGATGACTTAAAAACTTACCCGCCTCAGGAGGAAAGCTTAAGGGCCTAAGCTTACAGGATGCTGATTCCCAGTCCCTTGCTCTGACCACTGGGCCCCACTCCCCTCCCGGAGCTAGGAACAGGAGCCTTGTCCCAGGACAAGGGGGGACTCTGGGGTCCAGCCTTCCCCTACGCTAACCCAGCAGACCACACATTCACCAGGAGCTGGGAACAAGAGTCTGGACTCTGGTCCTCCTGCACAAATCCACTCGCCCATCCTTAAGCAGACATGGGGTAAGAGGGAAGCTCCTCTCATGGATCAGTAACTGGTTTAAAGGCAGGAAACAAAGGGTAGGAACAAATGGTCAGTTTTCAGAATGGAAAGCGATAAACAGTGGCGTCCCCCAGGGGTCTGTACTGGGCCCAGGGCTGTTCCACTTATCCATTAATGCTCTGGAAAAAGGGGTGAACAGTGAGGTGGCAAAATTTGCAGATGATACAAAATGACTCAAGGTAGTTAAGGCCAAAGCAGACTGCGAAGAGCTACAAAGGAATCTCACAAAACGGGGTGACTGAGCAACAAAATGGCAGCTGAAATTCCATGGTGATAAATGCAAAGCAATGCACTTGGGCAAACGTCATCCCAACTATTCATACAAAACGACAGGGTCTAAATTAGCGGTTGCCCAGCAAGAACGCGATCTTGGAGTCACTGTGGATAGTTCTCTGAAAACATCTGCTCAACGTGCAGGTGCAGTCAAAAAAGCAAACAAAATATTTGGACCATTAGGAAAGGGATAGATAATAAATGTATGGTACATCCACTCGTTGAATACTGCGTGCAGATGTGGTCGCCCCATCTCAAAAAAGCGAGATTGGAATTGGAAAAGGTCCAGAGATGGGCAACAGAAACGATGAGGGGGATGGAACAGCTCCTGTAGGAGGAGAGATGAAAAAGACTGGCAGTGTTCAGCTTGGAAAAGAGACCACGAAGGGGGGATATGATAGAGCAGCGGTTCTCAACTGGGGGTCCGCGAGCCCTTTCCGCGGCTGAAACCTGGTGCCCCGAGCCCCAGCACTGAAGCCAGGAGCAGCGTGGGGCTGAAGGCAGCAGCCCGCCCCCCGCCCCGAAGCCGGGAACAGTGCGGGGCTGAAGGTGGCGCCCCCCCCAAACTTCCAAAGCCGGGATCGGCATGGGGCTGAGGCCAGCAACTCCCCCCTGCAAGCCAGGAGCAGCGGGGGGCTGAAGCCGGGAGCCCCAGCGCCCCCCCTGCTGAACCTGGAAGCTGCACTGGGAGCCCCCCCTCCCGTACTCAGCCCCTAGCTACTCCCTGCCTGCCCCCTGAGCTACCCCCCTGCCCACACACAGCCCCTAGCTACACCTCTCCCTGAACCCTGAGCTACTCCCTGCCCGTACACAGCCCTTCGCTACCCCCTGCCTGCACCCTGAGCTACGTCATCCACACACAGCCCCTAGCTACCCCCTGCCCACACACAGCCCCTAGCTACACCTCTCCCTGCACCCTGAGCTACCTCGTCCACACACAGCCCCTAGCTACCCCCTGTCCACACACAGCCCCTAGCTACACCTCTCCCTGCACCCTGAGCTACCTCGTCCACACACAGCCCCTAGCTACCCCCTGTCCACACACAGCCCCTAGCTACACCTCTCCCTGCACCCTGAGCTACGTCATCCACACACAGCCCCTAGCTACCACCTGTCCACACACAGCCCCTAGCTATACCTCTCCCTGCACCCTGAGCTACGTCATCCACACACAGCCCCTAGCTACCCCCTGTCCACACACAGCCCCTAGCTACACCTCTCCCTGCACCCTGAGCTACGTCACCCACACACAGCCCCTAGCTACTCCCTGTCCACACACAGCCCCTAGCTACACCTCTCCCTGCACCCTGAGCGGTTTTCAAACTTTTGAACTGAGTCCCCCCTTTGAGTTATATGTTTTGGTTGTGTCCCCCACAACCCAGACAGGCTGGTTGGCCTCCTGAGTGAGTCAGGGGGTGGAGGTGACGCTCCCTCCCTGGACCCCGCTGTGCGGAGCTGGCTCGAGCCCTGCCAGCCCTTGCCCCCCCAAATAGAAGTAAAAGTATGTCTATGCCCAAGGGTCCCCCCCGGCCCGGAGCCCCGAGTTCGCCCCTATGCCCGCTGGGCCCTGGCGTTTTTAGAGCATGTTGAGGGGGGCCGTAGCAAGACAAAGGTGGAGACCCCCTGTGATAGAGATCTGTAAGATCACGAATGGTGTGGAGAAAATGAATAGGTGTGAATAAGTGTTATAGGTGTGAATAAGTGTGAATATTTGCTGCTTCACATAACACAAGAACCAGGGGTCACCCAACGAAATCAACAGGCAGCAGGTTTAAAACAAACAAAAGCCTCCAGGAGAAGGTAGCGTCCATAGGGCACCACTAGGGCTGGCTCTATAGGGCTGGAGAGCAGAAATGTGCCACTCCTAGGTGGGCTCTGGCCCTTGGGGCAGTGACTGACGACGCCATGTTTTCACCCCTCAATGCCTCCGTTCTTCACCCACATCTACCCCTTGGCTCCAGGAGTCGAGATGCCCCAACACAAGGCACCACGTGTCCCAGGAGATCTGGCTCCCAGTGCCAGGGAGTGGGGCAGGAATGTAGCGATCACAGCGCCTGCCCAACCCCACCAGCCCCCCGCGGCCTGCGATGCACCAGCACCTGGAAGAAGTGAAGGGCTCTCCTCTGAGGTCAGTTTCTGCAGCCCCCACCTCCATCTCCTCCCAGGCCTGCAGGGCGAGAGGCAACCAGCTTCTCCCACCCCCAACCCCCCACGCTCCCCTCCCCACCACAACGCCAACAGGGCGCAGGCCATGGCACACCCGCTCTCTGCTTTCTCTCCCACGCACGTACCGTGGGCATGAGCTCTCGCTCCAACCTCCAGAGAGAGGTGTCATGGGAGCCCTGGGAAGTGAGAGGGAGAGAAAGGGGGAGTCTAGTGGTTAGAGCAGGGGAGTGGGAATCAGGACTCCTGGGTTCTACGCTTGGACCTTGTAGTGTGGTCTAGCCTGGGACTTTCAAAGGAGTTTATGGGAGTTAGCTACCGACTTGCACCTAACCCTCCTGGGAGTCAGACCTCCTGGGTTCTCTACCCAACTCTACCAATATCTCACCACTGGGAACCAGACCTTCCCCGCTCTGTGCCTCAGTTTCCCCATCTGTGCAACAGGGCTAACAGCTCCCCCTGGTGGGGGTGCCAGTTTAATTAATGACCGCCCACCTGGGAAGCTCCAGGTGGCTGGGTCATAGAGCTGCAGTGCGCGAGTACCCCCCCTGCAGACAATCCCCCGGCCGGCACAGCAGCTCTCCGCAGAGGCTGGGGGGTAGAGAGAGAGCGGGCGTCTCACCTGAGCGACAGGGAGTAGTCATGGTGGCTGGTTTCGCTGTTCCGCACCAGGTAGCTGCCTTCTTTGCACAGAGTCAGCAGGGTCTCGGCGTCCGCTCTGCTGATGGAGCCGTGGTACCACCTGGGGTGGGGGGAAAGGGAGAGGGTCACACAGCGGCAGACACAGAGCTGCCAGTGCTCACAATTTCACCATCAGCCTCGCAATACCTGCTGCTTTTAGGAATGTAGAACACAGGGCTAGACGTCTTTGGGCAGTCCCCTGCTATCCCAGGCAACCCCATCGTATCATCCCGGCCATAAACCTAGCAAGCTCCATCTTCAAACTAGCTAGGTTGGTTTCCCCTACTCCTCCTATTGGGAGGCTGCTCCAGAACCTCCCTCCTCACAAACCTTCTTTTAATTGCCTGCCTTTTCTCAAATCCCAAGCTACCGGAGTCACGTGAATACAGGAGAATCTCAGCTTTCCTTTAAAAGATTAAGTGGGCTTCTAGCTCTTCTAGTTGCAGAGAAAAGCCTGAAAACGCAACCCAAGAGCACCCTGAAAGCTCAGAACCAAGAAGGTAAATTGAAAGAACTGCCATGTTTTTAATCCCAGGATTGTTCAAGGCCATCTCATGATTTTTGGGGGCCTGACTCAGGAACTTTGAATGCTTGGGGTTGGCCACGCTGCAGGCAAGGTCCATGTTATCTTGGCAAGCGCACGACCCCCTGTCCCCGTCCCACCCATAAAGCTTCTTCTCCATCCCCCTGGACCTCATGATGTCTTTTACACCAGTGGAGAGTGGGAGCAACACGCTACCACAACCTTTGCCCTGGTGTGAATGACCACCCAAGACACAGGGTGACCGACGGTGGAGCCTGTTGCGGCAATCACCTGGGCTGCAGGACACGCAAGCCAGGCCTGTCCGCACGGGGCCCTCTGGAATGACTTAAATACCTGCCCCCTGTGGGCCCTGACCCTGGCCCTATGTTCAGGTGTGGTAGCAGCAGTGCTTTCTGGGCACGTATCCCAGAATGCCCAGCAGTGCTCCGATCTGTGGTGCATTGTGGGGCGATTGCAAACCATCCTCTGGGAGGAGAGAGGTCAAACTCCCAGAATTCCTCCGGGAATTCCTTCCTCCTGTGACAGTTTCCGTGGCATGTGACGGTGCTAGTGACTCAAAGCTCCTGAGCTCAGCGCTGTGTTCTGACCAATGACCCGTACGCACGCCTTGCCCCAGTGCACCTTGGGACGAATGCATTATGGGCTCAGAGCTCTGGCCACAGTTGCACCCAGCGTGGCTGGCTTGGGGGGTGGTACACCTTCAGCTCCCGCCCTGTCTGGCCTGCCATTAGGGCAGCGGAGCAGGCAGGGAACCGTGGATCTAAAGGACGCTGGTGCTATCCAGCTGCCCGGCTTGCCCGCCCCTGGGACTTACACCTGCTTCTCCAGTGGCAGCGAGGGGTCCACGCGCTCGGCCACGGGGGGGCTGCGCTCCGGGCTCTGCGATCGGCCGTGCTTGGGGCCTGCCGTCAGGTGCTTCGGCGGCCGACGGCGCTCTTTGTTCAGGGAGGAGGGGCGCTCCCAGTCGGGGTTCTCGAACTGCACTGCTTGGGTGGGGGGAAAAATGCGTTACACGGGGAGGGAGAGGTGGCAGGCTGCTCCTGGTCGGGCCGCGGTCTTGGCCCCAAGCTCAGCTGAGCTCCGAGTCCCCCTTGCCGGCTCCACCCTCCGCTCCCAGTGAGCCATAGTCTCTTCAGCCCAGCAGCAGCCTTGGCCCCCACTGACGTCAGTAGCCAGGCCCCACACCTGGGTACCTGGAGGACACTGCTCCCGTCTCTAGCCAGTATCTTTGGTCCAGGGCCAAAGGAGGGTGAACTCCTGCCCCACAAATGCCACCCCCGCCCCGTACCTAGCCTGGTGGGCAGAGCCTCAGTCAGGCCCAACCCTTCCTCAGTCAGATTCCTCTTAGCTTCAGCCTGCGTCCCCCGGTGCCCATCTGCCCACGCGTCCATCGAGCTGGGGGACGCTGAGCGCCCGGAACCCTGCTCGTTCGGAACCCAAGCAAACAACGTCAGACGCCGGAGCTCTGAATCCAAACTCTGTGCCTGATCCCAGCACCCCTCAGCCTCAGGGGAACCCCGCACCCCATCGCCCAGTTACATTACTTTGCTCACTGGGCCACTGAAGCCAATGGGAAGATGGCAGAGCTTGTGCCTGTGGCCTCTTTGCAGCAGGGGCCTGTAACCCCATGGAGCCTGTCTGGGACTGGACTAGAGCCCCTGGCGTGATGGGCCTTTAAGGTGCCATTAGTAATGCCACATCCTTTCCCTCTGACGCCATCTCCCGCTGCTGCGCCGGGGCAGGGCAGGAGGCCGGGGCGCCAGGCCGGGATCAGGGGGTTGTGCAGAGTCCCTTTGGCACTCTCTCCCTTTTCTGGCACCAGCAGGGCCGCTTCCCATGCCTGGCCCGTGTTAAAAATTACATCCCGATGGCACCTTTCACCCTAGAGGATCCCAAAGCACCATGGGCCTGCAACCCCAGTGACACGCAACCCACCCGGGGCATCAGCTGGGCACACAGCCCCATGGAGGTCAGGGGGATTGTAGCCCTGACCCTACTGGAAAGTGCTCTGGGGTGTTTAACGCTCAGGCAGAGCAGGGGGGATTTCAGGGCTCAGGATCTTGCTGGAAAGGGCTCCCCACAGGAAAGGCCTGGAGCTGAAGCCACCTGCCTGGGCAGAATGAGCTTCCTGGGAATTCCACACCTGAGGCTTAGCCCCAGAGCCATCCCCCTCCCTGGGCTCCAGCAGAGCCCCGTGTCTCCCTGCTCCCCTCCCCACAGAGATCGGCCCTTCCCTGGGGCGTTGCCCGCTCAGCGGAACGGGGCGGGACTCACCTGCAAAGGCCCGGGAGATGTGGTCTTTCTTCCACTCCCAGGGCTGATCGTACTCGTCCGCCGGCCGCTCGTCGTCTTGGGGCAGGCGGCTCTCGCGGGCCGGGCTGGCCGGGCCGCCCTCGGGGTCTCGCTCCTGCTCTTCATAGGGGGTGTCGTAAAGCTGCAGCCCCTGCTGGCACTTCTTCCCCCACCGGCCCTCCCAGTCGCCTTTGCCCTGGAGATCTGGGAGTCCAGCGAAAGGGGATTAGTTGGGCAGGGCCAAGGAGCCCGTGTATAGACGTGTGCCAGGGCATTGAGGGCAGACAGCAGGAGGCCAGGTGCAGACGAGCGGGTGGGGAGGGTGGCAGTAGATGCTCATATACATGGTGGGATTGGGTGCCAGGCAGCAGGTGCACAGATGCATGGGGGGTGGGGGAACACTGGGTGCCTGGTGCTCATGTGCATGGGGGGATGTTGGGTGCCATATTCCCACATGCCTGGGGGGAGATTGGGTGCCAGGTGCCCATGTGCATGGGTGGAGATTGGGTACCAGGTGCCCATGTGGATGGGGGGAGATTGGGTACCAGGTGCCCATGTGGATGGGGGGAGATTGGGTGCCAGGTGCCCATGTGCATGGGGGGAGATTGGGTGCCTGGTGCCCACGTGCCTGGGGGGAGATTGGGTGCCTGGTGCCCACATGCCTGGGGGTACATTGGGTGCCAGGTGCCCATGTGCATGAGGGGTACATTGGGTGCCAGATGCCCATGTGCCTGGGGGGAGATTGGGTGCCTGGTGCCCACATGCCTGGGGTACATTGGATGCCAGGTGCCCACATGCATGGGGATACACTGGGTGCCTGGTGCCCATGTGCCTGGGGGAAGATTGGGTGCCAGGTGCCCACGTGCATGGGGGAAGATTGGGTACCAGGTGCCCATGTGGATGGGGGGAGATTGGGTGCCAGGTGCCCATGTGCATGGGGGGAGATTGGGTGCCTGGTGCCCACGTGCCTGGGGGGAGATTGGGTGCCTGGTGCCCACATGCCTGGGGGTACATTGGGTGCCAGGTGCCCATGTGCATGAGGGGTACATTGGGTGCCAGATGCCCATGTGCCTGGGGGGAGATTGGGTGCCTGGTGCCCACATGCCTGGGGTACATTGGATGCCAGGTGCCCACATGCATGGGGATACACTGGGTGCCTGGTGCCCATGTGCCTGGGGGAAGATTGGGTGCCAGGTGCCCACGTGCATGGGGGAAGATTGGGTGCCAGGTGCCCACATGCATGGGGATACATTGGGTGCCAGGTGCCCATAACCATGGGGGGAGATTGGGTGCCTGGCGCCCACAGGCATGGGGGGAGATTGGGTGCCAAGTGCCCACAGGCATAGGGGGAGATTGGGTGCCAGGTGCCCACATGCCTGGGGGTACATTGGGTGCCTGGTGCCCATGGGCATGGGGGGTGCACTGGGTGCCCCCCACTCACCCGAGGGGCTAGCTAGCCAGGCAGCGGAGTTGATAACAGCCTTGTCCTGCCCCTTGGGCACAGGTCCCCCAGTGATAGCGAGAGGCCCTGCCCCAGACCCCGGGCTCAGTCGCAGCTGGGAGCCTCCGTGCCCAGCACCATGCAGCACAGAGTCCCCCTGGAGACTGCTCCTGCCCTGGTGTCTCTCACCTGCCACCACCCGCTGGGCGTCGTAGGGCTCCATGTAGCCGTTGTTCTCCGGCACCATCTCCTCGGCGTCCCCTGGCTGCTCCCGGCGGGCATCGAAGGGGTCGGAGTACTCGCTGTCGCCATCGCCCTGCGGGCAGGAGGCTACACTCAGCGCAGAAAGGGCAGGGCCAGGCCCAGCGGCACCCAAACGCCCCAGCTGCAGGAGCGGCCCGGGGAACCAGCCCGGGGCACTGATCAGCAGGAGTCCCTCTCCCCCAGCACACAGACTTCACTGTGTCCACCCGGATGAAGAAAGGTTAAAACTGAGCAAAGAAGCCTGGGGGGCGGGGATCTGAGAACGGTCTTCAAGTATGCGAAGGGTTGTTATAAAGACTACGGTGACCAATTGTTCTCCATGTCCACGGAAGGTAGGACAAGAAGCAATGGGCTTAATCTGCAGCCAGGGAGATGTTAGGGAAAACTTTCTAACTCTCAGGGGAGTGAAGCTCTGGACCAGGCTGCCAAGGGAGGTTGTGGACTCCCCGTCATTTGGGGTTTTAACGAACAGGGTTATTTGGTCCTGCCTCAGTGCAGGGGGCTGGACTCGGTGACCTCCCGAGGTCACTTCCAGCCCTACCATTCTATGATTTCCCTATGGACATGGGAGTTAAACTAGGAATCCGGTCAGAGCCAGGTAGCAGCCCGAACTCGAGGCCACCAGCAAGCTCATCTCATCAGAGGCCAGGTGAAAAGTGCAGAGAGAAGGAGAGGAGATGTGAGCCTGGAATGCGTTGAGTCCTACTTCCTGCTTTGACACCAACTCTCTACGTGATCTCGGGCAAGCCCCTGCCTCAGTTTCCCCATCGGTGACACGGGGCTCGTGACACCTGCCTGCTTTTCACATGCTTCCCGTGGGTTTGTTGGGGGATCTCTGCAGAGTGTGATGGAGAAGGAAGGCACTAAGACCCAGGGATATTTTGCGCCCTAGGTGAAACTTCCACCTTGCACCCCCCCCCCCCCCGCACATCGGTTCATTGGGGGTAAATCCCAACAAGCCTTTATAGACCCCAGGGGCCAGCCTGCCCAGGGGCTGCTCCCCAGACCAGGTTCCCCCTCTCCCCGCCCCCTGAACTCCCCTGGAGGGTGCACAGCCCCCCCCCCCACCCCGGCGGCCCCCGCCCCGAGTCCACTCACTGGCTTTGCCGGGCTTGGGCCGCTGCAGCAGCTCGGCAGGGAGGAGCCGCCTTCCGGAGGCACCGGAGAGCCAGAGCGTCGGCTTGTGGCGGTGGTGAGCCCCAGCCATGGAGGAGCCGGTGCGACGCAGGGGGACAGCAGCCTGCTCAGGCTGCGGCCCAGTGCCCGCCCTTGCCGCCGCTACCCCTCCCGGAGCAGGCTCAGGGCCCCGCGCCCCGGCGGTGGCGGCTCACATGCCCGGGAGCCGCAGAGCCTGAGCGCAGTGAGGGGGAAGCTGGGGGGGCACATGGGGGCCGGTGCCCGCATGCATCTGCTGCAGCCTGCAGGAGCCCCGGGGGGGGGGGGGGTGCCGCGCCGCAGCCTGGGCAGGAGAGGCGGCGGGCGCGGCTGCTCCCCACTAGCGGCACCACCGCCTTTGCAGGGCTGCTGCCCCCCTGCACCGCGCTGGCTCCTCCATGGCTGGGGCTCACCACCCCCGCAAGCCGACACTCTGGCTCTCCGGTGCCTCCGGAAGGCGGCTCCTCCCTGCCGAGCCAGGGCACCGCTTTTTGGCGCCCCCAACCACTTGGCACCCTAGGCGACTGCCTAGTTTGCCTAGTGGTTGCACCAGCCCTGCTAAGACCCAGATCCGCCCACTGGGAGTTAGGCTCCTAAATACCACTGAAGATCTGGCCTAAGCTTTGTCACAGCCGATCCCACGTCTCTGAAGGCAGACAGGCAGCAAGCGGGCTCAAGTGTGAGACGGGAAGTGCTACGCCCTGGGTGGAGAGGCGATGGAAAGCAAAGAAAGCAGCGGGACTGCGTGGCCATGCGGCTTTGGAGCCTGCCACCTCTGGGGTTCAGGTCTGAATCCAGGCTGGGGCAGGGAGGCCTGGGAGAAGCTGCCTTCTGGGGGCTGCTCAGTGCAGGGCGTTATTTGGTCTCAGGGTGATCTCAGAGCTGGCAGAACGCATTTAGCGCTGCCGTCGCTGCCAGCCTCAGCAGGATGGAGCCCGCTCTCCCCGCTCCGCCAGGTCAGAGGGTATAGGCATGCAGACTGGACAGAGAGAGAGAGAGAGTGTGTGTGAGTGAGAGTGTGTGTGTGAGTGTGTGTGTGTGCGTGAATATGCGTGTGTGTGAGCATGTGAGTGTGTGTGCGCGTGTGAGTGCACGCGCGTGTGTGCGCGCATGTGTGAGAGTGTGTGAGTGTGTATGTGTTTGAGTGTGTGTGTGTGTGTGTGTGTGTGTGTGTGTGTGTACCCATGCATGTCTTGTCCTGTGCCAGCCCAGAATGCACTCGTTCTGTGGATAAAGAAAACATCGGCCCGCAGCGCTGTCAATCCCCCTCATTCCCTAGCGCTCAATTCACAGACACAAAAGGGGAGAAATAGGGTAATTGCTTCAAGAGGCAATTTCCTCGCGCCTGTCTCATTTGCCTGCAGCTCTCAAAACATTTCCTCTGCGGGCTGTTTGAGCGCGTCTAACACGCTGTCGGGGGCAGCGAGTAGGGGGACAGGTCCTGGCAGCCGGGGATCAGAGATGGGGGAGCCGTCCGATTGGCACGGGGGCACCTGCCCCTTCGCAGGGCACAGGCAGAAGCTGATACCGCTGCTCATCAGGGGAGACAGAGTAAATGGCAACTGAGCTGGGAATTTCGGATGCAGGAGAACTGGCATCTGTAGCTACTGTGAGGAAAGGGCACGAGCCTGAACGATCACAGCACCTCCTGCTGATCTCCTCACACCAGCAGCATGAGGCCTGGGTGGGAAAAGAGGCAGGGGTACCAGGAGAGGTGCATGCACTTCCTACTGAGTCAGCACTGCCCATGGGGCACTGAGGAGCCGTTTTTCAGATGAGTTATCAAACCCCAGTGTGCTGAGCATCTGTGCTCATTACAAACCCCAGGGAGCTCTCTGCCAGGGGCAAGGCATTAGCCCTTGTGTCCTGGTCAAATTCCAGATGGGGAAATGACTGTTTGGTTTCTTTTTCACCTCCTGCCCTGGACTATAGCGCAGTGTTGCTGTGTGCTCTTGGAGCTGCCATGTTCCAGCCCAGAGATGGCTGCATTTCAGTGCTGGGTGAGTGAGCCCTATGCAGAGGCACTGTTAAACAGCTGTCACCGTTCACCTGAGAGGTGGCTGCATTTCAGCAGTGGATGAGTGATCCCTGTGCAGTGTTGCTGTGCGCTGTTAAAACAGTTGCTGCATTCCACCCCAGAGGTGGCTGCATTTCAGTGCTGGGTGAGTGTTTCCCGGATATGTAACATGCTTTGGGATGGAAGGCGCTGCCTGAATGTAAAGTGTGTGTGTGCAACAACTTCACTGATAGAGTTAAAGAAAAACAACCCCCCCAGTGAGAAGTATGGCCAGCAAAGGCCAGCATCCAGCAGGGACTGTCTCTGAACTCAAGGTGACCGGTAGCAGAGAGGAACACGTGGCCCACTTCAAAAGGGAATCAAAACAGCCCCAAGGACACTACAGACAAGGTCAAGGAACAGCTTAGGGGGGGAGCAGAAATATGCTGGATATTATCACGGTAAGAACACGGGGCCTGATGTCCTCTTTCATGTACTCTGGCGTAAATCAGCAGTAATCAGAGTCACTCCAGAGTCAATGCTGGTGTATGACCCCTGGCTCCTCTTCCTAGCTCAGGCCCCGATTGTGGGCAAGTCTCAGGGTAGGTCCGCACTGCAGGCGGGGCGTGTGATCACAGCAGGCCGGGACATGCCAGAGCTAGCTTGGATCTAGCCAGGTCAGACACCAACAGCAAAGGAACTGGCAGCGCAAGCTTCAGTGGGGGCTGTACGTGCTAGCTAGATCAAATCTAGCTCAGGTATGTCCACACATGGTGCAATCACACCTCCCCAGCTGCAGCACAGACAGCGTCCGCATCTCCATCAGCAAAGTGGGGGGGGCACGACGTACCCGCCTTAGGGGGTGTCAGGCTTACCAAGGAACTATCATGTAAACATATTATTCCAGTAGCGCCTGGCGATCCCAACCGAGATCAGGGCCCCCTTGCCCTGGGCACCGCATGCTCATAAAGTGAGAGACACCCCCCCTGCCCAGAAAGAGGTCGGATGGACGGGGCACCAGAGGGGAAGGGATTTGCCCGAGGTCACGTGACAGGGCAGTGGCAGAACCAGGAATAGACCCCCCCCGGTGCCCCAACTCACTGCTCTCACCACTAGACCACGCTGCTGCTAAGCTAGTCTTACGGCAGATTAGCTACCTCTAACAAATGAGGGCTTTCTTCCTCCGTGTAACCCACTCAAAGGACACTCCTAAGCCCCCCTCCCCCTGCCAGCCTTTGGCTGCTTGTTACCCAGGCTGGTTGGAATCTCATGCAGTCAAGGTCAGATCTAGGTTATTTCTGCCTGTAGAGTCGCTCACCTTCCTAACGGCTTGTGACATAACCTGCAGCGGCCCTCAAGCCCAAGCCCTCCTGCAGAACAGCCGCATTACAGGGTCACGGGGACGATCCGGGTGTGGGTTAGGTGAGCTGGCAGTCTGTTGTTGATGGCCTGAATCCATAAGCCAGGTACAGCGACCTCCCAGCTCACCCCTCCACCTGATCTCGCTCAGAAATCCTCTGGCCTGGGGTGGCTGGAGCTTGGCACCCGAAGCACAGTCGCTCCTGGTATTAAATGTCGCCCACTTATCGTCGCCAATGAATTAACCATCAAAGGCTGAGGCTGAAGCTGGGAATTTATGGCGGATGCTTTAATTATGGCGAGTTGGAGGAGTGGGGAGACGGGGGTTCTAATCCCAGTTCTGCCGTGTCACGTCCCCTCTCCCTGGGCCTCACTTCCCCCTGGGGAAAGCAGCACTGACCTCTCCCACAGCGGGGTTCGTTAGCGATCGCTGGGCAGGCTGGGATGGGGCTACCGGAACGCGCTACTGCCAAACACAGGCGGTGGGAATGCAGAGGGTGCATGTGGAGAGAGGTGTGAAAAATCCCTCTGGGCCATCGGCACCTCTGCCTGCCTCATGTCAAGGCTGAGAGCAGGGGTGCTAAGAAGGGCGGGAACCTGCGATCCCAGCAGCAGTCGCATGGAGCTGAGCCTGCCAACCGCCTTGCGCTTCAGTCTGGATTTCACACACTCCTCCGTGAGCTCACTAATGTGCTGACAATCCCCTAGCCTGCTGCACCGTGTTACAGCCAGCCCATCCTACTGGCCGAGGGCTCTGCACACCCATCCCCGCCATCTGTGACCCGGACAGAGGGGTCAGCGCTGATCTCTCCTTTGGCAGCACTCCCAGCCTGTTGAGAACCCAGGAGTCCTGCCTCCCCACTCCCCTGCGCCACCCACTGGAATCCCCGCTCTGTACCCTATGTCTACCCATCAATCACGAGACATACGCAAGCTGGTTTTGTCCACACTCGCTCGCTAAATATAGAATCCTGGGTACAAGCTCCTTAGGAATGTGCTCAACCAGCTAACCTGGGCCTCTGCTTCACTGCTATGCTCACTGGGGTACGCTACATGTCCCGCCGCCGCACCTCCTGACTGCAGGGTAGACGTACCCACAGCGTCCCCCATCTCCTTCATGTAACATTAGAGCCCACCGTTCAACGGAGAATGGAAAGGATGCGTCCAGAGTCTAGTGAATGGAGCAGAGGTGTCCCCGCTTCGGTGCCCATGGGCACGACCTGCATGGGCAGGCGCTGGCACAGCTACCCCTACGCAGCGGCAGAATAATATGTCCATGGATCCACTGCTCCAAAGAGGACCACTGAGTGCAGCAGGTTGCAACCCTATTGATCCAGGACCGTTACAGACATAGCCTATCGCTGTTCCTGCCCCACTGACATGCCCAGAATGGGCCACGGAGGAGTGATTGCTGGACAACCCCAGGCATACCCTGAGCAATGCTCCAAAGCTTCCCCCCTCGTCCCCCCGTGGAGCTCAGCATGCTCTCTGCATGGGCAGCTCCGGAGGACTAGCATGGATGGAGCTGGGCTGGAGAGATGAGGTTCAGTGACTGTCAGAGGAACAATACAGAAAATGCCATTGGGAAAGTGTTACATAGCATTAATAATGACCGGGATTCCAGGAGGACCGAGACGCCCCAGATGAGACCAGGCCTCATGGCACCTACGCGCAGCGAGCCCTGAAAAGTGTACAGTCTAACCAGACGAGACAGACCCAGGGTGCGGCAAAGGAAGGCGTTTCGTTTTAGCCCCATGTTACAGATGGAAAACCGTGACCTGAAAGAGGGGAAGGGACTTGCACAAGGTCGGAGCTGGGAATCAACTCCAGATCTCCTGGGCCCCAGTCCTCCTTTCCGGAGCTATGAAACCAGCAAGTCGGCTCTTTCCCTGATGCTGTCAGGAAGGATCATTTATTGTACGTTTCTTGCCAGAAGGTGAAACAAACCGAAAAGCGTGGCCGCCGCTTGAAATCTGTCACTGCCCATGGAGCCCCATGATAGACGCTCCCAGGCTGTGGCCCTCTCCTCCCCTCCCTCCTTCCTTTCTCCAGTTCATGGGTATATCCCACAATACTCAGCAAACTCTCCCCTGGGGAGTAATTTCACACACCGCCAAAATGCAGCCACCTCTGGGTGCAACCAGCAGCTGTTTCGTCATAATAGCTCACCGCAAAGCACTGTAGGACAGGAAGTGAACAATGCTGAATCTAACTGCAACATCAGGGTGAATTCAGGGAAGCCCAGCGTCCTCACCAGGGTGGGCCTCTGGTTAGGCTGCTGGGCCGAACCCAACATGCCAGCTCTTAGGCTAAGCGTTCAGGGTCAGCTGGACATCATCCGCCGCACGGTGCACCCTACCACGGCCAGAACAGCATTGACTCAGAGCAAAGTGCACCAGTTACTGAATCACCCATCCCACTGCATGCAGCACCTCGGAAAACCCCATCCAAGCAGCAACCTGACCCATCCCTGCTTAGCATGAGAGATCTGATGTGACCGCAGGCCGAGAGGGCCAGGCCTGAGTGTGATCAGACCCCTGGAGGACACCTGCTCAGTACATCCCCTTGCTCCTAGCACTTACCTGCTCTTGCCCGCCTTTGAGTTCCTCAGCAGCCGTCGCCAACAGAGCTTTGGACTCCACTTTGATAAGCCTGTGTTTTGGGGAGGTGTATTTCCCTTCCGCACAGCCACCAGCAGCTGCCGTATTTGGGGAGCCCGACCCCCCAGGATCCGGCTCCAGTTTATTGTCACTGTCTTCATAGGGATCCTCAAAATCCAGGCTCTTCTGCGCTCTGTAAGCCTTTAAAATCTCACTCTCCGTGTAGTCGGGCTTGGGGGGCTGTGGAGGAGACCTCCTGCTCCCAAAACTCAAGTAATCTTTCAGCCACTTGGCCATTTGTTCCAGCCTGACAACAAAACCTCGACCTCTCTGGGCAGAACAAGTGGGTTGGGAAGAATTCTCAAGCTGCCATCAGATAAGCCTTAGTGGGTCCCCATGATTTATAATCCAAATTGGGCGTCATTCATCTTCCTTTCAGGAGACCCTGCGCATCAAGAGGTCTCCAATGTTTATGTCTCAGACTGATGTCTTATCCCAGAGCGAGCTTCTCCAGGAGTTGGAAATGAAATGTCCTCTCTCCCTTTAAAAGAAGAGGGTTTCAAAGGTGTTTAACGCCAAACGAAAAGCAACACACTCCTGTCTGGAGATCCTATAGACCCTATGAAATAAAATACTTACATCAAACCAGATCTGTGTGTGGGGGTTGGATCACGGAAGGTTTCCACAATCTATTACCAGTTCAAATGCAATGGAAAATTGAGGGGAGAAAAAGTCTTTTTTAAAAAAATGTCATCTCCCCTGCACTAAGCTTCAAAAAATAGACACATGCAGCCAAAAACCTGTCTCGAATGAAAGCTCCAGAGTGTCTTTCTAAGAGATCGGTTTTAATCCCTAAAACGGATTTGCGATACCGAGCATTTACAAAGCATTAGCGCTTTTAAAGGGGAAAGAAAGAGAGAGAAAAGAAATTTACCAGTTCATTATGGAACGATCAGATCTAAGCAACAATAGAGCATCCCGCAAAGACAATTTCCTATGGTCTGGAAAGAAACATTTAAAAAAAAACCCCAAACAACCCTAGACAATGAACACCTCATCCGTTCAAACACCAGCCAGGCACATTAATGTCCATTTAAAAACTGCCTTTACAAAGTTCCTCTTAAATACATAAATATATAACCAGCGGTTCTTTTAAGTCTTTGTCTATCCAGTTAGAATCCTTTAAGAGATCCAGGGAACGGAATCGCATCCCAGCTACATTTTCTTGTCAGATACGAAGCTGTGTATATATTTATTTCCCATCACCACCAGAAACTTCCTTGGTTTACAGTTAAGGTTGCTGAAGTGTCAAACCCTCATACACGCAATTCCTGGAAAAACAAGACAATCTCCAGTACACATTGGCACACATCCATCATTCAGTTTTTATTTCTGGTGGGGGGGAAAGACAGTGATTTATTCCAAAGCCCAAATAAACAGGGATCTTACAAAAATAATAATAATAATCAAACCTCCTCCCTCTTAAGAGACATTCACAAAAGCAGGACTGGAAAACTTTAGCAAAAGTCTAGCTTGGAAGAGTCCAGTGACAGCTTTCTTCTTTGTTAGATTTTGAGAGGGTTGTTATGATGCTTTCCTTGAGAGCTCGTCTCCTTTACAGGATCCAGGAAAGCAGCTGCAAACACAACACAACCGCAACCGTGATCTCCAACCACCACCAGTAGCTTTTTGCAAGGCAACTGCACAAAGAAAAGGGGGCGGGAGTGGGAAGAGACTTTTCAGCCTTTTGCATCCATCAGTTCTTTCCTGTTTTCAGGGACCTGCGGGCTACTTTGGGGAGGAAGGATGGAAGGAGCTGCAGCTTCAGGAAGCCGGTCATAGTTTGGATGCGGTTGTTGGGGATGATTTGGGGAAAGGCGGGAGATAAAAAAAAAATCGGTGGCTGGAAGGTCTGGAAGCCTCTTTGCAATCGTTGCTCCTGATACGTCAAAGGGTTTTTCGCCTCCTCCTCCTGGCCCTAAGGTTTTCGCATGCACAGCTCCCTCTAGTTTGCAAAGGTTACAGAGACCTTCAGCAAGAAGCGAGGCAGCAGCTGGAGGGCCAGATACCTAGCACCCCTCATGCCCGGCTCCTAAAGAAGTGTCATCCTCTGCAACAGGGAAAGGGGGGAAGGAGGGAAAATGCCCCTTCTCCAGATCCCTGATGCTTAGGTAGCATCGCCTTGGGAAGCATCAATAGATTCAATTCCCCCCAGAGCCTAGTGAAACTGACCAGGGAAAAGGGAGGGAGGGATCAAAGAAGCTGAAATTGAGCAGGCAAAAGAAAGTTGCGGGTATGCACAGAGGGGAGGTTTAAATCTCTTCCTTTTTTAGCCTTCTCCATCCCATCTCCCCTGGTTGTCTCCGGCTAGACATGCCGGCTGCTCCATGGCGCCCAGCCCAACCTGAGGTGTGAAATTGCAAACTGGCTCTGCTCGCCAGAGAGAAGGTGGTTGTAAATAAAGGAGAGATGGGGAGAGAGGGAAAGTGGAGGGAGGGGGGAATTAAAGGCGAGGGCAGCTGGAGGTGGAGAGAGAGAGAAATTGAGCCGATAGGAATTAAGGAAAAACAAACACAACAATGCGGCTGGCTGGACGGATTAGATCGAGTCTGTTAAAGTGGCAGCTGGTTGCTCCCCGGTGGGTGGGGACAAACATCTGCAGCTCTGACTGGCCAGGGTTATTTTGGGTGGGCAGATGAACTACCGTGCAAGCCAAATTTCACCTGGGGGGCCCCCTTCAATTTTCTTACTGGATGTGTATCAGTCACAGCAGCAGGGGGAAATCGAGGCTGGGTGCCTGGAGCACTGGGGAGCTAGGCATGCTGGGTTCTAATCCTGCCACTGACCTGCTGTGTGTTCTTGGGCAAGTCATTTACCCTTCTGCAGGGCCGGCTCTGGCTTTTTTGCCGCCCCAGGCAAAAAAGCCTCCCGCCGCACGCCCCCCCCAGCAGGGAGCGCCGCGGGGAGGGCGGCGAGCCCGGCCGAGGCCCCGCTCTCCCTGACCGGCCGGAGCGCCGGGGGGAGGGCGGCCCCGCTCTTCCCGGCCGGCCGGAGCGCTGGGGGGAGGGCGGCGAGCCCGGCCGGGGCCCCGCTCTCCCCGACCGGCCGGAGCGCCGGGGGGAGGGCGGCCCCGCTCTTCCCGGCCGGCCGGAGCGCCGGGGGAGGGCGGCGAGCCCGCCGCGGCTCCGCTCTCCCCGGCGGCCGGAGCGCTGGGGGGAGGGCAGCAAGCCCGGCCGCGGCCCCGCTCTCCCCGGGTGAGCGCCGCCCCCCTCCAGGTGCCGCCCCAAGCACATGCTTGGTGGGCTGGTGCCTGGAGCCGGCCCTGCCCTTCTGCTATTTAGGCTGTGAGGTCTCTTGGGCAGGGACTGTCTCTCACTACGTCTCTGTACAGCTCCAAGCACAATGAGGCCATGATCTCAGAGCAGGCCTACGCTGCAATGGAAGGTGTGCCACACAGGCATACCCAAATTAGCTTTAATCTAGTTACCAAAGCTACGAATAGCAGTGAAGACGCGGTAGGCCAGGCTCGCAATGCAAACACATACATAGCCCGGAGCGCGAGGGAATTTGTACAGCTGATGCTGTCCTCACTGCTATTTTCAGCCATGCCAGCTAGACAAAAGGTAATGCGGGTTTGCCTACCCAAGCTCAATCTCCTCCCCCAATTGCAGTTCAGTTGGAGTGTAGACATACCCTCAGCTGGGACTCCTAGGTGCTACTGTAATAAAAATACATTCACAAGAACTTATATAGCTTTAAAAATATCCTTGGGGCTACATGGATGTGTGTGTGTCTGTATGCTGCAAGCCCTGGAAAACTGGGCTCACAGGTGTGGTGTATGGAAAACTATTAACATGGGAGAGCTATCAATTTAAATGCTCAGGGGTTTCCTGGTCCTGCAGGCAGGAGCCTCTGTAGGGAAGCATGAACACAGCAGTCAGTTTGCAGCCAGGGAGCCTAGAGTAACAAGGTGCGGTGAGTTGTACCTCTGGGAGCAGCCTGCTTTGTCTCTCTCTGCTTTTATCATTCTGAATGCTACGAAACAAAGCAGTGCTACGTTGCAACCTTCCAGCGAGACTATTTTATGTTTTCATCTCACTTCTCTATTTGTATGTTCTGAAACATAATAACAGGCTCTTACTTTGAGCAGGTTGGAAAACGTTGAAGAAAGCTGGACGATTGGACATTTGAAACACCATCTCATTTCTCAATTAGCTCTGCTCCTAATTAATGCTCAGGCCTGCCAGTTCTTCCATGATGGACTGATACCAGTGGGTTTCGACGGACATAGATCTACTTGCAGGATTGGGGGGACCTTACCTGGTGTCCTTTGAGGTTAAGAGGGCAAGCGCACAAGAGCCCTCAAGAGTTACTAGCATTCAATGTGCTGCGTGTCAGGTAGGCACGGTTCCTGCAGCCATGGTCCTGAAGTACCTGCCCAATGCAAGACAGCTCTGTATGGAAACAAGGGTCCATCTGCCCAGAGCAGGAGCAGGGCCCTACTGCTAGGTCCTCAAAGTTATTTAGGTGCCTAACTCCCAGTGGTTGTTAGTGCTCTGTGGTTGCTTTGTTTCTTTATGATGTATAAAGACCTAACACTATACAGTCAAATCTTGTCTACTGTTTTTCCTGGAGGACTTTATGGACAACTGGAAAACTAGCAGGATTACACCACCACATAGCAACCAAGGAAGTGAAACTTGAGCCATGGAGGGAGGTTTTTTTTAGTCAGACTGTTCAAAGATCTGGATTCGTTTGTTTTTGTTCACATTGATTTAACGCAAAGGTCTGACAAACACTCAGGAGAAAAGCTGTCTTTAAAGATTCTTCCCCACTTCAGTTATGGGCTGAGACCCTTCTCTTTCCAGTTCTCTTGTCTTTCAAGGAGACACCCAGCAAAAAAACAGGGAAGACCAGATTTAATCTTTCTGCTTTTTCTAAGGTTAAAAACCCCCTCATTTTTTCTTTTTTTGGAGAAGGAAATGAAATCTTTCAAGTCTTCTTCATTCATCATCAAGCGGCCAAAAAGGGCACAGTCTCACTGTTTTTCCTTTAAAGCAGAGACTACGTCCTTTCAACCTGAGCCCTGAACTCTGCCGCTGCTTCCCTTTGAATGTTCTGCCTTTGGTACATTGTAGTCCTGACCTCAATGTAGCTTTTTGTACTTAGTATTCATAAAAACAGTACCGTTCTTTGCCACCTCCTGGGACACTAATCTATTCCTCTGTTTCAGAACAAAGAATCCTTCCCCCACCTCCCCCCCCCCCCCCCCGCCGCTCCCCAATCAGCAATTGAGAAGTAGCCTAAATGTGTTTCTAGGGGGAATAAGCGTAAGAGCCAGCTAATTGTCCTGTTTAATGTGCTCGGCTGAAAAATATTCTGTCTAGCAGAACTGTTGTTGACAGATCTCATCAAATATAAATACCAGAGCCCTATATAAATATCCAGCCTCTGAAGTATTAATGTTTGAAGAGGCTGCTAATTATAATTCATGTGCCAGGAATGTTAATTGTTCTAGTAACAGAAGAATCGAGAGGAAAAATCTGATTTAGCCTTTTGTCTCCTTTAAATGCAGGGGGTTAACATTTCTTCTGTCTCATTCCCCCAAGCGAGCGCACGCGCCCAAAATAATCTGGGTGCGTTAAATCCATGCAGAAATAGGTCCCTGTTTGCCGTTTTTAAATGAGGGTTAATTAGTGAAATCCTGCTCATTAATTAGGGCTGGGTGCCTTGAACTGGGCATACAGGGGGGCCTGATCCCACATCTGCGCAAGTCACTAGACAGACAGACATTGAGTTCAGGGAGCTTCAGCTCAGCCCCATAGGCCAGCCAACCACTGCAAACCCCACTACGGTGCAGGCAGGCAAAGCTGCTAGTGGCACAGCTGGGGCTCACCCCTGCCTGGCACCAGGCTAGCTCTGTAACGACCCAGGGGGGCTTGGAGAGTCTCCCTTGAAGTGAGGGCTGTCATGGTTTCACTGCTTCAATACCCGAGCTAGCTTGGTACGTCTACACAAGCTGCAAACACACCCCATGACTGCTGTGCAGACCCCCCCGAAAGCAGCGGGGCTGCTGAAGCACGGGGCTTTGAACCTTGGACTCTGGCAAGAACAGGCTGAAAATCCAGGACCAGTGCCTGGAAATCCAGCTAGACACGCCACCTACGCTGGACCTTTTAAGCAGGGCCTAAGTGGTGAAAAATCAACTGGTGTTTCAGCCCGCATCTGCCTCGGGATCCTTCACGAAGAAAGAGAAGTGAACTCCCTGAGGGATGAAGTGATTGAGTCTGGCACACACTGCCCCTCGGCTGGGGTACCGGGCAGGATCTGGAAAGAGTCTGGCCTGGAACTGACCTCGCCACAATGGTGAATTCTTCCCCAGCCCTTATTACGTGAAACACCCCAATAGAACCCCATCACCGCTGTGGGGGTGGGGAGGAAAATGGAGACGGTGGAATGGTCTCGCCAAGGATACAGTGGATGCCGCATCGATTGAGTCATTCTAAGCTGGACAAAGTGCCGGAGATCGGACTCAAGGGAAGAAGGGCTGGATCAGACACAGCCTAACAGGGATCTTTCATCTCTCTCTCTCTCCGATTGCTAGAATGCTGTGAAAATGCTCCCCCAAAGAGGAAGAGCGGGACAGTTCCCCTGTCTGCCCCCCAAACAGACCCAACTGTCCCCCCTGCAAACTGCCCCCTGCCCCCAAAAGCATCATCGGTACTCGCACTTCCCATTTGCTTCCCCCAGTGCCGCTGGAGGACAGCAACAGCGGAGATCAATCGCTGCTCTGGGTAATGAAAGGAGATGAAGAAGCAAACAGCTCTGACACCTCCAATTTATTACCCCAGGCCGAGCCATTTTTAACAGGAGTAATGTGATTGTGCTGGCAAAATCAAAAGCCTCCATATGGGTTTATTACACGGCGCGCTAAGCCAGGGGGAGCTGCTAACCTGGTGGAGGCGGAGCGGGGCTGGGAAGGAAATAGGATGGAGCAAGGTTCCCCTAGGCACAGCAGTAATGAAGAGTGCCTCGGGGGGACAGAGAGATGCCACGAACACGTACACAGGATCAGCTCAGCCAGAGACTCTTCATGAGCAGTGGGAACGCTGGTCCTGCTGCACGCCCGCCTCCCATGGCAATGAATGGCAGCTCTGCAGGCTGGGGGGGGAGGGGGGAGTTGTGACCCTGCTTTGCAGATCCAGGCAGCGAGACCACTCCGGGCTGCTCACTTGCACGTCGTGCATGTGGACAGTAACCACTGGGGCTCGGTTTGTATCTCTATAAAGCGATCCCTAGGCAGGGCAAACGCCACATTTCACTGCATAGATTTGAAGGCCAGAAGAGACCATCATGAGCATGTAGGGTGAGTCCCTGCCTAACATGCAGGCACCAAGAGCCGAGGGCCAATGACCTTCAGGAACCCGGTTAAAGAGCCATCCTCCACATTACCAGCCAGAACCCTGAGACTACAGGAGCTGGACCGACCCTGCACTGGCCAAGGGCTGAACGAAATCCTTTAACTGCTCCTTGCCCTGCCGTTGTGTAAATCCAGTCTGCCCAGAACCGCCCTCCAAGGACTGCGTGACAGGGAGGCATCGGGCGACCGACGTTACTACTCTGCAGAATCAAGCCCTAAATTGCAACTTTAAGGGCTAGCCCGTGCAGTGCCGCATGGCAGACTACGGCGGTGTGAATTGAGGGGCGCTCGAATGTATTGCACGCGCCCTAGGAGTCCTGCAGAGACCCTGCTGGCGTGAACTAAAAGGGACCTTGCTCGCGTGGATGCAGTCCTCTTTCAAACAGCTCTATGTTCACGGGCAGTAGGTACCTGTTAGTTCGCGGCAGCAGCGGCAGTTCGAGCACTCTACAGTTCATACCCCTGTAGCTTGCACTGTGGCATGGTGCAGAAAAGGCCAAAGGTCCAGATCCTCAAAGATATTTAAGGCTCCTACCTTCCATTGATTTCAGTCCCTTTGAGGATGGCCATAAATAACTTGCACTGGGTCGCCCATTCGTTCCAATAAACACTTGTTACGGTCACCTAATGCTGTTTCTTAATAACACTTTGCTTTTCGCTAGCACCTTCCATCCAACGTTCTCTACGAACGCACATTAGCCAAGCGTGACAAGCACTCTGCCTGGCAGGTCAGAGGGGCCTTTAACAGACAGGGAAATTGAGGCACAAGGCGGGCAAGCGGCTTGCCTACGGCCAGTGGCAGAGCCAGGGATAGAACCCCCTGCTCCCAGGCCCGTACCTTACCACAAGCCATACTCCCTGCCATCTTTGCCACTGTCTCCCTCTTGTCAAACGGCTGGGAGACTCTCCCGACAGCTGGGAGAGCCGGGGAAACGCAAGCCTGACGGAAGCCAGGTCCGATAAGGTTTGACAAGCGCTGCCTGAAGCGGATGATAACGATCAAGGAGGACAGAGGGTGAAGAATGGAACAATTGGGGAGGCAATGAGACAGAGATGGATCATACCCCGGACCTAGGGTGACCAGACAGCAAATGTGAAAAATCGGGACAGGGGGTGGGGGGGTAATAGGAGCCTATATAAGAAAAAGACCCCAAAATGGGGACCATCCCTATAAAATTGGGACATCTGGTCACCCTACCCGCACCAGGCCGTGGAATGGAAAGCCCCCTAGGATCATGTGATCAGATGGGGGCAGGGTGTAAGTGGCCATGGCAGAGCGGATGACCCCACGGAGCAAGGAGCGGTGAAGGCACGTGGGAAAGATTCACTGAAGGCAAAGATCTGTAGCAGGCAGGCAGGCTCATTGGAGGGGAGGGCTCCGAGGTGCCCCATTGAAAACGGGGCTAGCAGGCTCTTCTGTTTACCTGGAATGAACTGAAGTCTCTCAACTCCAGGCAGGCACATGAAGCATCCAGATTACACTAGAAGCTGAAGAAATGAGGACCCGTCTCTCTCTAGTGCATGGCAGCAAGATGGATGGGCTTGCGGAGACGGCATCACCATGGGACTCTGGAGAACTGGGTTCAAGCCCCACTTTTGCTGCACGCTGCCTGGGTGACCTCAGGAAGAAAGTTGTGTGAGCCCTGGGCTACCCTCCCACCTGTGAAAGAGGCAATAGCAGCCTTCTCCCCCACTCTTTGGGGCAGGGACAGCCCTGCTGTAGGGGTATATATAGCACCAGGCACAATGGGACCCTGATCTGGCTTGGGGCCTCTAGGTGCTGTTGTGATACAAATAAAGGTGAGTTGCAGGGGCTAGCCCTGGGATGTGGGGCGGGAGGGTGAGGAGCCTGGCACATGGGAAATGAGAGGTTACCCCAATCTTTTCAAAGTGTCACCCGGCAGCTGTTGCCACGTGCGCTCAATGCCACAGCCCAGTTCTAACCGGCCGCCGAGTGGGACCTGATCACAGAAATGCTGGTGTCATTCTGACGACAGCAAGCCGTCTCTGCCAAAGGCCACGGTGCTCCTCCAGCAGCGGCAACGCGGTACGTGCCTCCTGCCAGTCCTCCCCGTTGTCATCACAAAGGAAAAGCGACCGAGGCCCAGGAGAAACGGGATTCCAATGAGCCAGAGTAATTCCACTGATCGCCGTGGGTAAACCAGGGCTGCTACGCGCATGGAGCCAGCCGGTCTGGCGGACGCAGACTGGTACTGCTACGGCAGCAAGGCTGTCTGCACCTTCCTTGGCTCCCCCAGGGGCATTTGCTCACCCTTTTTAGATTAATCTAATTACGAGAGTTCTGAAGCCCATTAATGTCTCTCAGCGGAGTGAGCATCTCCTGGCTGCCGGCTCCTTTCTGGGGCCTGGTTGGGCGCACCCCCGAACGCACCATGCAGTTCACAGCCAGGCACCACACCAGGTTTTTAAAGAGGCCAGCCCCCTTCCCCTGCCAGCCCCCACTCCCAGAAAGGAGGCAGGGGAGAGCGAGACCAAGCAGCAGCACTAGATGACAGCACAGCGCTTGATTCCTCTCCCTGTGGCTGTTGGTTTAACCTTTGTAAGCCTGGCAGGAATTCAGAGCACTGCTCCAGTGCACAGCTCGCCCCTCCTTAAGCCTGACAGTGATCAGACAAGGCCCTGCTGTGACTGTCCCCCGGAGCAGGGCTTCCAGCCTTCGCAAGGGCAGTCTCTGGCTCGGCCCACCCCCAAATCAAAGCCTCTGGCAGACGCTCACACTTGCATCCTCCCAGCGCTCTTTGCAGGAGTCGTAGGTTTCAGTAAAGCTACAGCTGGGCAGCTTCACCCTCCCTCCAGTGACAAGGGGGACACTCAAGGCTGCATTTGCCCCTTATGGTCACTCTCCACTACCTGCTCCTGAGCATTCGGGTAAAAAGCAGATGGAGCCGGGACTGCCCTGCTGGGTGTGGGGGCCCAGGCCGGAGTTAGGAATGACTTGAGACAAAGAGGTTATTGCCTGAGTATCAGCCAGTTGTTTGATCTTGTCTTGTCTGACTCGCCCAGTTAGAAGGCCACAGGGAGACAGAATGGGGCAGGGAGAGAGGTCTAGAAACCCCCCACTAATACTCAAAGCAAGGAGCACAGCATGTCATGGGAAACTGGAGAACCCAGGGAAAGTACAGTACACAGATCTAGAGAAGGACTTGGGGGGGAGGGACAGAGACCGCAAGGAGGTTTGGGTTTTTTCCCTGACTTTGCTGAGAGACCTTAAGGGGCTTCAGGACTCGGGGGTGGGGAGGGGGTTCACCTTCCTCTGCAGCATCGGGGGCATGGGTCACTTGCAGGTTTAAACTAGTATAAATGGTGGATTCTCTGTAACGTGAAGTCTTTATATCGTGATTTGAGGACTTCAGTAACTCAGCCAGACATTAGGGGTCTATTACAGGAGCAGGAGGGAGTGAGGTTCGGTGGCCTGCAATGGGCAGGAGATCAGACTAGATGACCAGGATGGTCCCTTATGATCTTAAAGTCTATAAGCTAAGGACACAATAGCATGAAGCGAGCACACGGTTGCTGAACTCAGCTGAATGCCCTGCGTATTCTGTGGGCACAGATTTGATCCAGGACTTTAAATCTTTTCCATCCCTGACTCCAGCAAGTCAATTAATTAATTAATCCACCCGCAACATATTCCTGTAGACTTCTTGGGCAGATGATTTAGTGACTCCTGCTTCTCAACTAAAAAGGTCACACACTGAGCCAGCAAGGGAACCCAGGAGTCCTGACTCCCACTCTCCTACCCTAACCACTAGGCAACACCATCTGAAGACCCCTTTATAAAGAATGACAAGGGAAGGGAGAAATGCTCTTCAGAATCCTTTATTACATCTGAAGTTAAACAACTGTGTTAAAAATTCCATGATCCTCATGGGAAATGAGAGGCATTAGCGCTGCCTCTCACTTTAGCACAGGCTAAATGTAGCAATGTTGAGGAGGACACAAGAGAAGAGCAAAACAAGTTACACATTAAATCGCAGCCCCGTGCCAAGAATTCAGACACGGGAAGAGTTAACAGAGGGGCCTGGAGACAGATTGGGCTTTACAGGAATTCCAGGAGACTGCTGGTATATAGAACCACACACTTCATTACCCTCCACTTAGCTGCTGATGACAAGGCTTCCGATAAAGACAGCATGATGGATTCCAGCCGCAGTAGGTGACCTGCTGCTCTCAGCCCCTTCCGACATGCTTTGGGACTCTGCTCCCGCTATCGCCACTTTCTACTCCCCGATCTCCCCAAACACATGGTCAGGAACCTTTCTCCGAAGAGGCTGGAAAGAGGAAGCCTGTCTCATCTAATAGAGATTCTTCCCCTGGGCCGCTCTGGTTTGCTGGTGCCACCATCACTCACGACAGGCTGACAGGAGCCCAGATTGATGGATGTTTAATGGGAAGAGATGCCTGCAGGCAATCTGGTTGCATTGGAAGCAGTACTCCTGTATCCCAGTTTGAAGGAATGCTGCAACATGACGGTACATTAGGGGTTTCCAGGAAGGGAGAGCAGCTCCGATTACACATGACTGGCCATGTGTGCAGATGGCCTGGGAATCCCACTGGGATCTTCTATGCACAAGGACGCCAGCTCTCTGGCAGGATCTGGTTGTTAGGACAGCAGCTGCCTGGTGGTGGGGTGAAGAGAGGAAACTCTGCCCTCACTGCATCCCATTGCCAACCCCTGGCCTCGCTCTACTCCAGCAGGGTAAGGAAGTGGAGTGAACTCTCAGCAGAGACCCACCGACTCAGTCACTGGTACTGTCTTCGCTGTCTGAATACGCCCCCAACAGGCTGAGGGAAGAGCCCTGGGCTGCTGATGGGGGCTGGGTCACAGCAGGTAGTGAGGAGCTCCAACTTCCAGCATCTAGAAGCCAAACAGAGCAGGTTCAATCATTCACACCCACACCCACACCTGGAGAACAGAGAGCTGCACTTTATGGACGCCCGAGGAAATCAGGAGTTGGAGCACTCCTGCTACTGCCTGGATGGGCACTGCCATGTTCTGGGCACCCACTGCAACACCAGGCATTAGGACATGGAGTAAAACAGTTTCCTCGGCACCCTGCCTGAATCTCAATGAGGATTAAAAGGTTTGACGTTGAGACGGTCGCATTTCTATGGAGGCTCGCCTCCTGCCCCCTGGTGGTGACATAAGAGAATGGAAGCGTCTGAGATAAGCATAGGAGGCTTCCACCTAACTAGAAGAGGGTGAGGTGAGTCAACCCTCAGTCTAACACCGATGCTGTCTGTGAAGTGGCCTCCAGTGTGTGAAACTGTCTTTTGTGGACAAGCTCTCAAGCTGGAAAGGGGGGCGGAGGGACTGGTGTGTGTGGATCACACAGGGAAAACATCATTCAACTGGGCCATTCATGAAACACCAGGTTTGGATCAGCAGCCAACGTAATCTTACATAGCACCTGTCATTCAAAAAGATTAACAAACTACCCAGAGGGCTAGGATCATTTCGCCCGCCATCAAAATGCAGCCACCTCTGCAATGGAACACAGCCGCTGCTCAACAGAACAAAGCAATCCCACGCAACGGTTTAGGACAGGAAGGAAAGAAGGTTGTGTGCAACTGAAAGTGCAGGGGAGTTTGGGGAAGGCAGAATAGCAGAACCCAAATATCACAGCATACAACAACCTCCCTGTACAGGAAAAGCAGATTTAACCAACTTAAAACGAAGACGGAAGATGGCTTCTGCAGGCTGTTCATGTTACTGTAGCAAACAGCTGTGCCAACTGCCCCAACCTCACTGTATGTTTTGGAACAGCACAGTAAATTCAAACCCCATGCCTGGTCTCGCATTACCGTCTGTATTACTGTAGCGCTTAGGAGCCCGAGCTATGGGCCAGGACTCCTCTGGGTTAGGCGTTGTACAGACACAGAACAAACAGAGGAGCTCAATAATTTTATGAGCAATAATATCAATATATTTATCATGGTACTTCTACAGACTGGCACCATCATTGTATCTGAGCACCAAAATGTTAATATAGAAGTTGAGACACTGGCAATCGGCTCTCATGCTTCAGGGCACAAACTCTTTGCCAGAGTGGTCAGGAAGGAATTTTACTTCCCCATAATGCACTATATGGGAGGCAGGAGAGAGGAGACGGCTTCCTCTCTGAAACACTGGGCATTGGCCCTACTGGAAATCCCAACACCAGACTTGATGCCATTCTGACAAAGTTCTATTGGGTCATGAATTACTAAACTGCAACATATAATTGAAGACAACACAGACACACGAGATTAAACTGCTTGATGTCACCATCCTGTTAGAGACCACCTTGGTGGCCTGGAGTTAAGTGGCTAATCAGATCCTACATTGCCGTGCAGGTGAGACTGAACCAAAGTTACCTGAGCTTTGTTGTGTAGTTTGCTTCCCCACACCGTTAGCTGTGGTGGAGCCCGGGGTCTGTTTCTTCACAGTGACCAGGCCTGCCAGCTGGGACTTGCTGTTCAGTTTGCCCACACTCCTCTCCCAGCTTTCAGTCTTTAGCTTCTTACTCTGGGGCTCAGTATCCTACAGAAGGGAGCACAGATATTAACGTTCTCTGTCCTTGGAGCAGCTAGTGGGGGAAGAAAGACTATGCAAAATACTATACAACATCATCAAAATCAAGGGTGGTTTGGAGCTGCACACAGAGGTATCATGTCGCAGAGCTGCAAGGAGAAAGCCCCTCTCTGGATAGCTAAAGGGTGTGAAGAAAGGGTTTGGCTAGGATGGGATAGAGCATTGTTAGGTGCAGAATGAAGAAATCAGCACAGGAAGATTCAGGCTGAATACCAGGGAAAGCTTGCTGTCACAGAGATCAAGAAGGCTGGGGAAGAGCCTCCCCAAGGGCTGATGCCCCATTGCTTGGGGCATCCACCGCAAGCCTGGAAGAGACACTGGTCAGCGGGCATAGTTGTCCGTTGGCAGAGGGGTGATCCAGATGTGTGCAACAGGACTTTCCAGTATCCAGCTTCTGTGACCTCACGTGTTGGCTGCTGGACCAACCACTGGGTTCAACACACTAGTGACTAGATGGCTCAGGATTAGCACTGGGACAGGGAACATTTCACAGTTCAACTCCAGCCTGGCTTGGGAGTCACTTGAAAGCTTTCAGCAGCCTGCACTGTTTGACGGTCTCAGTGGACAGGGATTGACATCAAAAAGCGACATCTGCAATTGGCGCTAACTGGCCTGTTTGCTGGATCCTCTGTGGAGATTATACCAAGGATTGAGCTCCCTCCGCCTCAGAGCTAGCAACAGAGCAATAGGCTGAGATCACGCAGGGGAGCTTGCCCTGCTGTGTATAAACACAGGGCTTCGGTCTTCAGGGCTGTCCAGCTGGCATCTTCCACCACTGCTAATCTTGCATTGATGTGACTTAAGTTTGTACAAGGATTAATCCATTACAATCCTTTCAAGTACAAGCGGAGAACAGGGAGCAAAGCCGGCAGCAACGTGCTGACCACTGAACCATCATCAGGCATGACAGTAGGGGTGGGGGCTCTTAGCGGCAGCTCACCCCCATGGAGATGAGCCCCTCTCTTGGTTGATACAGGCTGAAGTTTACTTCGACCAAAATCTCTCATTTCTTCCTTTCAGTTTAATATACAATGAGCCACATTTTCTAAACTAGGCATGAAAAAGAGGCAATTGTGCCTCAAAGTCTCCAAAACAGGGGACTTCTCATGCGGTGTGGTTTGCTGGGTTTTAGTTTGTCCCCTTGTGGAAAAATCTCCCATCTCGGAGAGCCATGCTGCTGGAAAAGCCCCTATCCCCAGGATTTACCTCCTGCAAGATATCTGTAGGTTTCGTTTTCGGTCCTGATCTTGAGGGCACTTGGGTAGCTTCCTCATCAGAGTCAGAGTCTTCCAGGAATCGCCTGCTCTGGGCTTGTTCCAGCATAGCTCTGCAAATCAAAGGAATCCCCCAGAAAGGTGTAACAGAGTGACTTGATTACAGTCTATATTTGCCCAGATGGGCAACAAATATTTGATAATAGGCTCTTCAATCTAGCAGACGAAGGTAGAACACAATCTAAGGAATGGAACTTGAAACTAAAATTCAGACTGGAAGTAAGGTGTTAAATTTTTAATTGAGAGAATAATTAACCATTGGAACTATTTACCAAGGGTCAGTGGTGGATTCTCCATCACTGGTAACTTTTAAATCAAAACTGGATGATTTTTCTAATATATCTGCTCCAGGAACTATTCTGGGGCAGTTCTCTGGCCGGTATTATGCAGGTGGTCAGACTAGGGCAGAGGTGAGCA
The DNA here is from genome assembly GCF_028017835.1 of Emys orbicularis. NCBI lineage: Eukaryota > Metazoa > Chordata > Testudines > Emydidae > Emys > Emys orbicularis. Next base: position 8,398,665 of record NC_088706.1, on the reverse strand, counting down.
AACTACGGCCCGTCAGGACCTTGGATCCGGCCTGTGGGATTGCCATCATGGTGCAGTGGGGCTAAGGCAGGCTCCCTGCCTGCCCTGGCCCCGCGCCGCTCCCGGAAGTGGCTAGCACCACGTCCCTGCAGCCCAGCCCTGAGACCATGCCGCACCCCGCACCCCTCCTGCACCCCAACCCCTTACCCTGAGCCCCTTCCTGCACACTGCACTCCCTCCTGCACCCCAACCCCCTGCCCCAGCCCCACATTCCATGGCCCTGCATGCAATTTCCCCACCCAGATGTGGCCCTCGGGCCAAAAAGTTTGCCCACCCCTGGACTAGGGGATGGTCTTCACTATGGGGAGACTGCTGCTGCAATCGATGCAGTAGGGGTCGATTTAGCAGGTCTAGTGAAGACCCACTAAAATCGATGGCAGACTGCTCTCCGGTGGACCCCAGTACTCCAGCTCTTCCAGAAACATAAGGGAAGTCGACTGGAGAGCGTTATTCACATAGCTGGAGTAGCATAACTTAGGTCAATTTACCCCGGTAGTGAAGACAAGCCCTAGATGATCTCCGTGGACTTCTGGCCTTGGAGTCTATGACTCAATAAAAACCATCCACCTTCATGAGACCTGCAGAGAGCAGGTGTTGTCCTGCACACATTGTAGTTCTGATATGTTACAACTGAGCTGGGACAGGCACTCTGCCAGAATTCAACAGCTCCACAGAGCTGCCAGACATCATCTTCCCTTCCCAGTGTTAGCTGTCATAGCTTGGCAGGCCTGGAATCCCTGCAGCACTCCAAGTCTCCTTTTTAGATGCAGTTCAGTGCTGCTGAAAGGTCTTTCATTTAGCCCCAGAATAATACCATAGACACAGTGGTAGGGGTTCTCCCCACACCCTGACACAAAGGTACTTTAGCCCTACACCCTGGAAGAGGCCTCCTCTCAAGGAGAGTTCAGTCTCAGAGGCCAGCTCAGTCTCGGATCTCTTTGCCGAAAATGCCAACTGGGACCGTGATTTTTGGCATGCAAACACCTCCCCGTGGAGGAACAGGTCACTTATATTTCCCTTACCTCTTTCAGTATTAGGGCCACCACTCCTCATGCGTGTCCTTTACCTGTATGTCTAGATAGGTCGGACATCAGCCATCCTACTAGATCTCCTCACATCCCAATCCACACTACAGCCCTACCATGCACAAATCCCACCACCTCAGATCGCAAGCGTTACCCTCCTTTGGATCTCTGGCACTGTCCCTCCCATTAAAATACTGTGGGGGGTGTTAAGACGACTGCCCAACCCACAGGGGGCAGCCTGGAAAGTGTCACATATCCAAGCGTGACCAGAACTCAAACATGAGCAATGTTTCCAGCTGACTCACTTCATCTCTGTCTCATCCTCCTCTAGCTCCCTTCGTTTCCGCTCTTCCTCATAGTCCTTATACTGCTTCAGCATGGATTCAAAGTCCACATTTGCCTGACGCTGGTTGAGCTCCTTCAGCTCTTGCAGGTTCTCCAGAACCTCCATCTCCAGCTTGGAGTCCTTCGTCCGGTTCTCCAAAACCTAGCGGGGAAAGCAGGAAAGCCCTTGAAGTACTGGGTAAGCCACACCGACAACTCAGGAACTGTATTATAGAATCACAGACTATCAGGTTGGAAGGGACCTCAGGAGGTCATCTAGTCCAACCCCCTGGTCAAAGCAGGACCAATCCCCAACTATATCATCCCAGCCAGGGCTTTGTCAAGCCTGACCTTAAAAACCTCTAAGGGAGGAGATTCCACCACCTCCCTAGGGAACCCATTCCAGTGCTTCACCACCCTCCTAGTGAAAAAGTTTTTCCCAATATCCAACCTAAACCTTCCCCACTGCAACTTGAGACCATTACTCCTTGTTCTGTCATCTGGTACCACTGAAAACAGTCTAGATCCATCCTCTTTGGAACCCCCTTTCAGGTAGTTGAAAGTAGCTATCAAATCCCCCCTCATTCTTCTCTTCTGCAGACTAAACAATCCCATTAGCTTCCATTACTAGTATGGCAATTATAAGGTGCCTGCTGCCACGGTACCTAAGTGACAGAGTTTAGCATGAGTAGTAGACGTGCAATAGCATGAGTATAGGGAGCCTCGTTTTCAGATCTTAAGAAGTACAATTAAAGATTGTGGTAAACTCTCTTTACTCATTCCAGGATAAGACAGAACCTACTGCCAGCAGGGACCTCAGTTACCATCTCTGCCTAGGCCAGTTCCAAAGTTGCAGAACTGGGGCAGTAGCCTCCTTCAATGCACTGAAGCACAAGTGGCCTGAGGCCTGCAAATCTCAGTCCAATATTTAGGACTTAGGGGGCGCATTCAAATACCTTCATGGGATTGTTCAGCTCTTCCTCCTCTCTTTCCTTCTGCACCCTCTTCTCCTCTTCCTCCAACAGCTTCTCAGCTTGGAAGTTCCGAGTGGCGCCATGTTCCATGGTGTAGTCTGTGTTCTCAGGATCCGTCTGAGGAAGACAGGGGCAATGCAAGGGAATTATTGTGAACATGCCACAGGCTGCTATTGCTCCAGTCATTGTCAATCTATTCAGTGCTGGTAATGAACAGCCAGTATGATTTTCAAAGCAACACATAAAACTACTTCAACCTTGTTTTATTCACATCACCTGCCAAAAGAATGATTATTTATGCCCTAGAAACACCCATGGTACTCAGACATTTGAGCCGCAGTAGTGCCCTACTCAGACTGTGGATGAGACACTTTACTGTTTGTTAAAAAGGGAATAGAGATGACGTAGTTAGGATGCAAAATTTGACCTCTGGCTATCTTAAAATAGTAGCATTTGTGGGGAACCGTCTAGGACTGGAATGGAGATCTCCTGACACTCACTGCCCTGATCTACACCAGGCTGCCAGAGCCCAGCTACAGAACTCGCAAAATCTTCACCTTGAATGTGATTTCTGCTAGGCACCGGGTGCACTTGATGTAGAAGCGAAAGATGGGAAGCCCCAGGTACATTTCATTCTGAACAGTCTCTTTGCGGGCATTAAACTTCTTGCCTTTATAGATGTACTCACCACAAGTCTTGCACCTACATGAAGCAAAGAGAGCGCGAATTAGGTCCACAATGTAATAAAAGCCTAGAGAAGGACAGAAGTCTAACTGACATACAAAGGGGCGGAGCCTAGTTTTAATAGGCATTGTAATTTGAGAATCACATTCCCAGCTGAACATTTGGTACTTATTGTTATACACAACCTCTAAGATGACCAGAATAGAAAGACATTAGATACATGGGGAGAGGGATAGCTCAGTGGTTTGAGCATTGGCCTGCTAAACCCAGGGTTGTGAGTTCAATCCTTCAGGAGGCCACTTAGGGATCTGTGGCAAAAATCAGTACTGCTAGTGAAGTCCTGCTAGTGAAGGCAGGGGGCTGGACTCGATGACCTTTCAAGGTCCCTTCCAGCTCTAGGAGATGGGATATCTCCATTAATTTATTATTTTATACATTGCTATTTTTTCCATTTAATCTTTGATCAGTGTCACTTCTGTTGATTGACAGTTGCCTCCCTCTGACATACTGCTCCGGAGTGGGGCGTTCACCTGCACACTCTGGACATTTAGGTACTTATATGGCCTTCATCACTGTAGAATCTGAGGACCTCACCATCATTAATGGATATTATTATATAATTATTAGTGGACAGATATTGTCCCCCATTAGTTAAAAAAAAGCACAGGGCATTTAGGCATAGGGTTGATTGGGTAACTTGCCCAAGCTCACACCACAAGTCTGTAGCCAAGCCAGGAATTGAACCCAGGTCACCAGAGTCACGTCCACTAGACCATCCTTTCCACCCCCCTGGTTTCTGTGAGGTTTTTACAGCAACAGTAGAGGCTGAATCTAAAGAGGCAGGTGTGTCCATCACAAGCAAAAGACTGGGTGGAGTTGAGTCTGGTCATGCTGTCCTCAGGCCTGCCTGAAAGCCCCTTATGAATACAGCAGGGGAACATTTGGTCAGCCCTGGCATTTAAGCATCAGGCGATACGTGCATACATAGTAGTTTGGGAGTGTCTAGATTAAGCCATTCTAGAGGGGATTCTGCTATTTAGTTTATAGCTATACAAAACCGACCTGCCCCCCAAAAGGTTACGTCCGTTGTAAATATTGTGGTGCACACATTAACTTGCTCAAAAAAAAAAAAAAAAAAAAAGCGCAGCCAAAGCCTCACAAGCATTCCTCATTACCAAAATCCAGTCAGTACGTTCAGCAAATAGCTCGATTCACCCTCCATCCCATGGTCAGCTCGACGGAAACACAGTAAAGAACCAAGGGGAGGGATAGCCTATGAAACCTGCCAAACTCTTGTGACGGAACAGCGTTCCCATAGGTTCTCCGGTACATGTACTGCCAGCACCACCTCTCTCACCTCATGTTGAACGGGGCCATCAACCGCACAACATACTGCCGGTCCTTTGGGAGCTTGAGCTTTGGGATTTTAGACGGATCGAAGTCCGGCGGGTAGTATTTCTACAAGAACAAAGCAGAAAGGCATCAGCAGGGAGGCTGGGGGGTGAGGATGTGAAAGGGGGGGTGAGGGAAGAGGGTATCACCCATTGCGCCAGCACTTTGGGATCCACTGAGGATCGGAGCGGGGCCTCAATGTAAGGGCTCCCCACACTCCCATCAGAACCTACCCACACACAAAGCTTATAAGGCCTCTCAACAGAACAGACATAGCTGCCACCTCTCCCCTCCCCCACTACGGGGCCCCCAGCTCCTCCCCTCCCCCACTACCGGTCCCCCGCCCTCACTACGGGTCCCCGGGTCCCCCCCAGCCCACTACCGGTTCCCTCCCCTCCTCCACTACGGGGCCCCCAACTCTCCCCCTCCCCCACTACCGGTGCCCCGGTCCCCTCCCCCACTACGGGGCCCCTGGTCCCCTCCCCCACTATGGGGCTCCCAGCTCTCCCCCTCCTCCACTACCGGTCCCCTCTACAGGGCCCCCAGCTCTCCCCCTCCTCCACGACGGGGCCCCCAGGGCTCCTCCCCCACTACGGGGCCCGTCTCCAGGGCCCCTCCCCCCGTCTCCGGGCCGGGCCGCGCCGCACCGCAGGCTGCCCCCTACTCACATTCAAAACCTTCCTCTCCGACATTTTGCCCCCTGCCTGTGCCCAGCCCGAGTCCGCCCCGCGCTAACTCTCCGCCCACCACAGCTCCACGGGCACTTCCGGGAGCCATCCCCCGCCCCTCCCATTGGCCTGAAATAAGGTAACGCCGAGCACTCTTATTTTCTATTGGCTCATACTGCCGCCCATCACGCTCAAACCCCGCCCACTGGCTCGTGTGCTGCAGCTAAAGAGGCCCGTCTAGGCGTAAAGCCCGGCCGAGAAAGGTTCCGGGAGGAGCTGAGCCTTGGCTGCCACAGGGCTGGATCAGCATTAGAGGCTCTCTGTGGGGTTCAGTGCATCGGCCGGGCCTAGGGGCTGCTCTCCCAGGACATTTCAAACCCTCCTATGTAGTGTACAGAGAAACCAGGCAGCAAGCCGCCCACTCCTGAGTTTGCCCATTGCACGGGGACGTGCAGGGTTTATAGTGCAATGCCACGCGGGTCTCGCATTCGGCACCGCAGGGCCAAGAGGGCCCAGAAACACCGCCGGAGCTCTCACTGCCCCTGGAAAGAGCATGCTCCAGCAACGCTCGAGTTCCATACACACGCTCCTCCGCCATTAGCGGGAAGAGTTGCCAACCCTCCCCGTTTCGCCAGGAGTCTCCTGGAATCGGGCTCTTTCTCCCGGAGGCTACTGAAGCCAAACCAGGAGATTTTAGGCCACTAAATGTCTGGTGGTGCAGTGGGGCTAAGGCAGGCTCCCTGCCTGCCCTGGCCCCGCGCCGCTCCTGAAAGCAGCCGGCATGTCCCTGTGGCCCCTAGGGGGGAGGTCAGGGAGTCTCTGTGTGCTGCCCCCAGCACCGAATCCGCACCTCCCATTGGCCAGGAACTGTGGCCAATGGGAGCTACGGGGTGTGTGTGCCTGAGGGCATGGACAGCGTGGAGCCCACCTCCCCCAGGGGCCACAGGGATGTTCTGGTCGCTTCCGGGAGAGGTGCAGGGCCAAGGCCGGCAGGGAGCCTGCCTTAGCCCCACTGCCCAGGAGCTGCCCGAGATGAAAGCCACCCGACCAGAGCCCTCACCCCCTCCTGCACCCCAACCCCCTGCCACAGCCCTGAGCCCCCTCGGGGAGCCAGCACCCCTTACCCCCTTCTGCACCCCAATCCTCTGCCCCAGCCCTGAGCCCCCTCCTGCACCCAAACTCTCTCCCAGAGCTTGCACCCCACACCCCCTGCTCCAGGCTCAGCCCGGAGCCCCCTCCCACACTCCGAACCCCTCAGCCTCAGCCCAGAGCCTTCATCCCAACCCTCTGCCCCAGCCTGCTGAAAGGGAGGGAGGGAGGGGGAGAGCAGGCGACAGAGGGAGGGGGGATGGAGTGAGTGGGGCGGGGCCTTGGAGAAGGGGCTGGGTGGGGCAGGGAAGGGGCCTTAGGGAAGGAGTGGGGAAGGGTGTTTGGGTTTGTGTGATAAGACAGTTGGTAACCCTATTAGCATGTCTGATCCAGTACTGCCAATCCCAAACCTTCCAAAATCATGAGGTGGGTTCTGAAAATTTTTAAAAAATAATAGATTTGGGGACCTTTTCATTTGCCTTCTGGTTTTTGAGCCTTTGGGATGTACTTGGGTCACATTTTCATGCTTTTCTCTACAGCTACGAGGACTAGAAACTTTGTTTAAAAAAAAATTAAAGCCTAGATTATTATGTATTCACATCACTAGAGCTGCTGAGGCTTTAAAAAACAAACAAACAAGCAACCAAAATCCCATGAGAGCAAGATTTGTGATAAAATTGCAAAAGTTGGCAACACGGCTGAGCATACCCCCAAAATGAAGGCCTGGCCTCAAACATATCTTATAAAGCCAGAAGGGACCACTGTGAATCCTGTCTAGCTAGGCTTGCAAGGATTCGATTTTTATTGGTAAGTGTCAGTAAATGTTGATTTCACCGTACCCACCCAGATGAAAAATATTTCTATCGCTAATAATCAAAATGTACAAAGTAAGAAAAATGCTACTTGAGAACTTATAGTTTGATGTAAGGATTAGGGTTGCCAGACTGTTTCTTGACCAGAACGCCCGGTCGAAAAAGGATCCTGGCAGCTCTGGTCAGCACTGCTGACTGGGCCATTAAAAGTCCGGTCGGCAGCGCAGTGGGGCTCCCTGCCTGCTCTGGCTCCACGCGGCTCCCGGAAGCAGCCGGCATTTCCCTTCAGCTCCAAGGCAGGGGCGTGGCCATGGGGACTCCGTGCACTGCCCCTGCCCCAAGTGCTGGCTCCGCAGCTCCCATTGGCCAGGAACCGCAGCCAATGAGAGCTGTCGGGGCGGCACTTGGGACGGGGGCAGCGTGCAGAGCCGCCTGGCCATGCCTCCTCCTAGGAGCCGGACATGCCGGCCACTTCTGGGAGCTGCCTGAGATGAGCGCCACCCGGAGCCTGCACCCTTCACCCTCTCCTGCACCCCAACCCCCTACCCCAGCGCTGAGCCCTGTCCCATACCCAAACTCCCTCCCAGAGCCCGCACTCCCTCCCGCACACTGAACCCCTCAGCCCCTAGGTTGACCAGACAGCAAGTGTGAAAAATCAGGACAGGGGGTGGGGGGTAATAGGAGCCTATATAAGAAAAAGACCCCAAAATCGGGACTGTCCGTATAAAATCGGGACATCTGGTCACCCTATCAGCCCCAGGCCCACACCAGAGCCCGCACCCCCAGCCGGAGCCCCTCACGCCCCAGCCAGGAGCCCCCCCCTCTGCACTCTGAACCCCTCATTTTTGGCCCCACCCCAGAGCACGCACTCCAGCCCAAAGCCCGTACCCCCTCCCACACCCTATCCCCCTGCCCCAGCCCGGAGCCCTCTCCGACACTCCAAACCCCTCATTTCTGGCTCCACCCCGGAGCCCTCACCCCCTCCTGCACCCCAAACCCCTGCCCAGCCTGCTGAAAACGAGTGTGGGTGGAGAGGAGCGAGCAACGGAGGGAGGGGGGATGGAGTGAGCAGGGGTGGGGCCTCGGAGAAGGGGCGGGGCAGGGGGTGGGGCAGGAGTGTTTGGTTTTCTGCAATCAGAAAGTTGGCAACCATAGTAAGGATATTTACTTTGTATATTTACACGTGATGTTGACAATTTATGCTCTCATGGTTATAAAGCTTTAACTTTTTGAATCTCAAAGTCTATTGTCGTTAAATAATTATTGTTTCCCATAACAGTGAAAATGTAAATAGATTAAAAACTGGAAAAAAATGCTTAAAAATAAGCAGTAATATTATCCATCCAAATCATAACAAAATAAAAACCGAATGCTGCCAAACCTACGTATAACACAGGCCATAGGGCATCCCTGAATTAATTCCTGTTTGAACTGACAGACATCTGTTAGTGCAAACGTCCAATCTAGATTTAAAATTTTAATCTTACTAGGACATAAGAAAGTCCTTATAAAATATACTAGAGCAACAGGCCAAAACGCTGCCCTCACACTACGCTGTAGTTTCAAATGGATATGGTATTCTTACTTCTCCCTATCCTATACTCTTGTGTCAAACAACCACCAGGCTCCACCCCAGAGGTGGCTGCATTCAGCAATCCTCAAGTAGAGTATTTTAAGGCCTGATCCTGCAGACATTCCCTGCCAGGCACAGCGCTGTCTAATGTGAGGAATGTACTTCATAGGATCATTCATGATACTAAGCAATCCTATGCTCAGTAGCAAAAGCGTTGGCAGGATCAGGCCCATAAACTGAGATGCTGCAGAACACTCGTGTACTTACCTTTATACGCACGAGTAGCCCCACTGGTGTCTTACTAAGTAGGTGTGTAAGTCTTTGCAGGGTTAGGGGCTTAGATTGTAAAACACTTTAAGGAGTGGACATTTTGCAACGAAAGATGCTATTTAAAAGTAAGATGTTTTTTCTCTTCTTTGTTTGAACAGCCTCTGTCTCTTGGCAAAAATCTAATAAAATAGATGATGAATAGAAATGTGATAAACCTAAATCCCCAAAGTCGAGAGGTACATCAGCCAGACCATCGCTTAATATAAATGCCATTTATTTCTTTTATCCATTCGCTTTTTGATTTCTCTACAGTACACATTCTGCATTGAAGAGCACGTTCTCGGAGAGAATGCCCGAGCATTCTGACTTCTTTGGCTAAAAAATGCGTATTTTATTTGAGTATTTTGGTTATTCTAAATATGTTTAACCTGATTACAAGATGCCTTATTGATAGGAAAACCAGACATATAAGCTATGCCTGTGGACATGGGATACTCCTATCCCTGTGACATCACACACATGTCAATCGGTTACAAGGTCAGCTGCTGCTCATTATAAATTCGCTGCAAAGCCAGAAAATACTTGCACAGTTCCAAGGCACTGACAGATGGGAGATGAGAAGCTGGTGGTACAACACCATGATTTGGTCCACAGGGCCTCCCGTGCTGTCTCCTCTTTAGGAGTAGGATGGTGGGTCTGGCACCGAGGACAGGGATACAGGGAGAGGAGGGCATCCATCATGGGGGAGAATGACAGGAAGGGAACTGGCCAGAGAAGGGGCAGGAAACCAGAAGACACTGGGCACTGGGAAGAGGGTCTGCCGGCCCGGGTGGGAAACCAGGCTCAGGAAGAGGACAAAAGGGGCGTTTGAAGTGAACTGGCCACAGCCAGCCTTGAGGCAGGGGCCCGGGGAAGGAGTGGCACCTCCTGCTGCCAGCTTGGCTTTGACTCAGTAGCTGAACCATGCTTTGTCCAAAGAGCAGGATTTGGGCTGGAATGTAGCCCCGTCTCTCTTGGGAACCATGGTCTGAGTTGGGAGGGTTCACTGACACACACAGCCACCCTGGGGACCTCCCGAGCCGAAAGCACAAACGCTGCTCCGGAGATGGGACTGCACCAGACTCATGTCCTCGGTGAACCGGCCCAGAGGGGGCCTCGTCCCACACGCCTACCAGTGGGGCACGTACTTCCTCTGCTCCAAGGAAACTCGTCCCCAGTGTCTGAGGCCCACAGCAGGTTGAATCCCGCAGTGGGTTACACTGGGCAGCAACAACAACAAAGCCCCAGCAGCCAGGTTGGCAAGAAGTGGGCGCTGTTACCCGTGGCGGGCTGGGGGCGAGGAGAAGGACAGAGGGGTTTTGAGAGCCCAGCAGCAGAAAGGAGAATCTCAGCATAGGGACCCTCTCCCATCCCAACCCAGCTCCTGGGTTTTCTGTCAGGTGAATTACAGCCACCTGAGTGGAAGGTGAAGGCGAAAGCAAGTCAAATCTTGACCCCGCTGGGAGGCAGGTGCGAGAGCTTCTGGCCGCACCAGACAACCCTGCTCACGGCTGCGTCCAGGGAGTGCCAGATACCAGCGGGCTCCAGGTGCTGTAGTCACCGTAGTCCGTGAAGTCCTTGGCTGCCACTTGCACGTGGTAAACGGCTCTGGGGCGGATCCCAGTCAGGATGAAGGAGGTCAGCTCGTACGGCCCGATCTGGGGGGGCAACACATGCGGCAGAGGTGGGGTTAGGCCGGGAACATGCCCCTCGGGAACCCTGCAGGGCCACACGCAAGGGGAGGTTGCCTAGCAGACTGGGAGGCAGGAAACAGAGCTTCTATACCAGGCTCTGCCTTGGACTCGCCCCGTGATCTTGGGCAAAGCTAAGGTACAGAAGAGGCGGCACCGTGCTCAGCGCTGTACGAGACGCTGCGCAGAAAGACGGAGGAGGAGGAGCAGCTCCTGGATACTTAGAGCACCAGAGGAATTCCCTGAGTGGATCAGATCCGGGGCCCATCTAGCCCAGCCTCCCGCCTCAGACAGTGGGCAGCGCTTGCTGCTTCAGAAGAACATGTAAGAATCTGCCCCCAGGAGGAACAGAGCCAAGGGATAGAGAATTGAGGGGATGGGGATCCCCCCACCTCCCCATTAATCAGCTCTGCGGCTCTTCAGCATGCTCAGAAAAGCAAAGCAGCGACTCTCTGCCCTCGCTCAGACCCTGCAGTCCTGGTGTGGGCAGCGGGCAGGATGTGATTGGCGCCATTTCTATGCCAAAGCAGATAACGGCCTTGACCCAGACGGGTCCCGCCTGGACCATCGGGCCTGGGAGGGCAAACGGGGCCTTCTCCAGTGCGTTGAGTGCACCGGCTGCCCTCAACGCCGTCCGTGAAGCAAAGCGAACCAACAGCAACCCGTGAACTGCTGCTGGAGCCGAGAGCGCCGGGGCGTCGTGGGCACTCACCGTTCGGTTGCTGTTGGCTCCCTCCCTCGTGTAGCGGATGAGGTACTTGAGTGGGAAGTACTGCGGGAAGGGCCAGGAACTGGGCGGCTGCCACTCCAGGAGCAGCTTCTTGCTCTCCCCAGGGATGGGGGAGACCCTCAGGTCTTCCGGGGGATCTGGCCGGACTAACAAAACACACAGAACAATCACCCCAAGTCCATGTCCATCTGGCAGCCCGAGTCCTTCCGCACCAGCGGCGGGTGCAGTCTTGTTGCTTTGCCCCGCAGCACCAGCTGGGGAGCCCAGCACGATGAGTGTCCCAGGGCTGTGCTCTTTGATATCCACCAGGGGTCCTGCTGGGGCCCATGAGATCCCAACGGGGGACTTTCCATCCCAGGTGAGCTGTGTGACCCAGCAAGGACCCGGCCCGTTTTGGCTGGGATACCCCACGGAGCCCAAGGGGGGATGGGTCTGTCCCGCAGGTCTCCTTTGAGATTCCCAGTCTCCATCCCCAATCCAGCCAGTCCCGCTGGTATCTGAAACGCGATGGTCAATCTTCTCCGGTGCCCCACACTCCACTAGGTAACCCGCCTCCCCAGCCCCATTACCTGGGTCACCAAGTGCAGGGAAAGCACCACCGTGGAGGTGGCATAGAACCCAGGAGTCCTGACTCCCACTCCCGCTGCTCTAACCGAGAGAGGTTAAGTGACGTGCTCAAGGTCGTGCAGCAAATCACTGGTAGCTCTGAGAATAGAACCCAGGAGTCCTGACCTCCAGTGCCCTGCTCTAAGCATGGTGCCACGTACCCTTATGCCCTGGAGCCCCTGCCCCCCAGCCCCCGGGGATCCCTGCCCTCCCATCCCCATGGCGGCCTATCCCGAGGGGCTGTGAACTCTTACTGATCTGCTCCACGATGAAGGGGAAGAGGTTCATCGTCGCGCCCAGCGGGTTCACGGCCGTCACGTTCAGCACGTAGGGGGTGATGGAAAACATCTGGATGTCGCTGATGGAGCAGCTGCTGGCCCCGGCCCCTGGCTGGACACACTCGTTCTCCTTGGCCCCCATGCCGTGCCTGCGGTAGGGAAGGACGCAGCTCTCTGTCCAATGGGCTCCTGGTGCTCATAGAGGGTCACATACCCCGTGGGCTTTGGGCTACCACGGCTTACCAGGGCGAGCTGGGAGGCTGAGCTCGCCTCTCACCCAGCAGATGAGTGATGCCCCAAGAGTCGGCTGATTGCACCTGGGGACTAAACTTGGGGACCACCTAGAGGTCAGGTCCTTTCTCCCTCCCTCTCCCCCTTGTCCCCAGCTGGCCCCTGGAGGATTTTACCTGTACGTGGTGATGAAATACGTCTCCAGGCGCGGTTCAGACGCCAGCTTCCAAGTACAGTTGACGGTCTGGGGGTAACTGACAGCCCAGCAGTCAACGGCAGGCTTCTCGGGGGGCGCTGCAGGAGGGGAGGGATGGACAGTCACCCAGACATTGCAGGGGAAGCCGGACTACATCCAGGGCAGCGCAACCCTGGAGCAGCACACGTCACCCACCCCACTCAGCCTGGCGCTCTGTCCCTGGGGGGACCCCACTGAGCAGCCTGCCCCAGCCTTCGCTAACAGAAGCGGCTCTTTTAGCTCAGGCAGCAGAGGCATCTGCATTGAGAGCCTGAGGTCCCAGGTTCGATCCCCCACTCCTGACAGCCTGTGACACAGCAGCTGTGGGTGCAGGGGCAGAATGAGAGAACCCCCCCCCCCCACCCACACAGAAAGGAACAACGCACTCACAGCCCACCCGCAGCCGAATCCTGCGCAGGGTCTTCCCAGTGCCGGGGTGGTGGCAGCTGTATTCCCCCTCCTGGGCCGGGCTGACGTTCTGCAGCAAGAGCTGGTCCTTGTCTCCTCCCGCTGCGGCCTCGGAGGCGGCCACCTTGGTGCCATTCACTCTCCATTCCACCCTCCCGCCGGCAGAGTCGCAGCGTAGAAGCAGGTCGGTGCCGAGCGCACCATGCTGGACGTGGCAGAGGCCTACAACGCAACGGGGAGCTGTCACAGGGTGCCCGGCATGGTACCCGGCGCTCGGGCAGGCAGTGGGTGCTGCTTTAGGGCGGGGGTTAGTGAGGTGCTCAAATCCCATTACCATTTAGGGGAATTCAGAAGGGAGCAGGAGATCATCTGGTCTGATCTGCTGGGTATCACAGGCCGGAGAATTTAACCCAGTTACCCCCAGTGTGAGCCCGGTATTTGTTTGGACAAAGCGTCTCTTCCAGACAGGCCACCAGAGTTGATCTGAAGGCATCTAGAGATGCAGAATCCACCACTTCCCTCCGGAGCGCGTCCCGTTAGTTAATCCCGCTCCCTGTTACAGCTGGGGTCCTAGTTCTCATTAGAACGTGGCTGGCTTCTGCTCCCAGCCGCCGGGTCTTGTCCTGCTTTTCGCCGCTAGGTTAACTGGCCAAACTCCCTCAGCAGCTTTTGAAAACCGTGACCCGGGGGCCAGGACACCAAACTAGGGAGCCAGGACTCCTGGGTTCTCTCCTTGACTCTGCCACTGACCTCATAGGAAATGACTGGCCCAGGAGTGGGACATTCCCAGCACGGGGAAGTTCCCAAGGCAGGTGGTTCTGCCCGGGGCAATCCTGGCTACATGGAGCCACGACTCACCAGCTTGCAAAGCAATGTGACCCCCCCCAAAGGAGGCAGCCTTCCCTCCTCCCCGCCCTGCTCATTGTTAACCTAACGTGCCCAGCATCAGCTCCACGCGGGATGTTATCCCCTTGCTAGGATTAACCTGCAGAGGCTCCCCACCCGCCAGCATCAGGCACAAGCCGATCACCAGCCGGGGTCAGGAGAAATCCCCCCACCCACTAGGGTGACCAGATCTCCTGATTTTATAGGGACAGGCCCGATTTTTGGGTCTTTTTCTTATATGGGCTCCTATTACCCCCCACCCCCTGTCCCGATTTTCCACACTTGCTGTCTGGTCACCCTAAGTACCACCCTCTGCTGCATGCGTCATTGGCTGGGGTCCGAGTCAGGCTACTGGGCGAGATGGCGCATCGGAGTGCAAGGGACCATCTGCTCGGCGTCTCCTGGCGCCACGGAGCAAACCCCACCGCCAAGGGGCTAGGGGCCACTGGGAAACAGCCCTTCCTCCTCGTACCCTCCTCTCCATTGCGCCCAGCCGTGCTGCTGCAGGGGGAGGACCAGGCCGGCAGGACCAAGGCGACGATCACCATCCACTTCATTTCCCAGCGGGCGCCGGTCGGCAGCACGGGCGCCTGGAGAAAAAGCCGTCAGGAGCGGAGCAAGATCAGGGTTTGAAAGTGAGTGTGGCTGGGAACAGACAACGCCTTCCCGAGAGGTGCTCGACCCTGGGGGATTGGGGCAAGAGATTGATGTCATTTATGAAGGGGGTTCAGGCAGCATCGTCCAGTGGTTAGAAGAAAGGGCCTGGGACCCAGATTCTATGCCCAGCAACTGGGCAAGTCCCTTCCCCCTTCCGTTCCTCAGTTTCCCCTCCCCCTTTGTCTATTTAGGCTGTGAACTCCTTGGGGCAGGGCCCCTCTCTCTCACTGGGTCTCTCTCTGGGTTGGGCCTTCTGCTTGCTACCGGCGTACGGCTAAACAACAATCCTGCGGTGAGGAAAAGCACCCTGCCAGCCAAGCGCAGCAGATCTGATGCTGGGGCCGAGGCCCCATCTCGAATCCTGCGCCTGGCGCCTGGAAGAGCAAATGGTACGTGCTGGCGCTTGTGCTCCAGGGGAGGGAATCCATCCCCAGGGCCACCCCACCCAGCTTCCATAAGAAGATAAGAATGGCCATACTGGGTCAGACCAAAGGTCCATCCAGGCCAGTATCCTGTCTACCGACAGTGACCAGTGCCCCAGAGGGAGTGAACCTAACAGGTAATGATCAAGTGATCTCTCTCCTGCCATCCATCCCCACCCTCTGACAAACAGAGGCTAGGGACACCATTCCTTACCCATCCTGGCTAATAGCCATTAATGGACTTAACCTCCATGAATTTATCCAGTTCTCTTTTAAACCCTGTTATAGTCCTAGCCTTCACAACCTCCTCAGGCAAGGAGTTCCACAAGTTGACTGTGCGCTGTGTGAAGAACTTCCTTTTATTTGTTTTAAACCTGCTGCCCATTAATTTCATTTGGTGGCACCTAGTTCTTATATTATGTGAACAAGTAAATAATGTTTCCTTATTTACTTTCTCCACACCAATCATGATTTTATATACCTCTATCATATCCCCCCTTAGTCTCCTCTTTTCCAAGCTGAAAAGTCCTAGCCTCTTTAATCTCTCCTCATATGGGACCTGTTCCAACCCCCTAATCATTTCTCTGAACCTTTTCTAGTGCCAGTATATCTTTTTTGAGATGAGGAGACCACATCTGTACGCAGTATTCAAGATGTGGGTGTACCATGGATTTATATTTAAGGGCAATAAGATATTCTCCATCTTATCTCTATCCCTTTTTTAATTATTCCTAACATTCTGTTAGCTTTTTTGACTGCCGCTGCACACTGCGTGGACGTCTTCAGAGAACTATCCACAATGACTCCAAGATCTCTTTCCTGATTAGAGGTTGTAGCTAAATTAGCCCCCATCATATTGTATGTATAGTTAGGGTTATTTTTTCCAATGTGCATTACTTTACATTTATCCACATTAAATTTCATTTGCCATTTTGTTGCCCAATCACTTCATTTTGTGAGATCTTTTTGAAGTTTTTCACAGTCTGCTTTGGTCTTAACTATTTTGAGCAGTTTAGTATCGTCTGCAAACTTTGCCACCTCACTGTTTACCCCTTTCTCCAGATCATTTATGAATAAGTTGAATAGGATTGGTCCTAGGACTGAACCTTGGGAACACCACTAGTTACCCCTCTCCATTCTGAAAATTTACCATTTATTCCTACCCTTTGTTCCCTGTCTTTTAATCAGTTCTCAATCCATGAAAGGATCTTTCCTCTTATCCCATGACAACTTAATTTATGTAAGAGCCTTTGGTGAGGGACCTTGTCAAAGGCTTTCTGGAAATCTAAGTACACTATGTCCACTGGATCCCCTTTGTAAACGTGTTTGTTGATCCCTTCAAAGAACTCTAATAGATTAGTAAGACACGATTTCCCTTTACAGAAACCATGTTGACTTTTGCCCTACAATTTATGTTCTTCTATGTGTCTGACAATTTTATTCTTTACTATTATTTCAACTAATTTGCCCGGTACTGACGTTAGACTTACCGGTCTGTAATTGCCGGGATCACCTCTAGAGCCCTTTTTAAATATTGGCATTACATGAGCTATCTTCCAGTCATTGGGTACAGAAGCTGATTTAAAGGACAGGTGACAAATCATAGTTAATAGTTCCGCAATTTCACATTTGAATTCTTTCAGAACTCTTGGGTGAATGCCATCTGGTCCTGGTGACTTGTTACTGTTAAGTTTATCAATTAATTCCAAAGCCTCCTCTAGTGACACTTCAATCTGTGACAGTTCCTCAGATTTGTCACCTACAAAGGACGGCTCAGGTTTGGGAATCTCCCTAACATCCTCAGCCGTGAAGACTGAAGCAAGGAATTCATTTAGTTTCTCCGCAATGACTTTGTCGTCTTTAAGTGCTCCTTTTGTATCTCGTCATCCAGGGGCCCCACTGGTTGTTTAGCAGGCTTCCTACTTCTGATGCACTTAAAAAACATTTTGTTATTACCTTTTGAGTTTTTGGCTAGCTGTTCTTCAAACTCCTTTTTGGCTTTTCTTATTACATTTTTACACTTAATTTGGCAGTGTTTATGCTCCTTTCTATTTACCTCACTAGGATTTGACTTCCACTTTTTAAAAGATGCCTTTTTCTCTCTCACGGCTTCTTTTACGTGGTTGTTAAGCCACGGTGGCTCTTTTTTAGTTCTTTTACTGTGTTTTTTAATTTGGGGTATACATTTAAGTTGGGCCTTTATTATGGTGTCTTTGAAAAGTGTCCATGCAGCTTGCAGGGATTTCACTTTAGTCACTGTCCCTTTTCATTTCTGTTTAACTAACCCCCTCATTTTTGCATAGTTCCAAAATTAAATGCCACAGTGTTGGGCTGTTGAGGTGTTCTTCCCACCACAGGGATGTGAAATGTTGTTATATTATGGTCACTATTTCCAAGCGGTCCTGTTCTAGTTACCTCTTGGACCAGATCCTGCGCTCCACTCTCCCATGCCTCTCCCCTTGTGGGTTCCTGTACCAGCTGCTCCAAGAAGCAGTCATTTAAAGTGTCGAGAAATTTTGTCTCTGCATTTTGTCTGAGGTCACATATACCCAGTCGATATGGGGATAATTGAAATCCCCCACTATTATTGAGTTCTTTATTTTGATAGCCTCTCTAATTTCCCTTAGCATTTCATTGTCACGATCACTGTCCTGGTCAGGTGGTCGATAATAGAGCCCACTGTTATATTCTTATTAGAGCATGACATTACTATCCATAGAGATTCTATGGAACATGTGGATTCATTTAAGATTTTTACTTCATTTGATTCTACATTTTCTTTCACATATAGTGCCACTCTCCCCCCGCCCCACCCCCCGCACAACCTGTTCTGTCCTTCTGATATATTTTGTACCCCGGAATGATTGTGTCCCATTGATTGTCCTCACTCCACCAGGTTTCTGTGATGCCAATATCCTCCTTTAACACGAGGCACTCTAGTTCACCCATCTTATTATTTAGACTTCGAGCATTTGTGTACAGGCACTTTAAAAACTTGTCATTGTTTATTTGTCTGCCCTTTTCTGATGTGTCAGATTCTTTTTTTTTATGTGAATGTTTCTCATCTGATCTGGCCCATACTTTATCCTCTTCCATCCTCCTGACCAAAACCTAGAGAATCTATCAATAGACTCTCCTCTAAGAGAAGTCTCTGTCCGATCCAGCAATTGGCTTTCCTCCATCTCTTAGTTTAAAAACTGCTCTGAAACCTTTTTAATGTTAAGTGCCAGCAGTCTGGATCCCCTTTGGTTTAGGTGGAGCCCATCCTTCCTGTATAGGCTCCCCCCATCCCAAAAGTTTCCCCAGTTCCTAATAAATCTAAACCCCTCCTCTCTACACCATCGGCTTATCCACGCATTGAGACTCTGAAGCTCTGCCTGCCTACCTGGCCCTGCGCGTGGAACTGGGAGAATTTCTGAGAAT
Source organism: Emys orbicularis (assembly GCF_028017835.1). Classification (NCBI taxonomy): domain Eukaryota; kingdom Metazoa; phylum Chordata; order Testudines; family Emydidae; genus Emys; species Emys orbicularis. The sequence goes on along the minus strand of NC_088706.1, from coordinate 8,380,210 downwards.
GCCACCATAGATGTCCTGGATTTCAGTCTCTTTCCTAGCAGCCTAAATTTGGCCTCCAGGACGTCTCTCCTACCCTTCCCTATGTCATTGGTACCTACATGTACCACGGCCACCGGCTCCTCCCCAGCACTACACATAAGTCTGTCTAGATGCCTCGAGAGATCCGCAACCTTCGCACCAGGCAGGCAAGTCACCATACGGTTCTCCCGGTCATCGCAAACCCAGCTATCTATGTTTCTAATGATTGAATCTCCCATTACTGACACCTGCCTTTTCCTAATGACTGGAGTTCCCTCCCCCAGAGAGGTAACCTCAGTGCGAAAGGAGACCCCAACATCATCTGGAAGGGGAGGGTCCCAACTATGGGAAGGTTTCCCTCTGCTCCCGTTGACCGCTCCCCTTCCCTGAGCCTTTCATCCTCTTTAACAGCGCTGGGGCTGTCCGACCGGAAGTGGGACAAATCTAGTGTCCCGGAAAGCCTCATCAACATACCTCTCTGCCTCCTTTAGCTCCTCCAGTTCCGCCCCCCTGGCCTCCAAAGCCCGGACGCGGTCTCTGAGGGCCAGGAGCTCCTTGCACCAAATGCACACATACGCCACCTGCCCACGGGGCAGGTAATCAGACATGCGACACTGAGCGCAATAAACAGGAGAGCCTGCTGTTTCTCCCATTGGAGTCGGGCCCCAGCGCCTCCACAGGAATTTGTGCGAGCCCCATGCTCAGTGACAGCTGCTTTGCTGGCAGAGTGGGTCCCCAACAGGCCTCCCCCAGGGTGAAGCAGGTGTGTCCTGCAGCAAGCCCCTCGGCCCAGCTGGGCATTCCCCCACCCGAGGGCCCTGCAGCGTCTCCTGGGAAAGAAGAGAGACAGGTTGCGCTGGGAGGAAACTACCCGGGGTAGAAACCAAGCTGGGGGTAGAGTCATGCGTGCAGGGCAGGTGTCTCAGCTGGGGTTTCCCAGGCTGGGTGAGTGGTTGGGGCTCTGTGGCCGGGAGGTGCCCCTGCGGTGAATGATGCTGTTTGGCAGACGTATGAAAACCCTGCCGCTCTCTGCTAGGGGCCAGGCTCAGGACACACCAGGGCAGCCACAGTGTGGTTGGATTGTTTTACCGGCAGCCCAGCGAGGCAGGGACAGAAAAGGGGATTTTTTTGGCTGACACCGTCTTCTCATGGCGAAACCACGCTTGGAGGCAGCCTGACCTACTGGTTAGAGCACTGGCCCGGGGAGACCTGAGTTCCATTCCTAGCTCTGACCCTGATCTTGGGCAAGTCACATCCCCGCTCTGTGCCTCAGTTTCCCCATCTGTACACTAGGGGTGATGACAGTGACCACTGAGCTTTGAGATCTACTGCTGGGACGTGCTAGATAAGAGCTAGGGCTTAGCATTAATGTTCCCCCGTGGCCCCAGAGCTCTGTGATTTGGCGGGGTGAATTCAGAGCTAGGGGCTCTGGGGGACAATCCTGTCTTGCTGCTAGGCAGGTCCCGTGTGGACAGCAGCTCCCGGGCCAGCTGTTCTGTTTTCTTGTTCAGCCTCCGCAGCCCCTTTGCTCCTGGACAGCCCTGCCGCCCAGCCCAGGCTCTGCCAAGGCACTTACCCCCGTGGTGAACCCACATATCTCCCCCTCCATCAGGGATTTGAGCAGGTAGGGTTACAGACCAGGGGCCCGAGCACCGGGTAAGTGAAGGGACACAGAAGGGGTCTGTAGTGGAGCTAGGAATTGAACCTAGATCTTCCCAAGACCCCGTCCCATGCCCTGGCCACTAGACTGTGAGATTCCTACCCCAGTTAGGAGGGCAAGTGGCTGGGGGAATTTTGTCCTGCCTGGCACTGAGCTGAGGACCCAGCCCGCAGCCATGAGATCGCAGCAGTTTTCGGTCAGTGCCAGATCCAAACAGCTGGTAACCTAGATTCTTACCTAGACATTCAGCAGGGGGGTGAGGGGGATCTCTCACTGGTCACCGCCCCCTGGCAACTCCACCACTGCGCTCGAGGGTTGACAGCGGCTCTGATGCCAGGAGGGTGAGTTACCCACCCCTCTCCCGGGCGCAGAGGAGGGCGTGAAAGGCAGCGAATGTCAGGGCTGCTTCACCCCAACCGCACGAGCAACAAACAGCCCCACCTGCCCTCAAAGCCCAGAGGAAACCAGAGACTCACCTGACGCGCGCAGCTCGGCGTCCTGATGCCGCTCCGAACCGGAGGCAACTGTAGGAGCCTCGGCTCGGGAAGCAAAATCCCCGTCTGACCTCAGCCCGGCTGCTGCTCACTTCCTCGCACACAATGCGCTCAGGAAATTCACGAGCCTTTCCCACTGAGGTTCCCGGAGACAACTCAGAACAAACCACAAAGCCCACAAGTCCCCGCCCCGGGCAAGGCGGGGTCCCTGGAGTGGCGTTTGGAGGGACAGAGGGAATTGGTGTCTGGGGTGCATGTGCCCAGGTCTCTCTCGGAGAGGGGGGTGTTTAGCTGGTCTGGGCCCAGCTGCAGCAGGGCAAAGCGCTTTTGAAACAAGGGTTTAAGAAAAAGGCAGCGACTGGATTATTTGGGGTTTGATCCTGCCCCTCAGAAGCCAGTGGGAATTATTGCTCTCACACAAGCGGGAGCGGGGGCAGACTCCTAGTATGCACCGTAACGTGGGGTTCGGGAGTCCAGCCCCCCCGGCAAGTGCAAAGCTGTCCTCGGGGCAGACCCAGACTGGGCCCCAGGGGCCTGGATGTGTCTCGGGACAGCGCAGCCACTTTCATCCAATAGGATTTTTGCTAAACTTTCCTTTTTTTAACTAAGTTTTTGACTCCCAGGTGTGTCTGGGGGAACCCCCTTCCCAGGTGACCCCCCCCCCAAAATGGCTAGTCCTGGTGGAAACCATGAGCCACAAAAATCCCCTTCTGCTCCCAAGCTCTCGCCCGACCAGCTCTCCTCCCTCATAGCCTGTCCCCGCAGTCCCCCCTGCTGACAGCACGAGGCTCCCCAACCTCCACTGGGTCAGTCCCCAGCTGAGAGCTCCCTTGGGGGAGAATGGGGCCCGATCCCCCACTGGGATGACATCACCGGGATCAAGCCAAACCTTTCCCAAATGTTGCCATTTCGTGGGGTGCTGTTAACGACGTTTCCCAGCCGGCCGAATGGAAAAGGAGCATTTGGCCTCTGGAACGCTGGGCTATGAAGCTGGCCTTGGCCACAAACGGAATGAGTTTGGCAGGGTCTCAGCCTAGGGTGAAACGAGCCAGCGAGCGATGGTTAACAGTCCAGCAGCACCGGCTGAGTCTGCTTGGTGGGGGCCCAGAGAGTGGCAGAGGAGGGTTGGGGCTGCGGGTCGGGACTGAGGGGCACTGACAGAGCTGAGGTGACGGGGTGGGGGGGAGGTCTGCAGGCTGATGTGCGTTGGCAGTTAGTGGCGTGGGAAGGCTACGCAGGAGGCCAGGACTGGAATAACAGGTGGGGTGGGAGCTGCTGTCCTGGGGGGAGAGTCCTGGACTGGAATAGCCCCAAACTGCAACCCCCCTGCTATTCCAGCCCTTGGCTCCCCCCATACCCAGCTCTGCCAGCGCCCCTCAGTCCTGACCCGGAGCCCCCCCCTGCTTTTCCAATGGTCAGCTCCAGCTATAACACTGTCAGTGCACCTCCGCCCTGGCCTGCAGCCCCCCGCGGAGGTCCAGACAGGCCCACGTCAGGAGGGGCTCCAGCCTGGACTAGTAGGTGCTGCGAGGCAGGAGGAGGGCAGCAGTGGGACATTCAGCCCAACATCTGCCCGCGTCACCCTGGCACCAGCTCCCGCATGGACGACCCCCCCCCGGCACATGTCCCTTCCCCACGCAGGAAAGCCAGCGAGCCTCTGCTGAGTGAGTATCAACAGTTTATTGCTGTGGATGCTGTGCTGAGAGACGCAGGCAGGAGCTGGTGAGTTACCGCAGCCTCTCCCCTTCTGCCCACGGAGCGAGGACGGGCCCCTCGCCCGGTCAGGAGCCCGGTTCCCGCGGCCTGTCTCGGAGGCTGCCGAGGTGAAAGCACCGATGGAAAGGGCAGTGTGAGCAGGGCCTGGACCTGCCACGAGGCACCTTCCAGCCACCCGCCCACGGGCACCTCCCAGCACGGGCTGCCCAGGAACGGGAGCAAAGGCGCCGCCCCCGTGGTCACCCAGCACAGGTGTGCCTTGATCTCGGTGAGGAAGCGTGTGCACAGGGCCTCGCGCCGCCGCTGGATGCTGGAGTCCAGCCGGTTCTGCGTGCGAGTCCCCTGCTCGGAACCAGGAACCGGGTTCCCTCGCCCCAGGGCGCTCATCTGCCTTGCTCCTGCAGCCGCTGCATCATCAGGATCTGGTACAAGAGCCTCTGCACGTCTTCGTCCATGTGGCCCTGCAAAGGAGATGGAGGCGGGGAAATCAGCGGCTGCCCTGACTCCCACCCTCCGCCAGACCCACTGGCTAAGGCAGGGCAGGACTGGGCCGACTCCAGTGGCAGCAAGCTCAGCAGAGACACTCTCGAGCTGAGCAGAGCCCAGGCCCCTGCACCTAAGCCACAGACACTGCCCTGCTCCTGCTCACACCCTAGGCAGGAGCACGTGGCCACTGCCGGATGCTCAGCGAGATAATTCCTTCGTTCTGCTGGAAATGGGCTCAGGATGCAAAGTTCAGCTCCAGATCCCAGAGGCCAGGGGAGCCCAGAGCTGGGGGGCTGGTTCTGGCCCAGCGCTACATTTCGGGAGCTCAGATGGAGGAGAAAAAGGCTGTTCCAATGTTGGTTTCCTTGCTTTTCACATACACTGTCAGACACACACACCTTGGACCTGCTGCACGTCCCAGGCACGGAGACGCAGATGTCGCCACGTGTGCACCGCACGCCTCGGACCCGCTGCACGTCCCAGGCACGGAGACGCAGGCGTCGCCACGTGTGCACCGCACGCCTCAGACACGCCGCACGTCCCGGGCACGGAGACGCAGACGTCGCCACGTGTGCACCACAGGCCTCGGACCCGCCACGCGTCCCGGGCACAGAGACGCAGACGTCGCCACGTGTGCACCGCACGCCTGGGACCCGCCGCGCGTCCCGGGCACGGAGACGCAGACGTCGCCACGTGTGCACCGCACGCCTCGGACACGCTGCACGTCCCGGGCACAGAGATGCAGACGTCGCCACGTGTGCACCGCACGCCTCGGACCCGCCGCGCGTCCCGGGCGCAGAGACACACCGTGGCAAGGAGCGTGCACTCGACATGCACACACACACAGGCATACACATGGCTCACAGGATCCTGCCTTCCGCACAAGTGTCCTTCCACCCAGCATGACCCACCAGCTCCTGTCCAATGTGTGCTGAGACCCTCCGCCCTTCCTCCAAACTCCTGCTCGACCCCGAGGGACAAGGCCAGGATTCCCCACCCCCAAGGAGCATGGCACTTCTAAGGTCACGTCCTTCAAGTGCTGGGGCTCTCGGGGGCAGGGATGGAAATCGGGGGAGACTGGGATGTCATTTTTGTAGGTCCACACAGGCCTAGTAACCACTGTCTGAAATGCTCGGAATTCAGACAATCATCCAATACACACCCATACACCCATTTATACTGACACACCCATGTGCAAACACCCCCCCACTTCCACTGACACACACATGTGCAAACACTCACCCACTTATACTGACACACCCATGTGCAAATACCCCCCCACTTCCAGTGACACACCCACATGCAAACACCCACTTACATTGACACGCACCCATGTGCACACACCCACGTATACTGACACACATGTGTGCAAATACCCCCCACTTCCAGTGACACACCCATGTGCAAACACCCACCCCCACTTACATTGACACGCACCCATGTGCAAACACACACCCGCGTATACTGACACACACGTGTGCAAACACCCACACTGATTCAGAAACACGGACGGATACATGGACGGATACACACAGAATAGCGAACGCACATGCCCAATCACCGCGAGATACGGCGCCCCCAGCCCAGCCCAGCCCTGCCCCCCGCGCACTGACCTGAATCGCGCAGAGCAGGTGGCTTCGGTAGAGCGAGACGACCTTGAGGTGGTGTGTCTCCGTCTCCTGGAACCAAGGCGAGAGGGGGGGAGTCACACTACAGTCCCAATGGGACCCGGCCACTCTCCGCTCACGGCCCCTCTGACCAGCGCCCCCCTGCCAGACACGGCACCGAGCTGGGGCCTGGAATCGGATCCTGCTCTGGCTCGCACACCGGACACAGCCGAGGGGAACCGGTGTCACTCCCCTTTGGTACCCAGCTAAAGCAACTCCCTCAGTGCAGTATAAAGATGCGGCTGTTTTAGCGCAGGGGTTACCGCTGGACCTCTGCTGTGACCAGGGACGGAAGGGCAGAAGGCATCGGGCCAAGACACACTGGCCCAGATCCTTAATGGTATTTAGGAGCCTAGCTCCCATGGGAGTTAGGAGCCTATTATACCTTTGTGGGGCTGGGCCCCTGAATCAGCATGGTCCACGCAGACCTCGGAGTCAGCGACTCTGCGGCTTCCACCTGCCCAGACGGTGCCCCCAGGTCCCGAGCTGCACGTCAGTTTCCAGACGCAGCCGAGGTCAGCGCTTAGCCCCTGCTGTCCCCGAGCCCAAAAGGGGACTACCACCACAAAGCCCAGGGACCCGCTCTGTGGCGGGCTCTGCTCCTCCCCTCTCCCAGGGCCAGCTGGTTTCGGATACCCACGGCCAGCTGCTGTTCCAAGGCCTTTATCGTGCCCTGCAGCTTCGCCACCTCCTGCGGGTTCTGCTGCTTCTGCGGGGCCGCCTTGGGCAGGGCCCCCCCCTGGCCGGAGAGCTCAGACAGGCTGTTCAAGGCCTCCTTCAGCTTGAAGACTTCCTTGGACAGCTCGGTGATCTGCAAAGGCGAAGGGATCGGCCGGTCACGAAGGGTTGGCTGAGTTCACCAGGGCGGGTTAGAGTCTAGGGCAAAGTCTCACATGATTACAGGACCCGCAGCACAAGGGATTCCAAAGCCCAACTCCCCTGCATCACCCTCCCGGCCAGCCCTCCACGGAGCCAGACCTGCTCGTTAACCCTTTGGTTGCTGCTGCTTCCTCCTTTGGGGGCACCCGCATTCCACTGGGGCATCGGCCTTTTGGGCAGCAGAATGGCGTGATCTGCTCTGGGTGGCAGATAAACAGCTAAAGAGCCAGCGGCGCCAACGTCTGTTGCCGGCCAGCCAGCTCCTGTCCCTACTAGAGCCGGGGGGGAGGTGGGTTGGTCTCTTTTGCCACAAATGGTGACAAACGAGTTGTTTTCTTGGAGGTTTTTCGCTCCGTGACCAAAGATGGTGAAGAAAAATTCTGTTTCGTTTCCCTGGGGGAACCTCCCCCTCTCACTTTCTCGCCCTTTTGCCTAGCAGAAAGAAGTGCCAGGCAGCGGCGTTCCCCCTTCGAAAGAAACGTACATTCGGGGAATGCTGCATGGCCCCAGACCCACCTCTCACCCTCCTCACGTGGCTCTATCGCAGGCAGGGATCTGGGATCCCCAGACCCAAATTTCACCCCTACCCATGGCTCTCTTGTGGGCAGGGCTATATGGGGTCCCCAGTCCCACATCGAACCTGGCTCTAGCGTGGGCAGGGTGATGGGGAAACCCAGACCCACCTTCCTGTCCTTCTCCTTGACCAGCTTGGCCGAGTCCTCGATGTGGCCGTGCAGCTCCTGGATCCGGCCCGACTCGGCCCGCAGGCTCTGCAGCTGCTTCTCCGCGGCGGCCAGCTGGGCCTCGGCCGCGTGCTTCTCGCTCTTCATGAAGAGGGCCTCGCGCTGCACCTGGAACACCTCCGTGCAGGTCTTCTCGTGCTTGCGCTCCAGGTCGCTCAGCTTCAGGCTCAGCGTGCTCACCTCTGCCTGCAGGCTGCACCGCAGCTGCTCGTGCTCCTCCCTGGGGACCGTGCCCTCCCGCGTGCTCGCCAGCTCGCCCTGCAGCCGCGAGGCCTCCTGGGCTTTGGCGGCCAGCTCCTGCTCCAACTGCTGGGCTCTGGCCTTCAGCTCCCGGACGCTGCCCACCAGGGCCTCCTTAGCTCGGGCGTGCTCGGCCGGCGGGACCCACTCCCGCCTGTACCGCTCCGCCGCCTGCTGCAGCTCCCTCGCCTCCCGCTGGGCGGCGCTGTGCCTCTCCTCCAGCTCCAGCAGCTTCTTGTTGGACTCGGCCAACAACCGGCCCAGCTCCCCTGCCATCTCCTCCTGCTCCTGCCTGGAGATGCTCTCGGAAGCCAGCTGCTCCTTCAGGGCGCTCAGCTCCTCCTCCTTCTTGCCCTGATCCTCTCGGAGCCGGGCCTGCACCTCCTCGTGCTGCCCCCTCAGTTCGTCCAGCTGCTCGCGGAGCTGCCGGTTCTCCTCCTCCAGCCTCTGGCTGTCTGAGAGGTGTCCCATCGCTCGCTGCAGCTCCCTGGCTCCCTCCTCCACCCTCCTCCTCAGCTGCTCCGCTTCTGCCTCCGCTTGGCGGCACCTCTCCAGCAGCTCGGCCTTCTCCGCGGCGGCTTCTCCCAAGGAGACGCTGAGGGCCGCCCTCGTCTCCTCGGCGGAGCGGCCTCGACCGGCTGCTTCTTCCTGGGCGTCCAGGCGCCCCTCCAGGTCCTTCACCCTCTGGTCTCTCTCCAGCAGGGCCTCCTGGGCTTTCCGCAGAGCTGCCCTCACCGTCTCCAGCTCGCTCCCGGAGCTCTCAGCCACCTCCAGCTCCTCCACGGACAGGATGCCCAGCTGGATCTGCTCCCGCAGGAGCTGCACCTCGGCCACGGCCGCCTCGTGCTTCTCCCGCGTCTCAGCCAGCATTTTGGTCAGCTCTTCCACAGCCGCATCTCCAGCCCCTCCTTCCCTGCTGCTTCCTTCTGCCGGCGCCCCGGCCTGGCCCGGCTCCTGGCCTTTCCCCTCGGGCTCAGCTGGGGTGTTACTCCTCTGCAGCGCCTCCTCTAAGGCCTGGATCTGCGCCTCGTATTCAGTCTTCAGCTGCTTGTAAGCCTCCACCGGGACTAGCTCGCAGGAGGGACCGTGGGGCCCACTGCCTTCCAGAGCCTGCAGGGCAGCCTGGGCCTCGGCGTGCTGCTCCCTGAGCCGGTCGAACTCCGACTTGAGGGAGTCGTAGAGGACGATGGGGACGAAGTCTTCGGCCGGGCCCACGTCACTCTCGTCTTTCTCGTAATTCTCCAGGATCTGCCAAGGGCGGGGGGGATAAAACCATGAGACTTCCTCACTGGGACCCCGAGACCTGGCTACGCAGGGGGATTACAGCAGCACAACACAACGGTGCCTGCTGTATGGAGCGGCCCAGAGCTCCTGTGCCCTGAGATGCTTCCCAGGGCCTGATCTCTCCTTCCATCAATTACACCAGTCCAGGTCCGCTGATGTGGGCGGAGTTACCCCTGATTTACACCAGCATGGGAGGAGACTCAGGCCCTGTAGTTTAACTGCACAGCAGGCTAGGATACAGCGACAGAGTTAGACAGCAGGGCCTTGGAGCCGAGCAGGTAAGTACAAGGCAAAGGAGCAAAGATTAGGCTACAAAGGTCGGGGGCAGACGGGAGAGAAGAGAAGAGGCTGGAAGACGACTTCAGAAGGCGTCCCCAGCAAATTCGAGCCGGGCCCTACAGTGAAGCAGGGAGCCTGCAGGGCCATTTGAGGGGGGTAGCGGGGGCGGCGGCATGGTCTGATGTCTCTGCACACACAGTAAGGCAGCTGGCGGCTTCCTGCACCTCCCTGAGTCTGGAGAGACCACGGAGAAGGGACGAGCCATCGTGTGGTCAGGGAACCAGAGGGTCTGGAGGGCTCCCACCGAGATGGAGCAGGGGCAGCGGCACGGGGTGACAGCAGGATCAATTGCAGGGGAGGAGAACTCAGTATGAAGGACGGTGCCAAGGTTACAGACAGAGATGGGGGCAGGCCGAGGTCTTTGCCGCGTGCTAGGGGTCAGAAACCTGCCATCCGCATCCGTCACAAGGCAGCAGCCGCTGGCTCACCCAGCCCCCAGGCCCGTTGGGTCCCAGCCCTGAACCGGCACACTAAGGAGATGCTGGCCCTGGGAGGGGGGACCCGAGAGGGCCTCCAGGGGATGCTAGCAGGAGAAACCCGAAGTGTGCAGCTGGCTGAAGGGGGGACGAGCCGGTACCTGTATCTTCTCCAGCAGCTCCTGGTTTTGCATGGTGAGCGACTGCACCTGGCCCTGCAGCGTGGCCAGCAGCTCCTCCGTGGACAGACTCAGGGTCTTCTTGGACAGCAGCAGGTCTGCCCCTGAAAGAGCAGCAGAACCCCCGCCCCCACAAAGACCCATCACTAACTAACCCTGGTCCTTGACCCGAACAGCCCCACCCCCACCCTGAGAGCTGCCCCCTGCCACCACCTGCTTCCTGCAAAACCTTCCCAGGCATTTTCCAGCACGAGCCCAATCCTGCAAGGTGCCAAGGGCCCTCCTCTCCCATGGGACCCGCTCACGGACCGCACCCCAGCCCAGGGCGGTGCTCCACCCCCCGGGGAGGGCTGGGCCTGGTGCACTGGTGGAGGGGCCTGCTACGTGCTTGGCGAATACAGCCCCATCTTTCAGCCCAGGCAGCAGGAGCTCGTGTTTAAAGATTTGCAGAGCCCAGGGTCAGTCCCCGCTCTACAGGGCATGCCCAGCCCCTCGCAGGGCCGTGCCCTCGGTGAGAGCAGCAGGCAGGGCGCGATGACCAACCTGGGAATTCCAGCAGGTCCCCCTCTTCGTCCTGCAGCGTGTCGATGTCGTAGCTGGTGTCCTCCTTCTCGTTCTGGGGCACAGACAGGCAGGGAGTCAGGGACCCCCCCAAGATCACAGCTCTCCCCCCCCCCCGCCCCATTCCCTGCGCTCTCCCACGGCGCCAGTCACTGAGACAGGCAGCAGCTGATGCTAACCATGACAGCGCACTGTCCCTACCGCAGCTGAGCCAGCCTCAGGGAAAGTCCCACAATTCACTGGCCTCCTGCATGACTCAGTAAGACCTAGAGCTCCGTGTCCCCTGCTGTCCTACCTCCAGCAAGGACAGGCGGCTCCGGAGCACTTCAACCTCCTTCCCCAAATGCTCCTTCTCCCCCTCGCTGTCCGCCAGTTGCTGCTGGAGTTCCTTTATCTGGATCAGAGAATTAGACGCATCATTAGAGCCGGACACTCGCGCCGATTCCCGTCCGTACCTTCCGAACTAGGTGGGGTGGATCTTTTACAAGGCCACAGAGCCAGACCAGGGCCCAGCAAGGATCCATCTAGTCTGGTATCCTGTTCCAATGGTGGCAGATCCCAGATGCTTTGGAGGACAGATATTCCTAACCTGGCACTGGCATCCCAAAATTTCCTCCTGACCCCCAGCTGATGACCAGTTTATGCCCTGAAGCATCCGCATGAAGCCATTTTCCCTTCCCATCCCAGAGACCATCCGGAGCTCTCCGAGTCCAGTCTCCGGAGACATAACACCTGGCCTACCTGCTTCTCCATGGAGCGTAGGGAGTCCTCCTCCAACTCCAGCTGCTAGTGGGAACACAAGGAGAGTCCAAGACGGTTAACACGCTGTGCAGCCTGGTCCTCCCCATGGTCACGCATCAGCAGGTCTGATCGTGGGCTCAGAGCCGCAGAATGGGCAGCCAGGCTTTCCCAGCCATGAGGTGTCCCCTCTCAATTACCTCCCCACCCACCTTGCCGGTGCAAGACCCTCTGGCAGTAGCCAAGGTGATGCCACAAGCAGCTCCCTTCCTTCCCATCCTCCTTCCGCCAACCCGCCCAGAAACCCGGCTCGGCTGAGCCTGGCCCTTGCGGGGCGGGGGAATCACATCCGTACCTCCCGCTTCTGCTTCTCCTGCTGCTGCTCCAAACCCTTGATCTTCTGCAGGAACCGAGCCCGTTCCTGCCTCAGCCGGACGATCTCCTCGTAGGCCTCCCTGTCCTCCTGTGGGGAATCCCAGAGGCGGGGCAGTCAGGGGAGAGCAGTGGGTACCCAGCCCGCCCCATCCCGCTATCCCTGCCAGGGGATCCTCACCGTGTCAGCTGGGGCAGGGCGAGCCCTGGCAGGCTTGGCGGTGACTATCCGGCTGCTCCGCTGTGTGGAAGGGGAGATGTGCTCCGGAGAGTGTGGGGTGTGCTTGAAAACAGTAACAGTCGTCACACAGAGAGAACGAGGCTTAGCCAGTAAGCCCCCAGCTCTCTTCCCGCAGAAGTCCCGTTATGCCTTCCACCTCCCGCCCCAAATGGGCTGAATGGCTTCACACACCCGTGCAGGGATCGTTTCACCCAATACCCTGATGCAGCCACTTCTAGGGGGCAGCGGGGCAGCTGTTTCACACCGCACGTTGGTTATGGAAATAGAAGCAGAGTCTCGGACCCAACTGCAACCACAAGGGGGATTTCAGGGAGCGGGCTGGCCCTGCCAGCTGGAGTTTGGCCAGGACACTGGGACTGCCGCGTAATCGGAGCACTGCGCTGGGACTCAGGAGCCTTGTGTTCTGCCCCGATCTGCTGGGTGACCTTGGGCAAATTGTGCCTCAGTTTCCCCCGTAAAACAGGATGACGATACCGCTGACCTCCTTTGGAGATCTACACCCAAGTTTTGACAGGCGGCACTTCCAGCAGCATGGGGCCTCCTAATGAGACACAGACTCAGAGAAGAGCACCTCCTACTGCCTCACCATCTCCCATCCAGCCACTGACCAGGCCTGTCCCTGCTTAGCTTAAGAGACATGGCAGGGTCCCAACGCTCAGTGGCCAGGCAACTGGAGCCAAAGAGGGGCTAAGACAGCGCTGGGAAATCCAGAGGAGGGGCGGGGGCTGGAGTTCTTGTTCTCCATCAGAACCCCGTCAAAAGAAACACACTGAGTGGTGTACCCAGCCCTTGCCTGCGGACACCACGTCCACCACCGGGAAGGGGCACTTACCCAGTCAACAGCATACGGGGAAACCCTCTTTGCAGACAAGCGACCAGACCAGGGCAAGAGAAATTAACTAGAATCCCCCATCCCCAGCTGAGATCTACCCATGGCCTGCCAATGCCAGTCGGCTGCTGGACCATGCCCATTTGTCAGAGCCAGGGGCACAAGCCTCACAGGCTGCCTGTCTCCCTCAACTGCCGAGGGACACAAGTTGATCATGCCTAGGAAAGACCTGGGGGAAGAGCTCGGTGCATTAGCAAGGTCCCATGGGGCAGGTAAACGCCTTAGGGCTGCACAGGGGAAGGATGGCACAATGATTAGGGCATTCATCTAAGGCCTGGACGGCCCGGCTTCAATTCCCTTCTCTGCCACAGACTTCCTGGGTGACCCTGGGCACGTCACCCAGGCCCAGATCCTCAAAGGTATGTTGGTGACTAATTCCCACGGAAATCAATGATTTGACCTTGAGGGACCTGGGCCTCAGTCTCCCCATCTGTAAAACGGGGCCCACAGCATGGCGGTGTCGTGAGGATAAACGCGTTAAGGATTGTGAGGCTCCCAGATGCAAGGGGGATGGCAGCTAGATAAGCACTTTAGCAGCTCTATGGTCAAATCCCTTTATGTAGGTCCCCTCCCTCGCCGTCTCAGCTGCACCCCCGCCCCCATCGCTACATCCTGGGCGTGCACAAACGCTGCAGCCGGCTTGGTTACTAGAGGGTGTGTCACCAGCACCGGGGAAGCTGCCTAGACCATCAAACACCACAGCCCTTGGGGAACGTCACAGCAGGCTCAGGGACGCTCTCCTGCGGCCCCCTGATGGGGTGTTGGGAGGGGAGGGGCGGGGGAGGCAGAGCCAGTGGCCCCCTCACCTGGCTGGAGGTGCCGGGGGGCGGCGGAGGGGCTTTCCTCTTTCTCGGGGTGCCGTTCCTCTCGCTGGGCAGAGGCTGGCTCGGCGACGCTGTCTGCGGAGACATCGATGGGAGAGGGCTCCAGGCTCTCCCAGCAAAACCCGACTGGGGGGGGGGGGCAGCAAGGACGGGAGCAAGCTCAGAAGAGCATCCCCAGGGGCTCCTAATCCCTCCCCACCACTCTGGCCCTCGAAAAGCCTCATGTTCCAGGAGGGCTTCGCGGGGCCTCTGTTCTCCCGCGAGCCCGGAGAGCCCTTCCCCTGCCCTGGGAGGTGGCCAAGCCGGGTCAGGCCGGCCCAGTTCGGTGGAAGCCCCTGAGCGGTTGGAATGCGGGGCTCTCTGCTGGGCCAGGCCCCCGGCGTCTTTACCTGCGACGTTCGCTCAGCCGACTCCTCTTCTGTGGGAGGCAGAGGGGAGGAAACAGAAACCAGCAGGAGGTTAGAGGGGGCCGGGGGCACTGGCCACCCGTGGCCTGGTCCCCTCAGCTCGAGGGGGAGCAGACGGACAGACAGACAGACCCCTCCCTGGGGCTCTGGGCTCCATGCTGCCATGCAAGCCTGGGACCCAACTCCCACCCCTCAGCAGATGCCGCCCGTCACTCTCCAGCACCCCCCTCTGGCCAGGCCAGGGAGAGGCACTTCCCATCCAGAGTTTGAGCGGCTGGGCGAGTAAAAGGAGGGGTGCCCCAGAGACCACCCCCACACATGCTCCCTGAGCCCACCCAACAGAGTCGGGCCAGTCACCCCACCTGCGAAGCAGGGACGTTACCGCCTCCCCCTGGGCAGGGGTGAGACGCTGCCGCACGGTGCTCTGAGACCTCAGGAAGGACGGGGTTTGGCCCGGGCACCTTACCGCTGGCCCAAGAGTGGCGCTGGGAGGCGTCCTGCAGGTAGTGCTGGATCAAGGCGTTCCCCGTGGCCAGGCCGTAGCGCGCTGCGTCCTGGCCCCTGGCGTCCACCAGGCCGACCCGTGCCCCGGCATGGATGAGAACTTCCACCGTCTCCACGCTGCCGTTCTCGCAGGCCAGCATCAGGGCTGTTCTAGAGCGGGGGCGGGGGGAGAGAGATGGCCCCACTCACCCTCCGGAGTCAGCGGCATGAGGCTGGTGAACTGGATGGGAACCCACATCTCTGCTGGGGCCAACTCTCCTAGCCTTTCTCTCCCGCTGCTCCTGGCCACTCTCCCCTCTCCGCTCCAAGGACAGGACTGCCCAGGTTTGCAATCAGGCTCGGGGCAGCCAGGATATCTCGCAGCGACAGGCCGGGAGCGAGAACCCCGGCCAGACTCCAGCAGACACTGCACGGGGAAACCCCATCTCAAGGCAGGGAGCTCACCTGCACCATCACCCTGCCCACACGGGGCAAAGGCGGGATCTGCGCAGGCCGTTTAGGTTACAGCTTTGTAAGATGCTTCCTCGCAGATCCGCAGCCAGCGCCTGCCTGACTCATCCCGACCCCCTCGCGTCAAGACGGATCCAGGCCCTGAGCAGCTCCCCCAGAGGTGGCCAGCTGGAGACCTCTGGCCCCTAGTCGGATCCAGGCTCTCAGTCCTGCCCACTGGTAGGACTCACTTCTCCGCCATGAGTCTCCTCACCCTCGCACTTTAACCCTCTCCTCTCCAGCCCCCCTTCCTTCCAGGGCCCTTCAGAGCTCACCTGCCTTGCTGGTCTCTGCTGTTCACAGCAGCTCCACGATGCAGCAGGTACCGGCACAGCTCCGAGTGGCTCATCTTAGCTGCCAGGATCAGAGGGGTGGAGCCATCCTATAGCAGGGGCATGGCGAAGGAAAGTCAGTGGGGGGAAGGGGGTAAATGAGCAGCAGCGGGTAGCCTGGCTCTGATACAGCCCTCTTTGCTGTCTGGTACCCGCCTCCTGGGAGCGTCGTCCCATCCGTCCAGAGCCAGACCCCACTGCAGACGGACGAGCCCATGGAGCACACCCTGTCCCATCACCAGGCAGGCGGTCACCAACCCTTCCCTTAATCATAATGGCACCTGGCTCTTCTAGAGCGCTGTCCAGCAGGGGAACTCAAAGCAGTTCACAATCTTTAACCAGCCCACCCGTGAGGCAGGGCAAGGCTATTATCCCACTGGCCAGAGGGGGAGGCACAGGAAGTCTAAATGACTTGCCCAAGGTCACACGGGAGGTCTGTGGCAGAGCAGGGAACTGAGCTCAGGTCTCCCAACTCCTAGGCGAGTGCCCTAACCACTGGGCTGTCCTTCCTGAGGCGGGACGAGATATTATTTTGTAAGGTGGACACCATGTGCAAAGAAAGCAAACTAAACAGAGATGTAAAACCCAGCGCATCTGGTGAAGACGCATCTGGTGAAAACCCAGCTCCACGAGCGGCATAAGCCACGTCTGCGGGAGAAGTTCTCCCACCAACACAGCGCTGTGCACATGAACGCTCATGGCGGGATAACTTATGTCACTCGGGGTGTGGAATATTCACACCCCTGAGCGACACAGATTTTGCCAAGGCCGTAGTGTAGATATAGCCTTAATGCAAGTTTCCTCTTCGCTTCATGTCCTTTTAACACCAGGCATTATTCTGTCTATCTCAAGTACTTACACAGCAACATCCATTAGGAGCTGAAGGTAAAATAGGTATATCTGTTATTGCTGTGTTCTGTTTAGCTGCTGCTGTGTTCCACCCAAGAAGTGGCTGCATTTCAGTGGTGGGTGAGGTGATCTCTGCACATCTGGGTCTCTGCTACATTACACCACCTTTCCAATGGAGAGTAAGGGGCACCTAGGTTTGTGGTGACTCTCTGTGCAGCGGAAATCAAACTCCTGAAGGTCAACAAAGCATAAACCTGATGGAAAGAACCACCTACCTTGTCCTTGGTATTCAAGGAGGCCTTGAAATCGCAGAGAATCTCGGAGCATGAGATGCAGCCGCTGACAGCTAGAGAGGAAGAGAAGGACCGTGAACCCCTGCTCACTGCCCCTCCACACCCCTCCCCGTTCCCCCATGCCAGGATCTGGCCCAGAATGGCAAATCCCAAGGTACTACACTGGAGAGAGCATACTCTTCTGTCTAGGGAGACTGGATCCACGTGGCCCCATCACCATGGAATCTGGGCACATTCCTGGCCCTCACTCCCCTGTGCA
Source organism: Emys orbicularis (assembly GCF_028017835.1). NCBI lineage: Eukaryota > Metazoa > Chordata > Testudines > Emydidae > Emys > Emys orbicularis. Next base: position 8,363,331 of record NC_088706.1, on the reverse strand, counting down.
TTCACCCTTCTGCACAGCCACCTGCCTTTGAAATCCTCACTATAAGTCAAGTTACCGGCGGGCAGTTTACCCAGCTGATTTGACACCCGCGTTTAAGATGGGGGAAGGGGAAGATGCAAGTGGGACGGAGGGTCCTCGGCTGACCTGCATGGTGGAGCGCTGTCCAGCCGTTGCTGTCGGCTCCATCAACCGGGCAAGATGCCTAATGGGCAGAGAAGATGGTGAGTGAAGAACAGGGGACAACCACCTTCCCAGTGGTGTGGGAGTTAAAAAAAGAAGAAGAAGAAGAAGAAGTGGGTAATTTGTCAGAGAGACCCATGGGTAGGTACTAGTCTGTGTCAGCAATTCTGGTCAGGCCTGACATATTCACTACACCTAACACACTGTTGTCATGATATACACCCAAAAGGTTGCCTGTAATAAGAACGGACATATTGGGTCAGACCAAAGGTCCATCTAGCCCAGTATCCTGTCTTCCGACAGTGGCCAGTGCCAGGTGCCCCAGAGGGAATGAACAGAACAGGTAATCACCAAGTGACCCATCCCCTGTCGCCCATTCCCAGCTTCTGGCAAACAATACATCAATGGAAAACTAATAACTCACCGATCATTAATATTCTTGTGTGATGTATGTACGGGGTGCGTACAAAGAGTTATATGTTCTAGAATATTGTTCTTAAAATGTGTTGGGCAAGCAATCCATCAGACCAGTCTGCCTGAGATAAAGGAATGTGTATTTGCTTGTCTGACCAGCCTGGTTGTCAGGCAGAGACAATGAAGGTACGATTACATAACAGATAAACCAAGCCACCAACCTAGCAAGTGGAGGAGATAGCTTCCAGGACAAAGACAAGGGGTCTGAACCTCAAATGATAAGCAGTTGACTCAGCGGTTTACATTACTGTATTATCAAAGTGTCGCAGGTATGGTCTTTTATGAAAGCCTGTGACAGGAGAGAGAACCTTGGTCTGGGCTTAGTTGTCAAAGAATACATTGCAAAGGTTTCCTGGATTATAAAAAGAAAGGGGAGAGAACCCCGTAGTGGTCCATCACTTGGGGGATTCAAGGGGGCAGAGCTCTTGAAATCACAGAAGGTTGAGTCCTTCAACCAAGAGGGCTGAAGTTTCTGGGAACTAAATTTAGGTGAGAAACCTAGTTGGGCCAAGATTGTAACTTTCTCAAATCAAGTTTTAGTCTTAGAGGCTCATTTTTACTTCTGCTTTGTTCGTAAGCCGTTCTATCTTTATTCCTTACATTTGGGATCACTCAAGCCTCTGACTTTTTGTTTAATAACCTTGTTTTACGTTTTCTATAAACCAATGCAGTGCTGTGATTGAAATCAGCGTGTTTGTCAAACCCCAGTTAAATGAATGAGCTGCCGTATATTGACTCTTCTGAGGGGAACCAAGTTAATAATTTCTCTGTGTTCCAGGAGAGGGCTGGATGCTGTAGAGGCAGGCGGTTTGGGGGAAATTCAGGACTGGGGTCACTCTGCAAACAGTACCGGGGAGATGGAAGCCGGGGTGTGACCCGCATGCTTGTCTGCTGGCTGTAAGCCACAACAGCACAGGCACCCAAAACGTCACAGGTAAACTCACCTGAACTAAAAACCACATTCCCCACATGAGAAGTGGGTAAACTCTCTTTTTTACCCTCAACTACACTACCGCGCCTTATTCACAGCACCAAGGCACTGCTGCTCTGCGGTGACACCTTCAGCAAATTCCTGGCTGGCTCAGCAAGGCACCGTCTGAAGTTACCCACAAAAGGAAGGGTAACTGGCCAGGATCAAGGTCCCCTTTTCCATGCAGGTGCCCACCCTGTAATGCTAAGCAGTGAAGTTCTGCTGTGTCCAGTCACACAGTCAGTAGGGAAGGCAGAAGAGAAAGGCTGAGGGGTGGGATGTATTGACCTAAACTCTATCTTGCTGACCTATTCATGTAATAGCCTCTGGAGGAGACCAAACAGCTCAGGGGGTCATTCATGGACTGGACAGAGCTGGTCAGAAAATGGGATTTTCCCCCAGGGAAAATTTTGATTTTTTTCACCAAAAATTTGCACACTGAAAGATTTTGGCTGAAAATTTTAAATGTCTCAAATGCTGCCATTGTGCCTCATGGGAGTTGTAGTTTGGGTGCCCCAGGCTCACATTCTCTTCTATAGGCAGGGCTGCCTGGTCGGACTACAACTCCCATGATGCACCATGGTCTCCCTTCTTAGCGAGGGGAGGCAGGTCAATCATGGGAGTTCCCGGCCATAGTGCATCAAGGGAGACATAGTCTGGCCAAGGAGCTCAGCCTAGAGAGGAAAACAGGGACGTGGTAACTGAACTACAACTCCCATGAGGCACTATGGCAGCATATCCCAATCAAAATATTTTGGTTTTTGAGGGATTCCGTTTTTTTACACACACAAAAACACAAACCAAGTTTTTCCCCGGAAAGCAGACACTTTTCACAAAACACTTGGTCAACATCCCAATTTTCCATTGACAACCAGTTTAGATGGCAAACGTTTGACCAGCCCTAGTATGGAGATTTCACACCTAGATGGCAATTCTAACCCTGCCTAGGTTGTTCCCTAGACTGAAAGGTCGCACGGACAATTTCCCTGCATGGCCAGCAGCTTCCGCAGGAGGTGAACCCTATGAGGGCTGCTAGATTCCCCACAAGCTCCCTGCACCCTGATCTCCAGCCCTCGGTGCTTCAACACCAACAATGGACACATCCCTCCCTGTCGAACTCCAGGTTCCCACTGCTCCTGCTTGGCTGTCTTACCTGCAGCAGTTTGCTCACGCACTGTGGGTGGCCGTGTTTCGCGGCCAGGTGGAGCGCATTGTACCCTGGAAAGAGACAGACTGGCAGGTCAAGAGGTAATCATAATGATGGCGATACTTTATACGTGCACCCAGGGAGATCAAAACAAATCGTCAGCATCAAACAATTTCTTCTCAACCCCCCGCCCCCCACCCCAAGGCAGGTAATCGACATCCACGGATCACGTCACCCACCACCAAATTGCAGCCACCTCTGGGGCAGGACGCAACAGCTGGTTAATGGTTCACAGCAGCGCTACGGGGTGGCTTAAGAAATGGGGACTCCTCTAGCCAATAAGAACTGCACAAGAAAAGCAGGGAGATAATACAATTTGCCAGGCTGGAATCTGACTAGGAATCCAGGGTTAACTCTCCTAGCGTGATGAAAAGCACCACGGAATCAGATCTGGAATCATTGTAAGTAGTCTGAAACCTGTAAGTAGTCAGGAGCCAAACAATAGGAAATCCAGCAGCACGACGCCCCCTAGCACCGTGCTGGGGCACTACTTTATTATCAGCTTGGGAGAAAAAGAACATCGCTCACTGAATCACCAACACCCCTTTCCTGCAACACCTCAGTGGCCCATGTAGGTCTCCCATCCAAAGAGCAAACTGACCAGACCTTGCTTAGCTTGTGAGATGCAACAAAAGCCCAGCACAAAGCAGGATCTCATGGAAGCTAATCCTATGGTGTAAATTTTAAAATATTGGGACCATTTTTGAGTCTAAAGCATGCAGAGGAGACGCCCATACCCCTCCTAAGAGCACAGTAGAACACTCTAGTAGAGTGGTTCTCAAACTTTTTTTTCGCGGACTACTTAAAAATTGCTGAGGGTCTCGGCGGACCCCTTCATGATCTTTCCAAATGTTGTTTGTACCGTTAGCTAACTCCTGTAAAGTGTTTTGGATAAAAGCGCTATATATAAAAAAAACGTAATAATAATTAACGTTTTTTTGTTCTACAAATAAAAGCACACAACTCATATTTTAATATCAGCAGTCATACCTTTCTAATGCAATGGATGTGCCCTCTCTCCCCCACCGCGGCAGCCCCCGAGCTGGGGCTGGGAAGGAGGGGAGTCTCTCCCTCTCTCTCCTGCCACAGCAGCCACAGAGCTGAGCCTGGGAAGAAGGGGGGTCTCTCCCTCTCTCCCCCACCGCGGCAGCCCCCAAGCTGGGGCTGGGAAGGAGGGCCGTCTCTCCCCGGCAGCCACAGCCCTGGAGCTGGGAAAGTCACCTCTTTCTCTGGCCACCACAGCCCTGCACATCCCAAATTCCCCCCACCCCCTCTTCTCACCCCACTGCCTCCTCCCACCTACTCCCTATTCCCCCCAAAGACACCACCTCACCTTACATGTGTGTCTTCTCCAGGGTCCAGACACCTAATTAGTGGAGTCATGCCTGCGTGGCTCCACTAATTAGGTGGGTGTCCCTTCATTCTCCTGTGTGCGGCTGCCCAGGCACGCACCTTAGAGGGAACTATCCGCCAACCACCTGAATGGAGCTTGCGGACCACTGGTGGTCCGGGGACCACAGTTTGAGAACCTCTGCTCTAGTATGTGGAAGCAGTCGGTGCCAGACATGCCTTTTACACACACTACCAGAACCAGGGCCAGCAATTAGCAAGCGCGCGATGATTCTTATCCGCCTGGGACACAGTCCACTGCTCTGACCATTCCGGTTAGAACTGCGGTGGAATGCAGGGTCCCCACACGCAGCCAGGCTCTGACAGACACAAAATTTCTCATCGCCCCTTTTGCCTGTGCTCAGCTCAAGCCTGCAGGGGTGTTTTTAAAGTAAGAACGCTGAGTGGCTTGGACACCTTCTTTCCAAGGCTCACCAAGTTTACTCAGCAGCCGAGCCAGAGATTACAGGGATTTGGAGAGATCCGTCCCTTTTAGCCCAGGGGAGGGCTGGCGAATGACCACGAGAACAATGAAGATTGGACTACAGAGGGGTCTGCCACCCCTCAGAAAGGGGAAGCTTGGCAGCTCCACAGGAATGGGGTTGATCCTATGGCTGGGAAACACAGAAATTAGACAGGGCACAGATCCATTAGGTCCCATTTAACTCCTACCCCCCTTGGACAGTACAGGAGCGGTCCCAGCAGAATGTTTTCTACTGCTTTGTCCAGTTCGAAATGGCCCAAGTCAACGTCCCCACTGTCACGTCACATCAGGGCGAAGTTAGAGCGCGCTGCCTACCCGAGCTGTCTATGGTCATGGCGTCCGCTCCATGAGCGAGCATCACTTCCAGGCAGTCCACGTTCCCTCTCATTGCAGCCAGGTGGAACCTGTGGCACAGCCGGGAAGTTCCCGTCACCATTCATACTCCAGAGACCCCTCCCGCCACCACCCACACGCTGGCTCTGCTTAAAAGGCCAGAGTCCAAGAAGTTTCCATATTTACTAAAAAAACCCAACTTGTGACTAATCTGTTCCCTTGCCAATCTTTTCCCCTCTGGTTTGTTTTTGTAGGGTTGCTGATCAACTCTTGGCCACACCCACTGGTTTGTTACCATAGGGCCGCTTGTGAATAGGGGGACTGTGAGAAGCAAAGCGTGTGAGAGAGCAGCCTTGGGGTTGCTCTCACATATGCCACAGCCCAGGCAAGGCCCCATGCTATGGGGAGTACAACGGTGCCTTAAAGCTATCACCCCAAACCCAGAGGTGGGGGGAACCGAGACTCTGGCCCAGTCTCTTTAGCAGGGGAAGTGACTCACGCGGATTTGCCCTCCGAGTCCAGTTTGGTGGGGACCAGGCCCTTGCGGAGAAGTAGAGACGTCACCTTCTCGGGGTCGTTGTAGTCCACGGCCTGTAGGAGCTTCTCATCATTCTTACCCCAGTCATGGCTCTGAAACCCAAACAGGGGCAAAATCAGGGACTTTGGAGCCCTACCACAGCCTGCCGGATGGGGGGGGAAGGATACATCCAACAAGTTAGGATGCTAGCCTGGGACCTAGGAGCTCTGGGTTCAATTCCCTGCTCTGCCACAGATTCTCTTTGTGATCTTGGGCGAGTCACTTAGGCCTAGATCCTGCTGTTGATGACCGCTTTTGAAAAACGGCTTTCCTTCTTTGACGCGGTGTTCACAAGCCAGCCCCTCTGCGGGTTTGCTGCTCTTCTCTGAACTCCCTGCCGTTTGGCTGGCAATGAGGTTCCCGGGAATCCCAGCTGACATCACGCTTTGATCTCTGTGCCTGCCAGAGACGTTTTCTTTTTGTCTTGTAACCAGCTTTGCATTGGACTTTTCTGTAAGACGCTGAGAATCCACTGGTCTGCGTTGCAAGCTGCCACCAACACCTGGGAACCAAGCGAGCTGAGCTCCACCCAGAAAACTCACAGCAGAATTTGTGGGAACACGTCACTTTCCACCTCCCTCCCATGCCACCAGATTAAAGAACCCATCTCGTGGGTTTCATCCCTTGCTTGTCTCCCTGCAGCCAAGATGCAGCCACAGTTCCCCATTAAGGTCCTGATCCTGCAAAGACTTACGTAGGTGCTTAGATTTGCACACCACGGTGCACGCAGCACGCAGCACGCAGCTAAGCATGGGCACAAACTTTTGCAGACTCGGGGCCTAATCACTATCACCCCTTCGGGGCAGCGGGGTTCCACATTGGCTCTCCCCGGGTACCGAAGTGCCGGGGTGCAGGTTTAATTCAATGACACCAAGCACGGGTGGAGGGAAAGCACTGACACTCCTAATTAAATCCAGAGGGTGGCTGCCTATAAAGGACAATTCAGCTGCGGTAAAAATGGGAGTCACCTTTCGAGAGCGGAGAATGTCATCGATTCCTGCAGGCTGGTTCCTAAACCACTCCTAATCCCAGGGCCCATACAACCACTAGCCACCTTTGATGGTCCAGCCCTCAGCACCCCGGGCTGCACTGACAACACCAAACTGGATGGGTGCTGAGCCCTGCAATTCGTCCTGAAATCAACAGAAGCTGCAGGCACCCAGCTCCTCTCCGGAGCACATCCCACTAGGAACAGCTGCCTTGTTCTTCAAGATCTCATTGACATGAGCTCACGCTGGTGCCAGGAGCCTAGAGTAACCCATGGACAGGGAGGTGGGGGCAGGGCATGGGGGTGGGGGATCAGCCTCCCGGGGATGAGGAGATTGATGGGTAGACTGGGGTCGTGGGCAAGGGGTGCATGGAAAACCCGGGAGGGGGAGGGGGGTGTGTGCAGGGGCAGCCCAGGAAGGGGATAGGGAGAGAGGTGAAAATGGTGCAGCACAGGGAGAGGGAGGGGAGGAGGCACCACCTGGAGAGGGGGGGCAGGAGGGACATGCACAGCTTAGGCAGCTGGGGGTGCAAGTGCCAGGGAGGGCAAATGCACCCCAGAGCTGGGGGGACAGGGGCATGTGCTCCCTGCAGAGGTAGGGGGTGGGGTCAAGGGGTGCATGGGCAGCCTGGGGGACAGGGGGTGCATGGGCAGCCTGGCTGGGGGGCAGGGGGTGCCTGGGCAGCCCGGAGGGGGGCCTGGGGGACAGGGGGTGCATGGGCAGCCCGGGGGGGGCTGGGGGACAGGGGGTGCATGGGCAGCCCGGGGAGCTGGGGGTCGAGGGGTGCATGGGCAGCCCGGGGGGGGCAGGGGGTGCATGGGCAGCCCGGGAGGGAGCTGGGGGCAGGGGGTGCATGGGCAGCCCGGCCGGGGAGCAGGGGGACGGGGGTGCATGGGCAGCCCAGGGGGCGGGGATCCGGGGGCCAGGGGGTGCATGGGCAACCCGGGGGAAGTTGGGGGGCAGGGGGTGCATTGGCAGCCCGGCTGGGGAGCAGGGGGACGGGGGTGCATGGGCAGCTCGGGGGGGAGCTAGGGGGCAAGGGGTGCATGGGCAGCCCGGGGGGAGTTGGGGGGCAGGGGGTGCATTGGCAGCCCGGCTGGGGAGCAGGGGGATGGGGGTGCATGGGCAGCTCGGGGGGGAGCTAGGGGGCAAGGGGTGCATGGGCAGCCCGGGGGGAGTTGGGGGGCAGGGGGTGCATTGGCAGCCTGGCTGGGGAGCAGGGGGACGGGGGTGCATGGGCAGCTCGGGGGGGAGCTAGGGGGCAAGGGGTGCATGGGCAGCCCGGGGGGAGTTGGGGGGCAGGGGGTGCATTGGCAGCCCGGCTGGGGAGCAGGGGGACGGGGGTGCATGGGCAGCTCGGGGGGGAGCTAGGGGGCAAGGGGTGCATGGGCAGCCCGGGGGGAGTTGGGGGGCAGGGGGTGCATTGGCAGCCCGGCTGGGAAGCAGGGGGACGGGGGTGCATGGGCAGCTCGGGGGGGAGCTGGGGGGCAGGGGGTGCATGGGCAGCCCGGGGGGAGTTGGGGGGCAGGGGGTGCATGGGCAGCCCGGCTGGGAAGCAGGGGGACGGGGGTGCATGGGCAGCTCGGGGGGGAGCTGGGGGGCAGGGGGTGCATGGGCAGCCGGGGGGGGGAACTGGGGGGCGAGGGGTGCATGGGCAGCCCCGAGGGGAGTTGGGGGGCAGGGGGTGCATTGGCAGCCCGGCTGGGAAGCAGGGGGACGGGGGTGCATGGGCAGCCGGGGGGGGGAACTGGGGGGCGAGGGGTGCATGGGCAGCCCCGAGGGGAGCTGGGCCGGTCTCCCGCGCCGCAGATGCCCAGCGGGAGCAGGCGGCGGCCGGGCCGGGCAGGGGAAGGTCGGGCGGGACGTACCGCGAAGGAGGCGGCCGCACAGAGGCAGATCTGCTTCATGGTGCCCAGCCACGGGCGGGCCGCCATCCACCCGCCCGGATTCCGGCGCCGCCGCCGCCCCTCCGAGCCGGGCTCCAGCGGCAGCTTCAGTCACAGCGGCGGATCCGCCTCCCTCCCTCGGCCGGCGGCTGGGGAGCCCGGGCGGCGCCTGCCCCCTGCCTGCGGAGAGAGCCGGGCAGAGCCGCCACGGGCGGGGGGGAGCCCCCCATACCGATCCCCCCCCCCCGGCCAGGGAACGGAGAACCCACCGGCCCCAATCCGGGGAGCAGAGACTCTTTCCTCCTCTCCACACCCCCAAGCCAGGGGAGTGGGGACACCAGGCATCAGGGACCTCCCCCAAAGCCAGGGCAGCAGAGACACCCCCCAAGCCAGGGGATCAGGGTCCCCAGGCAGGAAGGACCCCCCCAAAACCAAAGCCAGGGGAGCAGAGGCACCCCTCCCCCAAGGATTCCCACCCCAAATCAAGGGGACAGTGACCCCAGGCCATAGGGTTGCCCACCCCCAATATTGTTTTACGAACAACATCGGCCTGTGACCCTGTTGAGGACACTGGGGTCCCTGTTTTCATGTGGCTCTGAATACGGCTGAAGCAGTTTGGATGCCTACTTTGGAGTAAAGTATCAGGGGGTAGCCGTGTTAGTCTGTATCCACAAAAACAACAAGGAGTCTGGTGCCACCTTAAAGACTAACAGATTTAGTTGGGCATAAGCTTTCATGGGTAAAAAACCCACTTCGTCAGATGCAACTTTGAATGATACTTTGGAGTGATCAGAGTCATGGGGCCAGGAATCACGGGCTGAGGCTGGAAAAATCCCCCTAAATCATGCTGTGACAGGATGCACTGGGACTTCCAGGACCCCGGTGAGCAAAGGGTTAAGCTCAGCTTGGCCTTGCTCAGTTGCCCAGGGGAAGGACCCTACATTAGTTGCTAAGAAGGAGTTGGGGGGAGAATGTCTGTGGGAAGGGAAGACTGTCCAGAGGCATGGGGCACGCTGAATGTTGCCCTTTGAGAAGAGGACCTGGCTGATTACCTCTTGTTTCCTGCTGAGACATCCCACCAGTTAATAGGTTTATAGGGCAATGTTCTACATTAACGCGATGTGATCACCACGCCTAGCACTTTGTACGCTTGTGATCCATAGAGCTACAAAGGGGGTAAGTAGCGTTATTCCCCTTACATTGACTGGGGAAACTGAGGCACGGAATTGCTAAGTGACTTTTCTGGAGGCAGACAGGGAGTCAAGGAGAGGGCTGAGACTAACATCCCAGGCACGTGCATACTGCTTCCACTATGCTACTCCGCTTGGAAACTTTAAATTAAAAAAAAAAAAAAATAGGACCAACGCAAACCTATTTATGTGGCATGTGGACACAGTATCCAGTTCCTTAGATGAGAGCTCTGTGTCTGGTAGGTATGAAATCTGCAGCCCTGGCACCCAGATGGCAAAGTTAGAGAACTCTCTCTCTCTCTGCCTTCTAATTTGAGGTTGTGTTTTTGTTCCGAGCTCCATTTCTCTGCACATATGGGTGATCCACAGACTGTCTCCTCCAGAGCTTCCCATCAGCTCAGCCTCTGCCTTCATCTTACAGCTGGGAGGGGAAGCTCTGTTTTATCCACACTGCATGCACAAAGCTAAAGCTGGCGCTCTGGATTCCTCCTTTCTTGGTAAATAATTGAAGAGTGTTGATTTTCTGTCTCCTAGGCTTAATTCCGCCCCAGTGGAAACCTGACTCGCTTGGCTCTGCAGATCTGGAAACCTGAGTGAGAAACCTCTCCTATACCATGGCAAGCCGGCGACCCTGTTCTGTCGGACTGGTCCGCCCAGCAGCAGCTGGAGAGCTCTCCGTGCCAGGTGGAGAGCAGACATAACTGCAGGTCTGGCTGATCAGCGAGTGCGCGTTGGTATCCATGATCCTTGAGCGTGCACCTTCTTTGTGTGAATGCAGTACAAAATCCCCAAACCTGCAGCTGGCTCTGCCAGGCACAAGGATCTGTCTATGCGGAGTCGGCTGTAGAATTGTGGCCTAAAATTCCACCTTGGCTCCCCACCTCTGCCTTGTTTGTCTTTTCTCTACCCTTTACTTCTTTTCTAGATCTCAAGGTTGGAAGGGACTTCAGGAGGTCATTTAGTCCAACCCCATGCTCAAAGCAGGACTAATCCCCAGACAGATTTTTGCCCCAGATCCCTAAATGGCCCCCTCAAGGATTGAACTCATAACCCTGGGTTTAGCAGGCCAATGCTCAAACCACTGAGCTATCTGTCCCCTTCAGCATCATCTTCATACATGATAAGGCCCAGAGCTCTTCCCAAGCTGACTGTATGAAACACACTCTTTGTGACTCCTAGGTGGTGGACCGGGAGTGGATAATGCTGCATCCAGTTGAAACTGCCCGGGGGGAACTTAGGTTACTAGAATTTAAATGACCCAAGCTGTCATTTGGCCATGGGTGGCAATACCCTCACTCTTGCAAAAATGTCTTTAATGATCACAAGCAGTCAGGGTTTCCGTTCATTTCTCATTGGAGAAACAGCACCTCCAGCAGCACAGTATCCACTAGCATCATCCGGGGGCATCAGTCTGGCAGTGCCACAAAGGAGAGCGCCCCCTACTGAACCACCAACCCCCCTTCAGCAATACTCACTTCAGTCTTCTTAAACTTGGCCTTCAGGCTTTTCATTCTGGCTTGAGTTCTCACGCTCTGTCTCTGTTTCAGGGGAAGTCTCTGAACAAGGAACATAATGATGTTTTAAGGTACGAGTGAAGCCTGGTCTCTCTATCACAGGGGTTCTCAAACTGGGGGTCGTGACCCCTCAGGGGGTCACGAGGTTACTACATGGGGGGTCACGAGCTGTCGGCCTCCACCCCAAACCCCGCTTTGCTGCCAGCATTTATAATGGTGTTAAATATATAAAGTGTTTTTAATTTATAAGGGGGGTCACACTCAGAGGCTTTCTGTGTGAAAGGGGTCACCAGTACAAAAGTTTGAGGACCCCTGCTCTATCAGAAGCTAAACGCCGGGTGTAAATTCAAACATTCCCACCTCTCCCCACATCCCGGTGAGGCAATCAAAACTCTTTCAGTGTTTAAAGGTGGAGCTGCCTCCCGTCATGATACATGACACCAGACCAAGCCACTCAATAGACTGCTGGGTACGAGCAGTGGGAAGACATGGTGTAGCACAGAACGGTGCTCGGCTCTATCCAGAAATTCAGACTCATGCAACCTTTCTTTACTGACTTGTCACCAAAATGAGCCAAACCTTAGGGCAGTGGTTCTCCACCTATTTACCACTGTGGGGCGCATATGCAGCTCTCTGTCTTATGTGGGCCACATCCACGCAACATATATACTACCTGTATGGCCCTGAGGATGTCACGTGGGCCGCAAGTGGCCGCAGGTTGAGAACCACTGGCTTAGGGGGTGCCAGATGCTGATTTCAAATGCACACGTCCCTTCTCTTCCATTTGTTTGCTCCTACCAGCATCAACTGCCTCGGAACACTTGACGTTTGATTTCTTGCTTGTACTTTTCCGGCATAGGGACCTGCCAGCCTGTCACTCTGTGCTCTGCCACTGAGATGCATCAAGTCATGTGATCTTTCCATCAAGGTACCATTAGCCTGTATGCTGTGTTAGAAATGGGGTGTCTCGTCCTCTGGGCATATCATGTCAGGATGCACGCCACACCGTGTCCTGTTACCCTAGCCTCTGCCTAGTTCCCTGCACACTATATTACGTGTACTGCTAGTGCACCTGAGGCTCTCAAAGCATTTTAGAGCCAATAAATGAAGCCTCAGAACACTCGTTAGCGTTAGACATTCTTATTTCCATTTTACCGGTGGGGAAACTGAGAGACGAAGCTAAGAGTTGCCCAAGAGTGACTGGCAAATTGGTGGTAGAGCTGGGAACAGAAACCCTGAGCCCTCTGCTCTAATCACTAGATAGCACTCTCTCCCTCCTCACCCCACACTGGATTGTTAAATTTGCCTGGGCCGTGCCTTCTACGGTGCCGAGGCAACCTGCCAGGAGAGGAGCTGACTCAATGCAGCATGGCATATTGGTATTGCCTTGTAAACCTCAAGATCGCTCTCTTTCATAGGGGAACGTGCCTCCTTGCTAATCTCGCTATTCTCAGCAGCTTTGTAGGGTCCCCTTCAGGACATGTCTACTGCCATGGGAACATGCCTCTCTACGGAGTGATTTATATGGCTTAATATATTCGACCCAACACTTACTGAGCTCCAGCAGCAGAGATTCCCTTGTTTCTGATCTTAAATATGTGAAACCTGCATTGGAAGGGCTCAGCAGAATGGGGTGGCTATTCACTCAGCCCTGGGGCCTTTCCATCACCCCTCCCAAACCCCTTCCCTACCTTGCTGATAGTGCTGAGCGCAGCAGGGCGGGCTCCTTCTCCCTCTCGCTCTGTTCTGCACCCAGGGCAGAAGAACCTGAGAAGTGTCTCCTTACTTCAGTCTCATTGAAGAAATCTCACGCTATCAGAGGTGGCGCAGCCGGAGCTAGCTGGTGTCGCCACCAATGAGGACAGGCAAGGGGTGGGACTTAGCTGCAGTGGGAATTAAGTTACTCACCTGCTACAGGTACAGTTACCTCTCCAAAGCAGGATGCTGCTCAGTACTGGGTGGTGGCGACAGCACTTGACTGAACACCTTTCTGTGCATAGGGGCTGCCTAGCCCAGTTATGAGTGCTCAGCAGCTCTTGACTCGTGACCAGGCCTTATACATCTGCCTGGCTGCTTCTTTTCACTTTCTGCTAGCTCCCAACAACCAGGCTACATATTCTCTGTACCTTTAAGGACCTGGAAGGCAGCAGCAAAAGGAAATGGTTCACCTGCACCAGGATCTTGTTCATTTAGGCCCAACTCGGAAGTTAGGAGCCTACGTACCTTTGAGGATCTGGGCCTTATTTCTTTAGGCCGTGAGGCTGCAAGCTACTTCCTGTGGGTGGATCCCAGCACTTACATGGAGCCCCACTGAAATCCATCGGCCAGGTTCTGTGCGATCACAGACGCCCATCCATGTGGAGCAGCTTGGTGGATCACGGCCTTCGTTTGCTGCGTGAAATGTTCCCCTTCGGCGTGAGTTCCAAAGGCTCGGATCCACAAAGATATTTAGGGTCGGAACTTTGATTGCTTTTAATGGATATTAGGAACCTAAATACCTTTGCGACTCTGGGCCAAAATGTTTAACCATTTTATTAAATGATGTGTTTCCTTTTTCATAGCGCCTTTCAACTCAGGCTCTCCAAGGGCTGAGTCTGCCTCACACAACCCCACTGTGAGGTGGATATTATTTTCCCCAAATTTACAGATGAAGAAACTGAGGCACAGAGCAGTGACGTGACTTACCCAGGATCACTGCACGAAGCAGTAGCAGAGTGAGGAATAAAAATTAAGTATCCTGACCCCTCCCCCCCCCCCGACCCAGTCCCATAATCACTAGATAATGCTATGGCCCTGCTTCTGTGCAGATGGACCCCCTACGCCTAACACAGAGTTTCTTGCAGGATCGGGGCCTGTGTTTTCTAATCATTTATTTATTTTCCTATAACAACCATAGCATGGTGGGCATGTTGTAGATGGACAAGGAGGTACATTCCCTGCCAAAAAAAGGTACAGTCAAAATGTCTCTTGGAAAATATGACGGGCAAAACACACAAGAACCCAGACTTTATTATAGTGAGGGACTTGCGTGTGGGCTTGCATTTTCCTTGGGAGATGTCTAGAAATAGCCCGAGAAGGCCAACACTAAAAACCGGCTTTGTCCTCACCATATGGTTAATAGGAGAGAGCATGAGGGCCACATTTTAGGATCCCAGAAGATACATTTTAGGACTTTGTAGCTACATTCTGGGCATTCCACGGACCCCCTTAAAAGCGAAGCCAACGCTGGTGAATTTATTGCATATCTTGTGATATTTGGGGTATTTCTTAAAGCCCCAGCCCCCGGAGGCAAGTTTATGTGAGAATCTTTGATTGCATGTGTGTTTTTTTTAAAAGTTCTAGCCCTCACGGTTATGGAGGAAAACTAGAAAATATGTCAAAACCCTAGGGTTGCCAACTTTCTACTCACACAAAACCAAACACCCTTGCCCTGCCCCCTACCCCGCCCCTCCTCTGAGGCTCTGCCCCGCCCCTTCTCCAAGGCCCCACCCTCACTCGCTCAGGGGGCTGGGGTGCAGGAGGTGGCGAGGGCTGGGGGTGCAGGCTCAGGTGTGGGGCCGGAAATGAGGGTTTTGGGGTGCAGGAGGGGGCTCCAGGATGGGACCGAGGGGTTTGGAGGATGGGAGGGGGATTAGGGCTGGGGCAAGGGGTTGGGGTACAGGAAGGGGTCAGGGGTGCAGGCTCCATGTGGCACTTACCTCAAGCAGCTCCCGGAAGCAGTGGCACATCCCCCCTCTGGCTCCTATGTGGAGGAGTGGCCAGGCAGCTCTGCGCTCTGCCCCATCCACAGGCCCTGCCCCGCAGCTCCCACTGGCCATGGTTCCCGGCCAATGGGAGCTGTGGAGCCAGCGCTTCGGGTGGGGGTAGCATGCAGAGCCCCCTGGCTGCCCCTACATGTAGGATCCGGAGGGGGGACATGCTGCTGCTTCCAGTGGAAAACCGGACACCTGACAACACCCCTCCTCCCCCCGCCCCAGGTTCAAAAAACAAAGTGCAAAGCAAAATAATCCAAAATCTATTATTTAAAAACCCTCAAAACCACAATTTTTCAGCCAATCTCAGCATTTGTGAGGCCTGACTTGTGATTTTTCAACCCTGGGGGATGGCAGTGGTGCTCAGGGCAGGGTCTGTTCCCTAGGGCCTGTCCTTTCCCCATAGCCCCCGGATACGGTGACCAGACAGCAAGTAGGAAAAACTGGGACGGGGGTGGAGGGTAATAGGAGCCCATATAAAAAAAAGCCCCAAATATCAGGACTGTCCCTATAGAATCGGGACATCTGGTCACCCCACCCGCAGAGCCAGATGCACAGAGCCAGCAGGCACAGCCCACTCCCCCACGCTCCATGCCTGAGCTCTGCCCAGCTACTGGGGGTGACAGTTCTTGCCAGGAGCCAACATGGCGCCGGCCGGCGCTGTCCTCAGAGCTCTGCGCATGCGGCTTGACAGGCGGTGGCTTCAGTCTGCTCTGCCCGGCCGCTTCCGCCCTCCCCCTCCCCCTCCCCCTCCCCTAGAGGAATTGACAACAAGGAAAACTTTATTGGTAGCTGGGCCGGGGCCGGCGGGACGATGTCGGTGAACTACGCGGCCGGGCTCTCCCCCTACTCGGACAAGGGCAAGTGCGGCCTCCCCGAGGTGAGAGCGATGGAGCAGCCCCCCCGCCCCGGGCCCTTCACTCCCCGGGCCCCCCACTATCCCCCGGGGGGTCCCCTCGCCCAGCATCGGGGGCCCTGCGCTCCCCTCCCCCCCAGGGGGCCCTGCGCTCCCCTCCCCCCCCAACGGGGCCCTGCGCTCCCCTCCGCTCCCCCCCCGGGGGTGCTCCCCTCCCCCCCAACAGGGTCCTGTGCTCCCCTCACCCCCCCGGGGGGCGCTCCCCTCCCCCCCCAACGGGGCCCTGCGCTCCCCTCCGCTCCCCCCCCGGGGGTGCTCCCCTCCCCCCCAACAGGGTCCTGTGCTCCCCTCACCCCCCCGGGGGGCGCTCCCCTCACCCCCCCAACGGGGCCCTGCGCTCCCCTCCCTCACCCTTCTCTGGGGTGACCAGCTGTCCTGATTTTATAGGGACAGTCCCGATATTTGGGTCTTTTTCTTACATAGGCTGCTATTAACCCCGCACCCCCATCCTGATTTTTCACATTTGCTGTCTGGTCACCCTTCCCCCCCAACGGGGCCCTGCGCTTCCCTTCCCCCCGCCCCAGGGGTGCTTTCCCTCCCCTCGCTGACTCCTCCCCTCACTGAAACAGATTTGAGGTTTAAATCTGAACATCCTGAGGTCACTTAGCTGCTGTCTCCCCATGCCAGGCCATGAGGTTTGGCAGCCAGCGCTGGTTTATCTCCATGCCATGCTAATACACTTTTTTTCCCCTTCAGTCAACTTGTAATCTTGTACTCGGCGTGCTGTGCAGTTTAATGGGGTGGCCTCGGTGCAGTGGCTTATCCACCTTACTGTGTGCTGGCGTGGCGGGGACGCTTCTCTCTGGCTCTCCATTTCCATTTTTCTTTCCCCTCAGATTTTTGACCCGCCGGAGGAGCTGGAGAGGAAAGTGCGTGCGTTAGCAGACCTGATAAGGGGTTCTTCCAATGTAGTGTTTCACACCGGAGCTGGGATCAGTACAGCTTCCGGAATCCCTGACTTCAGGTAAGGATTCTTCACTGCCTGAAGAAATCTGTAATCACTGAGCAGTGTGGGCTAGTGGTCAGAGCGACGTGCTGAGTTAGAACTTGGGGGCTCTATTCCTGGCTCGGCCACTGACTCACCATAGGCAAGTCACTTTGCCGTTCAGTGCCTCAGTTTCCCCACCTGTGAAAATGTGTCTGGCTTACAGGAGTTTGGCAAAAGGTTAATGTTTATAATGGAGATCCTTGGCGGACAGATGCTGTCGGCGTGCAAGTGTTATTTTACTGGGTTAGTGATGGTATTTGTGGTATTTATAGTGACAATATTTCATTAATGAGAAACTAATAGTTGTCTTATGGCTCCATCCCTGATACTTGGCCAGTTAGCCTGTGTGTTAAGTGCTCTAGGGAAAATAGTCCATTTCTTTAGTGCCTTGTAACTATTACTTTTGGAAAACTCCCTTTTTTCTGACCCTCTGATAAATGGAGGTGAGAGGTTTCCTCTCCTTTCTGTCTATAGTCTCTGCTCTAGTTCGCTCCCAAAGTCAAAAGCTTGTTATTCAGTGGCCAAAGTGGGCTCTGATGAGACACTAAAGTCAGTGAGATGATTCTCCGAGGCTAACACCCACACCTAACTTTCATCAACCCAAGCAGTGACAGTACTTGGTATCTGGTGTCCTCTTTGTATAGCTTATTTGTGCGTGCTGGTTAATAGTGTAACCATAGGGGGAAAAGGGAAAAAATGAGGAAGCTAGTTGAATGGAAATGAAAAGGTGAAATGCCTTCAAACTGCATGGAGACTATTTAAAAACACCATAATAGAGGCGCAAATTAATGTATAACCCAAATGGGAAAAAAACACCAAGGACTAAAAAAATGCCACCGTGGCTAAACAGCAGAGTAAAACAGGCATCCTTTCAAAATTGGAAGTCAAACCCTACTGAGGAAAACAGAAAGGAGCATAAACTCTGGCAAGTGAAGTGTAAACGTATAATTAGGCAGGCCAAGAAAGAATTTGAAGAGCAACTAGCAAAAGACACAAAAACTAACAGCAATTTTTTTTTTTTTTTAAATACATCAGAAGCAGTGGGGCCATTGGGCGATGGAGGTGCTATTGGAGCACTCAAGGAAGACAAGGTTGCTACGGAGAAGCTAAATGAAGTTTTTGCATCAGTTTTCACTGCAGAGGATGAGGGGGAGATCCCCACACCCAAACTATTCTTTTTTGGCAACATATCTGAGGAACTGTCCCAGACTGAGGTGTCAGTAGAGGAGGTTTGGAACAAATTGATAAATTAAATAGTAATAAATAGGATTAGATGGGATTCACCCAAGAGTTCTGAAGGACCTCAAATATGAAATTGCAGAACTACTAACTGTGGTATGTGACCTATCACTTAAATCAGCTGCTGTGTCACATGACTGGAGGGTTAATGTAATGCTAATTTTTAAAACAGGCTCCAGAAGTGATCCTTGCAATTACAGGCTGGTAAGCCTAACTTCAGTACCAGCTAAATTGATTGACATTATTATAAAGAGCAGAATTATTGGATACCTAGATGAACACGATATGTTGGGGAAGAATCAACATTGCTTTTATAAAGGGAAATCATGACTCACAAGGCTTTTAGAATTCTTTGTGGGTGTCAACCATGTGGACAAGGGCGATCCAGTCGATATAGTGTCCTTGGACTTTCAGAAAACCTTTGACATGGTCCCTCACCAAAGGCTCTTAAGCAAAATAGGCATTCATGAGATAAAAGGGAAGGTCCTCTCTTGGATCAGTAACTGATTAAAAGATAGGATACAAAAGGTAGGAATAAATTGTCTGTTTTCACAGTGGAGAGAGCTAAATAGTGGCTAAATAGGGATCTGTACTGGGGACCTGTGCTGTTCAACATATTCATAAATGATCTAGAACAAAGGGTAAACACCTAGGTGGCAAAATTTGCAGTTGATACAAAATTTCTCAAGATAGTCAAGTCCAAAGCTGACTGCAAAGAATTAAAAAAGGGATCTCACAAAACTGGCTGCCTGGGTGACAAAATGGTCAATGAAATTCAGTGGTGATAAATGCAAAGTAATGCACGTTGAAAACATAATACCAAATATATATACGTAATGATGGGGTCTCAATTAACTGTTACTGCTCAAAAATGAGATCTTAGAGTCGTCATAGGTAATTCCCTCCAAACATCTGCTCAGTGTGCTGTGGCAGTCAAAAAGTAATAGAATGTTAGGAACCATTAGGAAAGAGATAGATAGGACAGAAAATATCATAATGTGACTATATAAGACCATGGTACACTCACACCTAGAGTACTGGTTCTGGTTGCCCCATCTGGGAAAAAAAAAAAAAGAATTGAGAAAGGACAGAGAAGGGCAACAAAAATGATTAGGAGTACGGAACAGCTTCCATATGAGGAGAGATTAAAAATGACTAAGGGGGGGTATGATACAGATCTATAAAAATCATGAAAGCTGTGGAGAAAGTGAATAGGGAAGTGTTAGTTACCCCTTCACATAATACAAGAACTAGGGGTCACCCAATGAAATGACTAGGCAGCAGGTTTAAAACAAACGAAGTACTTCTTTATACCATACACAATCAACCTGTGGAACTCCTTGCTGGGGATGTTGTGAAGACCACAAGTATAACTGGGTTCAAAAAAGAACTGAAGTTCATAGAGCGTAGGTCAGTCAATGGCTATTAGCCAAAGGTGGTCAGAGACGCAACCCCATGCTCCAGGAATCCCTAAACGTCCAGCTGCCAGAAGCTGGGAGTGGATGACATGGGATGGATCACTCGAAATTGCCCTGTTGCGTGTGTTCCCTCAGACATACCTAACGCTGATCCCTGTGAGACACCGTATACTGGACTAGATGGACTATCTATAAGTCAGGGCTTTGAGTCAGTTACATTTAGCACTCTTGATTCCGTTTTCCAGGCCCACCTGTTCCCCTTAAACAGCAGGTGGCGCTGTTTCTCTGTGGACTTGTCTGAGCCGCCCCAGAAGCAGGGTATGCACATTGGCTCCCTGGGCAGTGCAATTCCTGTTATGCTTTTGTCTGCAAACTTTGGTTTTTGGCACTGTAAAATGTCCCATCGTGCTTGTTCCTGGCTGGTAACTTTCACTTTCAGTAGTTGTGGCGTCCGTCAGCCTGTCTTGCTAGTGTGGGGATTCCGAATGGGGTTTCTCTGGAACATCCTACTAAGTGGTGTAATGTAATGGTGCCCAGAATCTCCTTGGTGGCTCCTCTGGACTGCAGACTTGTGCTCTTACTAGGAAGTAGGAGAGTATTACTATCCATGTTCAAATATGGGGAAACTGAGGCACAGAAGTGAATTGACCTGCCCACGGTCACACGGTAGGTAGCACAGTCTAGAACACGCATTGGCCTGCGTTCCATTTGAAGGGTGTAAAGGTTGAAGGGGGGCGGCGAGGGGGGAAAGAGTGTTTTAAGGGGATGTAGCCAGGATACAAGCGGGCTCAGAATCAGGAAGCATTTGATAATGGAGAGATCTCCGACTGAGGACTCGTCTCTCAGGGGAAGTAATGGAAGTGCCATTGCTCAATTCATTTAAGATTGGGCAAAGCACTGGAGATTATTCCCTACAATATAATCCTGCCCCGGAGCTGGCCTAATAGGTCTCTTCGGTCTCTTGATTTCTGATTTGTGTCCAGCTAACCACACGGTGCCCCCGACACACGCACGTTCCCCAATCAGTGAATCTGAGATACTCTTGCGGTTGAATCGAGAGGCCACTTCAAGGATAAGTGTATGTTACACAGTAGTAAATGAGGGGCAATTTCTGCACGAGCAGAGTCCTAGCAGGAAAATGAGCAAGTGGAGGGAAGATGAAATGCATGGGATGGAGCTACTTTCTTACAGCCTCTTGTTGGCTGAACCTCCGGCTGCAATCGACAGTCTCCTCAGCATGCAAGTTACATGTGAACTCCATGTGGTGTGCCTCATGCCACCACTGAGCAAGCCTCTGGATTTGGCCAAAATGAGACGGCTGTGGACTCTGCCATTGGCTTCCCTTCCCATCTAGGCATCCCTCCTTCCTCATTTGCAGAGATGGTGCCCTTACTGATCGGTCAGGCAGTGATTCCGCCCCCAGCTGCTCCTAATTAAGCCTAATGCCATTACAACTCTATCATGCCCTGTGGTCTGCAGGCAGCTTTGAGCGCTCCACTGCAGGTTTTAGGCCCATTGGATGCTCGCCTTCCAGTACTGCCCACTCTTCATGCCTGTACTTTCAGTATTGAATTTGATTTGGGTCAGTGCTGAAGTTCTCATTCTCATTTCCATCTTGCTAGTTACTTTTTAATGTTAAAATGTTGCCCACAGTAGCATTGAATTAAGCACCAAGGTTACAGCTGTAGGGCCCAGACGTGTTCTCGTAACATCAAGCACAGGAATGCCATGGTAGCAGGTCACCTTCCTTTAGCAACTCACTTTGCTCTCTCCCCCTTAAGTAGAGCTAGCGTGGTGTCTGCTGACTGCTGCTTAACGCCTGCTACCTCCAGTTATAACTTGACTTCTTTCCCTTTCCCCCCCAACAGGGGGCCCAATGGCGTATGGACTATGGAGGAGAGGGGATTGTCCCCCAAGTTTGACACTACCTTTGAGAACGCGAGGCCTTCCAAGACCCACATGGCGCTGCTGGAGCTGCAGAGAGTCGGCATCTTGAAGTTCCTGGTCAGCCAAAACGTGGATGGCCTGCATGTGCGTTCTGGATTCCCACGGTACTGCACCTCCCTTATCCATCTACCCAGCAGAGCCCAGATGCCTGTAACAGGCATCAAAGCCTGCCGTGTTGTTGCTTTTTATCAAGTGCAGCTTTGCAGGATTGTGTGTGTGGATGCTGCACAAATCTCTGCTAATGCTTGTAACAAAATAGGTATTAACGCTTCAGTGCTCTCCCGAGATGAAAGCAATGCCTGGGCCCAAACCCCTTCAGCGTTAGAAGCAACATGGCTTCTTAATCACGTTTGTACTAAAACAGCTGTTAGTCCCACTGCTATAGTGAGTGTGTGGTTGGGGGGAACTATGGGATGCATTTGGAGAAAATAAGCTGAATTGGATCTAAGACTGGGACTAGGACAGAGGCAGATATAACAGCATCAGCACTATCTAAAGCTCTTGTGGTGGTACCATGAACCAAGCTAAACGCAATTTTTCCTGTGTTGCTATTTCTAAAGGGGGGGGGGGGGCGCTTATTTTGTTTAAGGGCAATGACCCATATAGTTCCAGGACTACTTCCCAAAGCTGTGCTGGAACTCACTACAAATGGATTTGAATGCCCTCCAAGATCTAGCACCCACTCTATTAAAGGGCAGACATTGGCTTATATAAAGCAGCCGGTATTGATTGCCATGGGAAGCATCATGATTGACTGTGTCTGTAAGGACTGAATTTGTGGACAGGTTACATCAATCCACTCTGCCATCACCTTCCTCTTGTGAGCTTATGGGGGCTGTCATCTTAGCCAGCTAGTTTTACTCTGTGTGTGTCTGTAGGACCCTTTCATGTGAAAATGGGAAAACTTCCATTTGGTCACAAGCTGATCTAAATTGTACTAATATTTACAGAGTGCTTTTAGTGCACAAGGTGCTGCACAGAAACATTGTCTCTGTAGGGAGGTGTCTCGGGATAGAGAGGGAATGAAAGTCTGTTCAACGGATGGCTGCATAGCCTGCCTTACAAGAGCCGAATTTGTGTGCACATCGGAACAAAGTGCAACCACCCCTTAGAGGCAGGCGTGGCCTGCAAGGCTACAGATCCCAGCATGTGGCATTCAGGATGGAACACTGCATGCTGGGATTTGTAGTCTCTGTGGGCTGCATCTCTGTTCAAAAGGAGGATCACTGAGGGCTGCGTTGTAACATTCCTTAGACTGCATATTGGCTACCACACCTCTTAAGCTGGCATGTCTGTGCTTCTGATTAGAGCAAGGTCAGCTTCCCTTTACTGTTACGGTGCTGACACAGATAACGCAATGCTTGTGACAAGTGCTGGATTGTTCGTCTTGGAGACTGAAGTGCCCTCTTGCTGTCAGATCCCACAACCTTCCCCCAGGCCATCCGGTCCATGCACCTCAGTGCTAATCTAGAGGGACCCACTGGACAAAGGGGAATTTGGTCTCTGTAACCTATTCAGGCCTTGGCTTCTTTATGAAAACTGCCAACAAGGGTGCAGTTTGTGGCCTAGTGTTGACACCTGTCCCCTGGAACTGGACTAAGAACATGAAGCTCATTTCAAAAAGGCTAACTTGGCTGTCTTAACCCTTTCACTGCTCTGTGCAAGTACAGCTTCTCGTGTGATTCATCTCCAAGTAGTGCCTGTTGCAGGAGTTTTTGTTTTAGGTAAACTGGGTTTCGTCAGGCAAGGTTAATAAACGCCGTCCCTACCCCATCTCTTCAGTGAGAAAACCTTTACTGGCGCCTGACTGGGTCTGAAGTGCCTTTAAATTATGCTTCGCCGCATAGATCTGTAACACTTTAGAAGGGGCACAAGGGGGAGATAGTCCTGGGTTTCAGGTTAATCTTCGTTTTAGCAGCGCTGTGGTTTACTTGATTTGTTTGCTTCTCTTCCTGCATCCTTGTTATACTAAAGTCCAACACAAGCACGGCATTGTGCCCCCAGCTGTGAGCCGTGCACTTGATCGACGTGTGGGTGCAGGCTCTCCAATCCCCACGTGTATGGCGGTAGAGACCAAGCTGCACTTAGTCAGGTAAAGACAGCTTCAAAGACATCCTCAAAGGAACCTGCCTTTCCATTAGCTCAGTCTGGAAAAGGCAGCTTCTTCCTTTGACGGAAACTTTAATCTACAATAAAAATACCCCAGACAGAACATTTCTAGCACTTCAAACAAATGGGTTATTTGCCTTGTGTGCTGGAGTGCTTGAATCAGGCTGGTAGATGAGAATGCAATTTTAATTCAAGAAAGAAAATATAAAGGAAGAGGAGATAAGGAGGGTGTGTGAATGGGAACTTGCTTCCTTCGAGAAGGTGCATCTTACGAACAGCATGACATGGTGTTAGCTAAGGAGCAAATCTAGTAGCTGTCTGGCTCGAGGAGATATTTGCTTGTATTCTTGTCCCATGAGGAAGCTCAGAGCTTAATTCTTTTTCTTAGCAATACAAACGGCCCTTTGCCAAAGTCAGACAGGAGTGATTAGCAAAAACACTGTTCTCTACAAATCGGATTCATTTTCTTTTGAATGTGGGGGAGCCAACTTCACACCTCAAGAACGTTCTAATGAGAGCTGTGACTATGGGCTATCCCAGGGGTTCTCAAACTTCACTGCACCGCAACCCCCTTCTGACAACAAAAATTACTACACGACCCCAGGAGCGGACTTCAAGGCCCGCTGCCCCGGGCAGGCCGGGGGGAGGGGGACAAAGCCAAAGCCCGATCCCCCCTGCCCCAGGCAGAGAGGGCCAAAGCCCAAGGACTTCAGCCCCAGGCAGGCAGCCTGTAACCTGAGCCCCACCACCCAGGGCTGAAGCCCTCGGGCTTCAACTTCGGCCCTGGGCGGTGGGACTTGGGCTTCAGCAAGTCTAACACCAGCTGTGGTGACCCCATTAAAATGGGGTCGCGACCCACAGTTTGAGAACCACTGGGCTGTCCCATTTGGTCCCTCTGGTCTTTCTCTTTTTTTATTTTATTTTTTTATTTCTGTGGTCTGGTATGTACACACACTTGCAGCAGTTAAATTGAAGGGGTGGGTTTTTTTTTGTAACTGGCTTCGTTTAACTGGTGCAGTTTCTGTGGGTGGGCAAAGCCTGTGTGTCACTCTCAAGTACTGATGTGAACACATGTTTTTTTGTATGAGAAATACTAGACTCTCATTTCAATCTATGAATGAAAATTATAACAATTCTAAAATGGTAAAAAGGAAGTGATTGAAACAATACGAAAGCAACCGAACTGCCTAAAAAAGCCCAGAGAAGAAGGGGAATACATTAAACCACTGGTTTCAGAGTAGCAGCCATGTTAGTCTGTATCCGCAAAAAGAACAGGAGTACTTGTGGCACCTTAGAAACTAACAAATTTATTTGAGCATAAGCTTTCGTGGGCTACAGCTCACTTCATCGGATGCATAGAATTGAACACACAGAAAGAAGATATTTATACATATAGAGAACATGAAAAGGTGGGAGTAGCCATACCAACTGTAAGAGGCCAATCAATTGAGATGAGCTATCAGCAGCAGGAGAGAGAAAAAAACCTTTGAAGTGATAATCGAGATGACCCATAGAAGGTGTGAGGATATATTAACATGGGGAAATAGATTCAATTAGTGTAATGACCCAACCATTCCCAGTTTCTGTTCAAACCTAAGTTAATTGTATCTAATTTGCATATTAATTCAAGTTCAGCAGTCTCTCTTTGGAGTCTGTTTTTGAAGTTTTTTTGTTGCAAAATTGCCACCTTCAAGTCTGTCACTGAGTGGTTAGAGAGGTTGAAGTGTTCTCCCACTGGTTTTTGAATGTTATGATTCCT
The DNA here is from genome assembly GCF_028017835.1 of Emys orbicularis. Classification (NCBI taxonomy): domain Eukaryota; kingdom Metazoa; phylum Chordata; order Testudines; family Emydidae; genus Emys; species Emys orbicularis. The sequence continues at coordinate 8,338,010 of NC_088706.1, read as the reverse complement.
GATATCAGATTTGTGTCCATTTATTCTTTTGCGTAGAGACTGTCCGTTTTGGCCAATGTATATGGCAGAGGGGCATTGCTGGCACATGATGGCATATATCACGTTGGTAGATGTGCAGGTGAACGAGCCCCTGATGGCGTGGCTGATGTGATTAGGTCCTATGATGGTGTCACTTGAATAGATATGTGGACAGAGTTGGCATCGGGCTTGTTGCAAGGATAGGTTCCTGGGTTAGTGTTTATGTTGTATGGTGTGCGGTTGCTGGTGAGTATTTGCTTCAGGTTGGGGGACTGTCTGTAAGCGAGGACTGGTCTGTCTCCCAAGATCTGTGAGAGTGAGGGGTCATCTTTCAGGATAGGTTGTAGATCTGGTTATTGAGGGGTGTGTGGCTAGAGGGTGGTGTTAACTGTCTTTGCATGTTAGGGAAATGTGTGAACTTGTGAACTGTTAGGGCTTGGTTTGCTAGAATCTAGATTACATGGACCAGGGATCAGCAACCTTTCAGAAGCGGTGTGCCGAGTCTTCATTTATTCATTCTAATTTAAGGTTTCGCGTGCCAGTAATACATTTTAATGTTTTTAGAAGGTCTCTTTCTACAAGTCTATAATATATAACTAAACTATTGTTGTATGTAAAGCAAATAAGGTTTTTAAAATGTTTAAGAAGCTTCATTTAAAATTAAATTAAAATGCAGAGCCCCCCGGACTGGTGGCCAGTCCCGGGCAGTGTGAGTGCCACTGAAAATCAGCTCCGGTGCCACCTTCGGCACACGTGCCATAGGTTGCCTACCCCTGACATGGACACAACCAATGATGTGGTCCTGTACAAAGCTAGTTGGCTCAACTTATTTTTAGGCTTCAGTATTGAATTTGGAAGGTGGCAGATTCTCATCCTAGCTAAAGTAAATGTCAAAGCTACAGATCAATATGGCAAATGCTCACTAATTGCCAAATATCAATGTGTGAATTTCTGACAAAAAATGGGTAGATTGAAGGAAGTGGAAGTAGAAAACAAGTGTCTGGAGTAGTGAAAATACACAATTCTGTCTAACTGACAATATTCACACTGCCTAGCGTTGATAAGTAGAAAGCATCCACGCTCATCTTGGAGTGCAGGAAATCTGTTTTTTCCTTCAAGATCAAAGGTTATTGAATGAAATTTTGCTCATTGAAGCGGAAAAGCAAAATGTTGAGTTTGAGCCTGCACGCGAGATGCTTTTCTTGTCCCAGTGCTGGGCTTTCCATCAGTTTCATTCAGGAGCAATCTCTGTTCATCAACACCAGAAATGGCAAAGATCGAACAGTAGCTATGCCATGAAAACAACTGAAAGGCAAAGACTTGACTTGACAAAGGTTGCAGCCTTCTCTTAGTCTAATTTCACCATGTAGCAAAAACCGAGCAATTTGAAGAAAGTATTGAAGCAGTTTGCCCTGGATATTCTTTTCCAGACAGACTTAAATGCCCAGGCTCACAGTTAAATATTGTAAGTGAAGAAACAAGAAAAATTACAGGAAGAACCACAAGAATTAACGTTGCCATTTAATGCAAGATGGTTGGTTTAATATGAGAAATGACCTGAACATAGCTAGATTCATCCATATGTTCTACTTAATATTCCTGCCTTTCATATGGGAACCACTCCTCCTCCTCAAAGGAATATTGTTTCCAAGTTGCTGAAGATACTATCCAAGAATACAGAGAAAAGTATGACAGAGGCCTTTGCCTTTGGCCAGACAATGATAATTAAGTGGGGAAAAGGTGATGTCTCTGGAGCAGTCATCCTAAACTACTTCTACATGGGGGTTGAGCGGTGTAACAGCTTGACTATACCCCCTCAGGGTAGTAGAAACTAGGAGTCAGTCAACACCTGTTTTCTGGGATTTCTAGAGTGGAAGAAGAGTAGGCCCTTAAAGAAACAGTAGCCTGGGTTTTCCCCAAGTATTAACTATTCCTCTGGGACCATCCTCCTCTCTCCCATCTCCTGCACTTCGTCCACTCTAAAAATCCCAGGAACCTTAAAGGGACACATCACAAAACAGGTGTTGACTAACCTCCTTGTCCCTACTACCCTTAAGGGGATTGTCCCCCTGTTACAAGCTCATGTAAACTTCACTACGGCCCTGATTCAGCAAAGCACTTAAGCCCATTGAAGTCAACGTGACTTAAGCATACACTTAAGTGCTTTGTTGAACCGGAGCCTAACTACGTACGTTGTGCTTGCAGAAGAATTATTGAAATATTACAGTCAGCCTTGTGGTTGCTGTCCCAGCTTCCAGCGGCTGACTGCCGAACTCAGGGAGGCTGCGTCTTCACATCGGCATCCGGCAAGCAGATGTTGAAAGTTGTACTGAGCACAAGGGGAACTTTGATCAGAACAAATCATGCACTTTCCACAACAAAGGACTTTACAAAGAGGCACTGATCTTACAGAAGCAGTTGAAGGTGGTTTCCGAGGTACTTGACAGATCAGGTTGACGCTACCGTCACAGTCTCAGTGCAAATCTCTTGATGTCATTAACACCAAAGAAGTGGAACCCCGCAAGGACAAAATAATAATAATTTTAAAAAATCAGAGAAGCTCTGGACCCATTTCATTAGTGATCTCAAATAAAAATCTCTGGTCAGGTCCAGAACGGGGGAAGAAATCAGAAACATGATTGGTGTATGCCAGGGCTCCGGAGCCACATGTGGCTCTTCAGAAGTTAATATGCGTCTCCTTGTATAGGCACCGACTCCGGGGCTGGAGCTACAGGTGCCAACTTTCCAGAGTGCCATGGGGTGCTCACTGCTCAGCCCCTGCCCCCACTCCACCCCTTCTCGCCCCCTCCCCTGAGCCTGCCGTGCCCTCACTCCTCCCGCCTTCCCTCCAGAGCCTCCTGCATGTCACGAAACAGCTGATCAGGAGGTGCGGGGAGGGAGAGGGAGGTGCTGATCCGGGCGGGCGGGAGGCGCTAGGAGCAGGGTGGGGGAACTGATGGGGGGCTGCTGACGTATTACTGCGGCTCTTTGGCAATGTACATTGGTAAATTCTGGCTCCTTCTCAGGCTCAGGTTGGCCCCCCCTTGTGTATGCAATCTGAAACTCCTCCTTCCTTCTCCTCTAGCATTTCACAGTGAAAATTGTACCGCTGGTGTGGGGTGTGATGCTGTGCCACAGGTTGTTACATTGAAATGGTGGCCATGTCATCATGGAAAACAGTACAGTTCAATTCCAGACGTTGTCTTTTTAAGGCCTGCTTTTAGCATTAGTCAAGCATGTCTTGGTGCATTTGGGTTGGTTTGGGTGAAACGTCATCCTGGCCTAGGTGCTGAAAGAGCAAGTAGGTGGGTAAACATGCATCATCTGTATCGGAGGCCATGTACCAAAGGGCAGGAGGCCCAACTACTTAGATGCGGGATGGTTTTGTGCAGTGGCTCTCTGACGTCACTCGTTCATGTGCCACCTTCTCAAAAAACATGGTCAAGCCCAGGTACCATGCGTGGGACGTGTACCACCGCTTGAGAGCCCCCGCCTAGTGGATAGGACACTGCCCTGGAAGGCAGGAAACCGGGGTTGTATTACTGGCTCTGCTAGTTGCCTACTGTGATCTTGGGGAAGTCACTTCCCCTCTCATCGCCTGTTTCCCGCTCTCATCCCTTGTCTATTTGGATGGTAAATGCTTGGGGGCATGGGCTCTCTCACTAGATGCATGCACAGAGCACCCTGATTTTGGTTGGGGCTGCTATTCGTTGTATTACGGTAGCCGCTAGAGTGGGAACTCTGTGGTGGTGGTGAACTTACAGAATTGCTGGCTTTTCCTCTGAACCTACTTAGATTGTGAGCTCCTTAGGGCCAGGACAGTCTCTCTCTGTTCCCTTTGTGCACCACCTAGCACAGTGGGGGCCTGATCTAGGACTGGGGCTCCTACATGCTACCACAATACAAAAACCTACATAAAAAGACACATTATTCTTTATTAGGAGTCAATATACTAACAAAGGGAATCCCATCAGCTGCGTTGGATTAGGCTTGTGGGTTTATTTGGTTTTGGGGAGCTGTGGGAAACTGGCAACAACGCTGAGGGTGCCAGTAGGAGATGGCTCGCCTTTAGGGTGACTCAACCTATGGCAAGGCCATCACAGAAACCTTTGGGCCCCATGGCCCGATCCCTGCCAGCACAGGAGTGTTTCATCCCGAACAACCCCTTTCATCCGAGCTAGACGTTGTCAAAACCTTAACTAGAGACCGTGTGGGCCTGATGGAGCCACAACAGCTGTAAATAAAGGTCTCTTGAGCAGCCTGAGTCACCAAGGGGCAGCGTTGCCTCCGGGTTTCCATTAATCTTTGCCGTTTCTTCTGCAGGGACAAGCTGGCCGAGCTGCACGGGAACATGTTTGTGGAGGAATGTGTGAAATGCGGCAAGTATGTCATCCCTGCCGGTCAAGACACACTCGTTTGTAAAAAGGCAGCGTGAGTGAATCTCTCCACTGCCGTGCTGCTGAGAGGCATTGTGCCCCTTGGGTGTGTCTCCGGGGTACAGGTGGTCCCTGCAGTTCTGGATTCCGTTATATAACTGTTTGTTCTAGCGTGAGTCAAGTTTGATCACCACGTGAGCTTCTGGCAGATAAGCCCATGATGCGGAGAGCTCAGGGCATGCGATATGAGCAAATCCGTTCCATACAAATCCTGAATAAACACTTAAATCTTGCCACTTAGTGTGAGACCATTAACTCGTGCCCCCATAGAAGATCCTCACAGCTCCTGTAATCTGTTCATCATATTGGTCATGCTCAGTTTAAATATCAGTGGTCTCTCCACGTCGCAAGGTCTTGTACGTGTTTGCCAAATAAGAATGAGAGGTCACAGCGGTCTGGATTTTGCCTTTTGATTCTAGGAAATATAAATCCTAAATTCTGAAGTTATTGCTCTAAACTCCTTGAGAGGGAGATTGCCACGGGTAGAAATATGGTGTAGGGACAAACTGATCCCTGGTGTAACTGTTTACTTCACTAGTTACACTGGGGATGGATTTGGCCAATAATGTTTGTCTCCAGCTTCTCTTGGCACCAAAGGCGCATGATTCTCAGTATATTTATGCCTGTATATTTTAGGGCAGTATATTTATGCCTGTATCTGTCATTTTCACTCCATGCATCTGAAGAAGTGGGTTTTTTTACCCAGGAAAGCTTATGCCCAAATAAATCTGTTAGTCTTTAAGGTGCCACCGGACTCCTCGTTGTTTTTATGATTCTCAATGTGTTTTCTGCCTTTATATCTTCCACTCAGTCGCATGGTCTAGAACAGGGATCGGCAACCTTTGGCATGCGGCCCATATGGGAAATCCGCTGGCGGGCCGGGACCGTTTGTTTACCTGCAGCGTCCGCAGGTTTGGCCGATCGCAGCTCCCACTGGCTGCGGTTCGCCGTTCCAGGGCAATGGGGGCCGCGGGAAGCGGCGGCCAGCACATCCCTCAGCTCACGCCGCTTCCTGGAGCCCCCATTGGCCTGGAATGGCGAACCGCAGCCAGTGGGAGCTGCAGTCGGCCAAACCTGCGGACGCTGCAGGTAAACTAACCGTCCTGGCCCGCCAGTGGATTTCCCTGACGGGCTGCGTGCCAAAAGTTGCCGATCCCTGGTCTAGAACCTGGCTGGTGCATTCTAGCGTCTTTCTTATCTACGCACTTGCATGCTAATTGCTGTGAACAGACTTGGTTTTTGTCTCGCACTCTGAATCGCCTCCTTTCTCATTGCATATGAAGGCAGTACGTGCGGGACGTTGTCGTGGGCAGCATGGGCCTCAAGCCGACAGGCAGGCTGTGCGATGTCTCCAAAGCAAGAGGGCTTCGTGCCTGCCGGTATGTATCATGTAATGACAGCCTTGGGGGAAGGGAAGGGCAGAATTGCGTCCTGCAGAAACGTACCAATTATGAAACTCCTGGTCTCCACCATTTCCTGGTTGTGTGTGTCTTTGGTTTTTACCACGTGGCGCAGTCCGAGCGTACCTGGAGGGCTCCTCTAAGTACTCAAGGAAGGGCCAACGGCTCACGTTTGCGTCTCTGTGTTAGGAGTGGGTGAGCTCCTACACTCAAACCCCCTCAGGTCAGGTTCAGTCTGTTAAACTCTCTCCTGTGAGAAGCAGAGACTGTGCAGGAGATCTTCAAAGGTACAAATGGGAGCTCGGCACCCGATTCACATCATCTGTCAATGGGAGTTGGGTTCCTAGGTGCCCTTTGAAAATCTCCCCCTTCTGTTGCTCCCTGAATACTGGCTACATGCGGGTCCATTTGGCTGGAGTGCGCTGCACTGTGTGATTGCTGTGTTGAGAGGGGCATTCTCTCTCCTGTAGCAGTATATTTGATTCCACTCTGTCTTGTTGCTGCTTGCATTAGTTATATTTAACAAGGAGCTTTGTTTTTAATTGTTCAGCTTTGAGGGGGGGATTCTTTGCAATGTGATTTTCATCGTAACCTGGGCTCATGGCTGGAAAGGTGGCTCTGTGAAATTGGCATCCACAATCTGCTCTGTGTGCATTTCACATGCACTTGCTATCTTCAGTGACGCACTCCTTACTGCTGCTCTTTCCTGTTAACTGAACGTAGGTCTGGGCAAGAGAGAATGGGCCCGATTCTCCATGCCTCTGCACCTCCTAGGGTCATTTACACCAGTGCAAACTGGGTGTAGGATACCACCGTTTTGACTTAGCTCTTTGCACCAGTATGGACTGGTTTAAGTGACTGCACATTGTCCAGAGCAACAGAAAGTCAGTCTCATGGCCTCCATTCCAGCTCACCCATCATCACAGAATTGTTAACAAAGCTCCAGTTGCAGAGCCGCATTCTGACCTCTGGGCTTCACAGGTGTAACTGAGGGCAGAATCTGCCCCACAGAATCTTGTTTGCTGAACTCAGCTTGACTCTCAGATCCCCTGCTGAACTTATGCAGGCAGGAGTTAGAAAATCCAGCTTTCAAATGGAGCTAATTGGATATGGAACTCAAGAGCCAGTAAATCTGAAATGGCCCAATGTTGTTGGATCAGTGTCTCCTCTGCAGTTGGGTCCCGGCTTTTTGCCTTGTCTGAGAGCAAAGCTAACCCTGTTTCCTGTTGGATTTTTCTTTTTCCAGAGGAAAGTTAATAGACACCATTTTAGACTGGGAAGATTCTCTGCCTGATCGGGACCTCAGCCTAGCAGACGACGCCTGCAGGTATTGCTTTCCACAGCACTGTGTTCTGGCCCCCTTTTGTTTAACACCTGGTACTTCAGTAAAACCACCGGAGAACTGGTTCAGCATGAAAGCTGTTGCTATGAGACCTCTCCGAGCTTCTTGCCGTCTGCTGGGATGAATTAGGCTGTTCAGATACTTGGAACCTGACCTGCCATTCCCAGTTCACTGCCCTTTTGTTCCAGGATTTTAACCCTGTCTAATCCTTAAGAATGATTGTAGCTGGCCAGAGTTCTAAACTGCAATGGAAGCGTGTTACTATTGGATTCCAGGAGTCAAAGAAGAATAAAGTGTATTGAGTGCATCCCCTAAGCAGATCCCCTTTTCCTCTGGAGACAGAGATTGTACCTGGCCTGTCATCAAAAGGCTTTGCAGATAGTGGGGTAAATGCAACATTCAGAAACCAACAGCTTTTGCGAGTGAGCTGGTGGTTGGATGATCCCAGGTGCTTGTGCTATTCCCCAAGAGGGAAGGATATTTCCTGGGTCTCATTCCTTATTATTGATCAAGCATCTTAAGAAGACGTAGCAATGTACATTAAGTGACTAGTGCCAGGTAAATAAGTCCCTGCCTCACAGATCTTACAGTATAAAGGGACAGTACGCGGGAGGAAATGAAAGGACATTTAATTGTTGCTGCTGGGGCTGGGTGGACAAGACTTTCCAAGGCCTGGTTCGTTGTTATTATTTATACTGGCGTAGTGACCAGGATCCCATTGTGCTAGAACAGGGGTCCTCAAACTTTTGTACTAGTGACCCCTTTCACACAGCCTCTGAGTGCGACCCTCCTTTAAATTAAAAACACTTTTTTATATATTTAACACCATTATAAAAGCTGGAGGCAAAGCGGGGTTTGGGGTGGAGGCTGACAGCTCGCGACCCCCCATGTAATAACCTCGTGACCCCCTGGGGGGTCACGACCCCCAGTTTGAGAACCCCCGTGCTAGACGCTGTACAAACACAGAAGAGAGAGAGTCCCTGCACACAAGAGCTGCCAGTCTGAAGTAAAGTCTGTTGCGCATCATTTCAAATGGGGTTTTGTTCCCTGATTTCACAGGTTCCAATTCTGAACCGAAGTTGAGATGCAGTTTATGATGACACTTGTACCGTATGGCTCGTCAGAGGGGCAGTAAGACACGGTGGAAGTCCGGCCTTCTGTCTTCTTAGAGAAGGGGACTTCAGTCATTGAGACTGGCTCTGTTCCCTTCCAAGAGTTCTCGCTGGTTTTTTTTTTCCGCCTGCAGGAAAGCTGACCTGTCAGTCACTCTGGGGACCTCTCTTCAGATCAAACCCAGTGGCAATCTCCCCCTGCTCACTAAAAGGAAAGGAGGGAAGCTGGTCATAGTAAATCTGCAAGCAACCAAGCACGTGAGTTCAAATGCTTTGACTGGCGCCTTGAGCTCAGAGCCGCCCAGCTACAGTCTGACAGGCCTTGGTTTTATTCCAGCCGTAGCACCCAGCACTTGTGGGTGCGTGATTGAATCCTGCAAAAGTGGGTCAGTCCAGGAGCCAGGCGGCCCGCTTACAGTGCCAGCTAGAAGAAATCAACCTAGTTTAGTAAGTAAACATGCTGGGTCCCCATCGCTAAAGACCTTAGATCTTTGATTAAAAATAAACCTTCCGGTGGGATCAAACCCCCTCGCGTATCCCCAGGTGAACTGGAATCCTGAGTGTTAATTAACCCCCCCGAGTTAAGTCCTTGCTGCGAGACTATAGACTTCAATCAGTTTTATTTATGTTCCGACCTCCCTCGAATACCCTCATTAGAATCCTGTTACATAACCAAGGCAGTTTGTTTCTAAGACCCTCAAAGTGTATCAAGGTTAGAGGTGGGGGGAAAAACCATTCGGGTCATCTAGTCCCTGTCCCAGGCAGTGCAGGTGTCTTCCCTACAGAACTCTTTCTGGAGTGATTCAAACAGTCTATTTCGACATGTTTCCCACCTCAGAGCCCCCTGTCCCCCCTCCCCAAAATCATATAGAGGCCCGTAGTGCTGCTGTTCACTTCCCTCCTGACCAGAGACATGAGGATGTTTGTGACAGTGGCCTGCCTGAAGACCACCGTGTGTTAATGGGGTTACTCTGCTGTTGGGCCTCCCCCAGGCTGTGTAGCTTCTGGACCTTTTCACATCCTGGCTGAAGGGCGCTGCATTTCTAGCTGTCTTGAGGGTGATTCTCAGCACTTCCCAGGGGTGTATTCCTGAAATCCACACAGACACCTGTCTCTTAAACTCCAGGAGGAATAATCCCGCCTCCTTACACCGCCAGCTCACCCCTTATTTCTGCAGCGCGATAATCGTAGGGACGGTTTTGAAATCTCTCCCAAATGTTGCCTGGCCAGTGCGGAGCTGAGAGTTAATCCAAGGTGTGATGCAAATTGCTAGGAGTTGCAGGGCCTCGCCCAATTCATGCGTGCGCACAGAGCCCTTGAAAACCAGAGCGAAATCATTGGGGTCAGATCTCCCTTGAGAGAGTCCTCAAATTGGTGTTTGGAATTCCCCTGAGGCTGGTCAGCTTTGTCCTCCGCCTGCCTTAACGGGGAGAGAGCAGCCGCATATTAGGGGCCTGTGGCCCCCAGACTGCATTTGGGGCTTCTCTAATAAAAGATCACCAGCTCCTGTCATCTGGGCGACCAGAAAGCTGTTGGACGGTGATCCAGAGCTAATAATATATGGAGATATACCTGTCTTATAGAACTGGAAGGGACCCTGAAAGGTCATTGAGTCCAGCCCCCTGCCTTCACTAGCAGGACCAAGTACTGATTTTCCCCAGATCCCTAAATGGCCCCCTCAAGGATTGAACTCACAACCCTGGGTTTAGCAGGCCAATGCTCAAACCACTGAGCTATCCCTCCCCCCGGTGGATCCAGAGCTGGCCTGGATTTTGGTCTGTGTTGTAGAGCTGAAAGGCTCCTGCCCTCTGGATGCACATGTAAGTGCTAAGGCTGGAGAGACATCCGCTTCCTGAGCCGGTTTCCTGTCTCTTGGCCCTAGGACCGGCAAGCCGACCTGCGCATCCACGGCTACGTGGATGAAGTCATGACAAAGCTGATGAAGCAGCTTGGTCTGGAGATCCCCGAGTGGACGGGGCCGGCGGTGGTGGAGAGTTCTGAGCTTGTGAAGCCCGAACCAGCCCTAAAACTCGACCCAGACGCTCAGCGCCCAGCCAAGGAAGAGCCCTGCTCCCACCACAATGGCACGGCAGAGGGGGCTGACGGGATACGCCCGGGGCTCGGCACGGCACGCGAGGAGCACTGTGACGGTCTGAAACAGGAATGTCCTGGCTCAGGCCACAGTCCCGTAGCAGCCAAGAGAGTAAGAGTGGAGTCGCTGCTCACCTGACTTACACATGTCTTTGCTGTTGGTCGTTCGTCTTAGCAGCTAGCCTGGGCCGCTTTTCCTACTGTCCTTTTTATACCTTGAAATATCACCCCCCCCCCCCTTTTGTAAGTATTAAATATACTTCAATGGTGAGTGTCTGTGCAGCTGCATCGGCAGTCGCGGGAGGGCTGGGTTCCAGCTACCCAGCGGTGCTTCTGGAGTAGGGGTGTTGCTGCTGCTTCATCCATCGGGAGGGTAGCTGACTGCTGACCACCCCCTGCCGTCTGTTTTGCTTGCGGAAGGAATGCAGAATTCCCTCGGCTTCTCTGGCACATCTGGCCTAAGGGCCACAGGGTCTGGCTCGTCGTTGTGGGAGGGGCAGCAGGAGCTAACGGAGTCGTCCTTGAGCAGCGCTTAGCCAGGCGACGGCACCGGTGAGCTGACCCCCAAGTCCTGCGCTGCTCACGGCATGAGAACCGCAGCCTCCGTAATCGGGAAGCGGGTACATGTCTGTTGCACGTCCTGTGGGCCGTTCCCCCGAAGATCTCGCGTTTACGCGCGCACACATCTTGCGGGGCGGGGTGACACTTATTTCCCATGTTACAGGTGGGCAAACATAGATGCAGAGAAGTGCGGGTAACAGTTTTGAAGTCCCGTTGAAAGCCAGTGGGACTTGGGCGCCGCTTTAGAAAACGGGACACGGGCTTTTAAGTCAAGAGGCACTTTTTGAAAATGTTCCCCTCGGTGGCTTGCCATGGGCTCCTCCATGCCAGTGGCAGAGCCTGGCTTATCTCCCTCGTTGTCCTTTCCCTACTAACCCTCCCTCCCTGCTGCCTGGCATTAAATCCAATCATTGACGGCAGCAGGTCAGATCAGGTCAATGGAAGAGCCTGACTTGCCTCCGTTTGTTTTGCTAAGTCTGCGTTCTCGCTGGCTGAAGGCCCTCGCAGGTCCGCTCTGGGCCCCTGGGAACGCTTTCAGTCTAGCTGCGTGTTACTCTTCGTGCCCCGCAGACTTACTAGCTGAGGTTCCTCGCAGCGAAAAGGCAGCTGCTGTCCAGCAGCAAGAGGGATTCAGCTGGACTCCAGTTGGCATGGCTCCTGTGATCGTTAATATGCGCTACAAGCAGGGACGTCTCTTCTTTGAGTACGGCCTGGTAGCGGGATGCAGTCCCCAGAGCGCAATGGGGGCAGCCGCTTTTGTTGACATAATGAGATGCAGCGATTGCCCTTTTAATGCCGCCTGGCCTCTGCTAAGGTAAACAGATGGTAATTGCAACTGGCTGATAAGCGACATGGCAGAGATTTGCTTTGTGGTTGGAATGGGCCTCCTCCTCCTTACATATGGTGAGATCGTTTTTCTGATTGAAGGCGGGCTGTAGGGAACGCGAGCTGTGTGGTCCCAGCTGACTCCATTCCCTTACTCAAGCCTGCCACAGGGGACTGGCTCACTCCACTATAGCTGAGTTTACTGGCACCCATCTGTGTCTTAGTGGTAAAGAGAAATAGAAAAGCTTGGCGGGGGCAGGTGGCTGGCTGAGGATAAATTCTCAGTATTTATATTCCTGCCAGTTTTCCAGTGCAGGCTGGATGTTAAACAGCCCAGGGGCGGGGCTTCTGAGCCACTTGGGAGAGTCTGGGTTAGGATGCAGAAACTTTCCTGGGTGCCAGTTTCCAGTCTCCGACTCCTGGTCAGAATTCGAAATGTCCTCGAACATGCTGTATCCACAACCGCCAATACGTCCCAATGGCTAAAACACAGCAGGGGGGACTGTAGGAATTGCCTCGAGGTGCGGTATAAAAATACAACTTGACGAGGACTGTATGTGTTGGGCAAGGCTTACACTTCAGGCCCTGGCTATTGTCACTTAAAGATCTCACGGTACTTGGTGTAAGAGTTGGGGTTAACTCCAGTGACCTGACGCTCCTTTCTGGTAGTTATTCTGCCTACCCCATTTCTCTCCTGTGGTTTCTACTGGGTGTTATATTCTTCACTTCCTATCCTAAAGTGCTGGGGGCGTTACTGTGCTCTGTTAAACCGCTGCTGGGATCCACCCCAGAGGTGGCTGCAGTTCAGTAATCCCTACACTTGCACAGCCCTTTCCTTCCTACCAGGGATGATGTGACCCTACAGTGACGTTTGTAAAGCAACTGGAGATCCTCTGAGATGCAAATTGTTGACTGCAGCAAGGAAGCCGGCCATACGCCCACAGCTAGACAGGGATGACTGTGGAACAGGACTCCTCAAAGTCTGGTGTGCAATCTACATGTGGCCCCACAGTATTAAAACACAACTCCTGGTCACCCCTTTGCCTCGCAGCAACAGGTGGGGTTGTAGCAGAACAGCTGTAGTCCCGGTGCCCTCAATCCATCTGCAATTGCTATTAAGGGAGTTACAGTGAATGTTGGGGGTTGGGCTCATTTATTTTAATATTATGTAAATATACATGCAAACTAGGTGCAGTTCTTGGGACCCTGGCAAGTTACCGGTGGGGGCCGGGAGTGGACACACACACACACACACACACACACACACACACACACACACACACACACACACACACACACACACACACACACACACACACACCACCCCGAGCAGCATCCCTGCTCCCAGACCTAGCTCTGGGGTGGAGAGGGGTTACGGAAGGGTAAGGAGGGGCATGACCCTCTAAAGTGTGGGGACCACTGACCTAGCTCTTTCTTCTGCTCACCAGATGAGGCGGGGGCTTCACGCCCTTCTCCTGCAAAGGCTCCCCCCAAATTCTTTTGTCCTTTTCCTGGGGGGGAAGAGATGTCTTGAAGATACACCCTGCCCTTTTCATTGGCAGCTGGCAGGCGGCCTGTGTACGAAACCTTCTCTGGCATGTGTCCATCAAACTGCCCCTGGAGGCCTTGCCAGGTTCCCAGGAAATCCAGTTCTCTGACTTCGGCTGCTTGTTGCGCTGTCTGAGGCTGGGCTGTGGATTCCATCCTTCCTGGAGGTGGTCTCCGGGGAGGCGTCGTGCGTTATTAATCTTTCCCAGCGTGACATCTGAGAGCACTCATTTGAAGAGGGGTGGTCAAATTTAACAAGGTGTCTAAAGGCAAATTGACCTTGTGCCGTTGCCGTCTCCTTGGTGTGGAGATCGCGTTGCTGACAGCGCTGGGGGATTGTCCCAAGGGTGCAGAATTCTCTTGAAATGAGCATTACCGTGACATGTGGAATATTGACGTATTCCACGGGGGCTCCTGCTTGTCTTACTGTGTCAACATCTTGTTCCTTGGCTGGTAAGCAGAACCGCTGGAGGATGGCCCCGCTCCCAGAGCTGCATATCATCATCTGGAATATCATTTCTGATTTATCTCAGTGGGAGTGATCCAGAGGGTGGACTAGAAACACGAGCTGTCTAAGCAACAAGCTGCAAACTCGAGCAGGGTTCACTGCTATTATTATTACTTATCTGTATTACAGGAGCATCTGGGAGGCCTGGCCAGGGTTGGAACGCCACTGTGCTAGGGCCTGTACAAACAGAGTGAGACGGTCCCTGCCCCCAAAGAGCTTACAGTCTAAATGGACACGGTGGGTGGGGAAACTGAGTCACAGAGAGGGAAAGTGAATTACCCAAGGTCACCCACCAGGTCAGTGGCAGTGCTGGGAGTAGAAGGCAAGTCTCCTACGTCCCAGTCCAGTGCCCTACCTACTAGGCTAGGGGCTCTCAACTTTTCCAGACGACTGTCCCCCTTTCAGGAGTCTGACTGCGTACCCCAAATTTCATCTCACTTAAAAATCACTTGCTCACAAAATCAGACATAACAATACAAAAGTGTCACAGCACACTGTTACTGAAAAATGGCTGGCTTTCTCATTTTTACCACATAATAAAATTAATCAATTGGAATACAAATATTATACTTCCGTTTCAGTGGATGGTATATAAAGCAGCATAAACAAGTCATTGTCTGTATGAAATTTTCGTCTGTACTGACTTCGCTAGTGCTTTTTATGTAGCCTGTTGTAAAACGAGGCAAATACCTAGATGAGTTGATGGACCCCCTGGAAGAGCTCTGCCTACCCCCTGGGGTACATGTATCCCTGATTGAGAATCGCTGTACTAAACTACACTCCAGGAAGCGTGTCCATTTCCATTAGAGCATTCCCGTTCTTCTGGCCCCCAGTTTAATAGATTCAACAGGCATCACTGATCAGTAGCTTAAAAATATCTCCTGAAATCTTGATTTTATTAGAGAGACGGGGAAAGAAAGAAGGTGGTTGGAGCATTGCCGGAGTTGCACATAAGGTATTAATCCGGGGAAGGTGATCGCAGCCTGCTGGCTCTTCGGGTTTCTGTTTCCCTGGACGGCTCTTGCCGTCTCTGATTGCAAGGATTCCTCCCTCAGGACGCTGGGCTTGGGTGCGGATTTCAGTCCTGCTGCGGTTTAGGCCGCCTGTCCAGGCAGGCAAAGGAAGCAGCCGTTTGCTCTGCTTTCCTGTTCCTGGAGTGGAAGTATGGTCCAGCGGTTAGGGCATTACCTTGAGACTTGTGTTCGGGAGCCTGCTCTTCCAGAGACTTCCTCTGTGACCTTGGGCGAGTCATTTTATTTTTCTTTGCCTCAGTTTCCCCCGCCCCAGTCCATTGTGGATAATAGCCTTGCCCTACCCTGTAGGTGGAAGGGGAAACTGAGGCACAGAGGGGGGGAGTGAATCACCCACAGGGGTGTTGGGATGGATAAATACACTACGGATCGTGACGCGCTCGTACTATGGGAACGGGGACCAAATAAGTACCTAAAACGCCTAGAATGGAACAACCCCCCCCCATTGCTGAGAATTGTAGCAACTGCTCTGGACTGTCTAGCAGCAGGGGCTGTGTCTGGAATTCGCTCCCAAGAGTCTAACCAGTGCTCTTGGACATGCATCAGATCCACTGGTCTGAGCAAGTCTTGGCCAGATCCCTAAGGTGCATCGAACACCCAACGGTGCAGCCCAAGTACCATAAATCCGTTTTCTTCACCTATCAGTCTGGGACAGTAGGAGCAGGTTGGTGTCCCTGGAACAGCTGAGAAAGAGTTGAGCCAGCTTAGACCATTGCCGTTGCCAACCGCCGTCCCTAGGGGCTGAGGAAGGAGAGAAGGAAGCCTTCTGCTCCGTGGAGGAGCCGTGTGAAGAACAGGAGAGGGCTATGTGGGTAGAAGGTGGCAACAGGCGGCCTCGTTACAGATGCATCCCCATCCGCTGCTACTGGGTTTGGTGGGGAGGTCAGGCAGGCAGGGGAGAAGTGGCTCCATGCAGCCTGAAAATGGCTTGAGCCCTGCACGTCAGGTGGCAAACGGCGTGAAGGTCAATGTCCATTGGCCTGGGCACTCGCTGTGTGTCTGCGCTTAGCAGAGCGGAGTGTTGTCCTGCGAGGCAAAAACTCGAAGAAGAAGATGCAGCTAAACCCGAGCCTGGTGCAACTGGAGGAAACCACGTGGTTTCCAGGTGGAATTACTTGTGAAAGATTGGACCAGCGCTCCTCCAGCCATCTAGCATGGACTGCGTCATTGCAAGCTTCCCATCCGCACTCAGCCGATGGGTCCTTCCCCTAGAACGGGAGGGGTCACCTCTACGAATGAGCCAAGTCTAGTCCTCGTGGCCCACTCACGATTTAGTCTCTCTGCCAGTGGAGGAGGCTCTACCTGCGCCATGGGCACCTGCCCTACTGCAAGTACATGCCCTCTTCCAAAGGCAGCAGCTGGTGAAGGCCCTTGACCGGTGTTGGCCTGCCCGGACTGTCATCTGTTGAGTCAGATGCTGAAGGTTCCATATCCCCTTATTGACCCCCAGTCATCCAGCCCCACCCCTGTTCTCAATAGCCACATAGTTTAGGGGGAGAGACAGCATGTTCCAGCGGGTTCTACTTTCAGTTCTGCTTCTGACCCACTGAGTGGCATCAGGCCCCGCTGTCTGTGTCTTCCTCCGCCGCCCCATAGCTGTCTGGTCCATTTAGACTGTAAACGCTCTGGGGTAGGGGCTGTCTCTCACTGCCTGTTCAAGGCCTGGCACATGGGGGCCCTGATCTCATGGGGTCTTTGGGAGACGGAGGGCTTCCAGATCCTTGCCATTCCCAGGCGGGGCCCAGCGCTTTGCTACACAAAAGCTGGGGCCTTTATATGTCTCTCTCTCTCTTTCTGCATCTCGGGTGGTGTCACCCCGCTCTGTAATTGTCTCCGATTGCAGTGAAGGGTGGAATTAGCTTTCGATGGCTCCTGATTGAACAGAGAGCGGTGCCGCCCGCCGAACAATCCCACCGACAATGCATGAGAGGGAGCAGGCAGTTATCTCATAAGTGGAGCAGTTACCGCTTGCAGCCCGCGCAGGGCAGGGCAGGCCGGTCGCCTAAGAGGGGGTCATTTCACAGGATTGATTTCCCCGAGGGCCATTTTCTCACGTACACTGAGGGCATTTATACGTCTCTCCATGTGAAGGGGCCTCGGACTGGGGGAAGTGACATAGGAACAGCCATACTGGGTCAGCCCAAAGGCCCATCCAGCCCAGGATCCTGTCTTCCAGCAGTGGCCAATGCCTGGTGCCCCAGAGGGAATGAACAGAACAGGGAATCACCAAGTGATCCATCCCCTCTGGCCCATTCCCAGCTTCTGGCAAACGTGCTGCTAGAGCATTGTCTGTAGTGGAAATGAGAATCCGATCCTGGCTGTTGAGTTGCCTGACGTTTTTGTCAACATTTGCAAACTTCCTGCTGCGTTGACAGGGTTGCTGCATTTCTTGCATAAGATCGTGTTTATCCCCCTGCTCATCTCTGCATGCTTCCTTCGGCGGCTCAGCCTTCACCATCTAACGCAACGGAGGTGACTCCTCACCCGTGAACTGTCTGAAATCCCAGGTTCCTGACTGCTCTGAGCCATTTCCGCACCTCTGGCCTGGTTCGATCCATCCTCCTGGCACGGCCTCCCTTCAGCGCTTTCTCTGGCTTCGTTTCGCAGGGCTCCCTGCTGTACTTTCCAATACAGCGACCTCGGCTTGAGTGTGAACTATTTGTTCCAATTGCACGCTGGGGGGGGGGGGGGCTGCTGCCTCCCTGAGATGTGCGTACGCGGCTTCAAGGCCAAGGGAACTTCCAGCCCCCAATTTGACGGGCTGCTGGAAGCGTTCTAGCAGAGTTAGCAGCTCTCCTCCTCGAAGGTGGGGAGAGGCGGAACGAAGGGGCCTGCTAGGCTGGCGTTTGTGGTGGGGGTTCAGGCCTCAGCACAGAGGTGGGTACGGGCTCAGGACCCGGTAACTGAGTTTATTCCAATTAGCGAAGGGGCACAGCGCAAGCAGGGTGCTATGCAGCACGTACAAGCTGAACCAGGGCTGTAGCAACCAAGAACGTGGCCCCCTCCGAACGGTGGCCCCCTCCGAACATATGTCCGGGCGGGGCCCCTTACAATGCAGAAACTGGAATGCGGTATTTATTTTGCCACTTTTAGGGGCCCCCTTCCTTGCGGGGCCCCCTCCGGTCGGAGGGTACGGAGGGCACTTGCTACGCCTCTGAGCTGAACGTAGAGGTTTCCACTGAAGTGGGACATGCCGGCCCCGGGCCCGAGAGAAAACGTTTGCCCCCTGCACGGCAGGTGAAGAGCAACGAGGCTTTTGGGGGGGGGGTTCACGCTGCCCTGGCTTCCCCGCCCTTCAGCTGCTTTCTGAGCATTGCAGGGGACTCGTTACCGTTTGTTGTCCGAAGCAATCTTAGCGCGGGGCTCTGCCAGGGGCTTGCCGGCTGGGCCTGTCTCTTAAGCCAACATTTTCCTAAGTGGCCAGCAATCTAGGGTCTCTAGGATTAAGTGACAGGCTGGGGAAAAAGCAATTAGAGCCGCTCTGCGGGAGAGCAGCCGCCGTGGGGCCAGGCACTTGGGAGAAAGCGAGGAGCCCCCTCCCCTTGATCGCCCCCTCCCCGCCCCTTCGCCTGGGCACCATCCACCAACCACTGGATCCGAGGGGGAGGGAAGGTTTGATTAATGCTGAGCACTAAGTAAACAAAGAGGGGACATCCCCCCCAGCAGCCCCCGGCAGAGGCAGAGCAGTGTTCGTCACTGATCGCGTCCATCAAACTGAAATCACAGGCAACTTCCCCTGAGACCGTGTCATCTCCAAGAGGGATTAGCTCTGTCACTTCCCTGCGGGCTCTCTCTTCACCCCCCACCACCCCCAGTGGTGCGTGCATCAGGCCAGCAGCCAGAGAGCCCCACAATGATGCTGTTACCCCTTTTCACCTGAGCGATTGGCCAAAGTTATGGGCCTTGCAGGTTGTTTCTGCTAGTGATGGAGTCAGGTATATGCAATCCTGTTTACTTGCAAGGAACATACAAACGTCTTGTTTCCCCAAGCGCACAAGGAACCAAACAGCAGGAGGGAGTTTCTTTGCTTGCAGCTCCAAGCCTCTTTCAGCCAGTCCTCTGCCCAAAAAGCGCTCCCTAGGTTTTTCCCAAGGGTCACGCCTCCAGCACTTGTTCAGGCTGGGCCTGGCGCTTCCTTGCTGCTGCCTTCTCTGGGTCTGTTTCTCTCCCAGACACACACACACCCTTCACCAAACACACCCCACGTGGCCCTTCTGCCCATGTGGTTCTAATTCCTGAGCCTGTGTTGTGGTTTGAGGCCCCCATTGTCTCTTACTTTTAGCCCAAATGAAGGGTGGTGGCTACACTCCCTCGTTCCAATGAGGTTTAGCCCAACCTATCGCAATATTTGACCCCCTCTTCCAATGGATTTGAGCAGGAGGCAGGGGTGCTGTGTAAGGGCCCATGCGGCAGCAGCTGGGACAGGGTGCACGCTGTGGGCTGAGTTTGCCAGTTCTCTAGTTTTGAAAGAGGCTGAGGTTCTCCACCACTAGAGGCAGCAACACACGTGTCTCCTCCAGGAAGGGACTTAGACCAGGAGTCCACTATTAACTAACCCCATAGGAAGAGGCAAGAGCAGGGGCTTCCGGATCCTTGGCTGTTGCTGGGGGCTATTCAACAACTGCTGTGGCCCACCTCCGAGGAGGCTGCATTGCAGTGGTGAACAGTGACCTCACCCCCACGGTGCCCGAGTCTTTCCCCACTGCCTTCCCCTTGCCAGAGTCTTTCACTGCCGTGCGTAGGTACACACCAGAGTATGGACGCAGCCTGCAATGTAGCTACACCTACCCTGCCGGCTGCTGCCAGTGTAGATAAGGCCTCGTCGTAGGGTTGTTCTCTCTCGCTCGCTCGCTCTGTCTCATGCAACATCAAACCAGCCCTGTTTGGTTTGCGTGTTTTCAGCCGTGGTCCCCTGGCGCTGCCTCTTCCCTTTCAGCTCCGTTTCCTTTGCAGAGCTGAATGGAGAAGATGGTGATTTGCAAATAACTCTCCGGGCTGCGCATTGCTGCCTACGCCAGACAAGGCATCTGGGCTCGTCTGTCTGTTTCTGCGACCGGAATAGCTTTACAACAGGGGGTTCTCAAACAGGGGGTCGCGAGCTGTCAACCTCCACCCCAAACCCCGCTTGCCTCCAGCATTTATAATGGTGTTAAATATATTCAAAAGGGTGTTTATTTTCTTAGGGGGGTCGCACTCAGAGGCTTGCGATGTGAAAGGGGTCACCAGTACAAAAGTTTGAGACCCACTGCTCCCTGTCTGATCTGCAGCAGGTCCCAGGGAGGGCGACTGTATGATCCCACACCAGTGCAGGTCACTACAGCGCACCCAGCCGACTCAACCAGTTCTGTCCGTACCATGTATTTGCCCCGAGGAGGCAGTGTGGTCCAGTGGCTAGGGCACGGGACTAGCAGTCAAGGACTCCTGGGTTCTGTTCCTGACCTACTGTGGGAACTTGGGTGAATTGTTGCCCCGTCTACAAAACGGGGATAATGACTCTGACCTGCTTCATAGGTGGGGCCGTAAAGGCTTAATCAAGAATGCCTGTAAAGTACGTTGAGATCACCAGATGCAAGGTGCAAATTATTACGGGTATGGATGGGCTAAGCTGGCGGTGATGTGTGAGGGGTAACGGGGGGTAAAGACTATATGGGGGGCTGTTTCCTCCCCGCCGTGCACCTGTGCGTGCCCATAAATGACCACTCAAGGCGTGTGGGAGTGGGCTGGCTGTATCCGAGAGAGCCTCATGGCCTCACTCGTTACTGAGTCACAGTAGCTTTATGAACCAGTGGGACTCCACAGAACCGGAGTCACACCAGGACATCTCCGGCGTGAACCAAGCACACCGTTGAGGCTGGAAGTCAGTGTAAGTTAACAGCTCAGACTCCCTTAGATCTGCCTTAGATCTGCCTTTGAATTTGGCCCGATGATGGGTCTCTTCTTGACATCCGTCCTCGCTCGCAGGGGGGAATTCTGATCTCAGTGATGCTGGTAAACCCCATTGACCGCCAGGAAGTGACGCGGGCTTGACACTGAGATCAGAACCCCGGGCCAGTGGCTGGTGCTTCCCCGGGGCCAGTCTCCTGGCCTCTTTCTGCACAGTTGCTGTTGTAGAGTTGTGTTCTGTGCGTGTGGCTGGTTGGGAGTGGGGGCTGGTTTCCCCTCCTCCCCGCCTCTGTGAATCTGCTTTGCTTAAGACCATTGAGAAATCTATAGGAAAATGAATTGATTTTTAGTTCAGAAAAGTTGATAAAAATGGTGGGTTTTTTTAAGCAAGGATACCAAAAAAAAATCTTAATTGAATTTAAAAATCTATTGGGCCCAATCCTACAGCTGCCGAGCACCTTGGCTTTGGCCAGGAAAACTTGCTCTCTGTAAAAGCAGCAGGACAATGGACCAGGCTGTCAAGGGAGGTTTGGGAAGCTCCTGGAGCCATCTGTCTTGGATGGTTTAGACCCAACAAATCCTGCATCTCGGCAGGGGGTTAGTGGCTGACCCTTGCGGTCCCTGCTGACCCTCTGATTCTATGACCCAGCCTAGCACTTAAGCATGTGTTGAACTTCAAGCACATCTCAAGCCCTCTCAGTCAGTGGTACCAGGCACGGGCTGGAAGGGAAGCTCATACTTCCGCCTTTCGCTAGACTGGGACCAGAGTGCTCAACTCGTTTGCAGGATCGAGCATTTAGGGCTCAATCCCAGGCAGGGCCAGTCTGCCCCCCACCCCCGCCAGCTGCACTCAACCCCTGGCAGAATTAGGCCCTTACACTTGCCAGTGACAGCAAAGCGAAGGGTCTGGTTCTCCTCTGACTGGGTACAAGTCCAGCACTGCTCCCGATTTACACCACCTGAGGCAAGAGCCAGGCTCTGAGAGTTTGAGGCTGCAGCTTGGTCCTTAACCTCGTCTTCATCCTTTTCCCCCAGCCCACCCCTTCAGGCCCTCCCCTTACGGCAGCTACTGCCTGGGGCAGCGAGTTCTGACCCCTGGAGCAAAGGAGACCGCAAATCAATCACTTTAATCTCCAGCTTAGAATTTCCCGGCTCCCGAGCGGCAGGGAAGTGTCCCGTTCAAGGCGATTTGGCTGATCGCCGATGCTGTTTATTAGTCTCGCTTAAACCACCCAGGGCTTTGATGGTCTTTTCCCAGCTGCCTTTTGAACCGAGCCGAGCAAAGCTGCGTGTGCTTGTGTGTGTAGATACCCATCAGCTCCACTTGTGGCCGCAGCAAAAGGGAGGCGAGGAAGCTGTGTCCACGGCCGTGCCTTCGCATGGGGATCGCATCAAAGGGTGACACGTAACGTTCACAGGTGGGATCGGAGACGAGCAATAAAAGACTTAATTAGAATCAGGGCGCTGACATTTGGGTTTTACATTCATCCGAAAGGTTGCGGCTCCCCTGATCCACGAGCAGCCGAGGGCTTCTGCTGTCAAAGCCGCTTGTGATTTCTGGTGCGTGGCTTCATTAATTCACAGCTGCCCGCCTCTCCTGGACACCCGCCCCCCCGCGCCAGCGCCTAGCGGCTTCCAGTCATTGATAAGGGAGCGGCACTGCACAGCGGCTCAGGGCTTGCCAGGCTCGACACGGTGTGTCTGACAAGAGAGAAAAGGGGATGGAGTGGAGTCTGACACCACCCCACAGGCTCATAGTCACAGCAATTAAGCCTTACCCACGCACTGGGTCAGTCTCATTAGGGAGTCTCATCTCCCCTTTACGGGGGGGAAACTGAGGCACAAAGAGGGGCCAGGACTTGCCCCAGGCCACCCAGTGAGACCGTGGTAGAGTCAGGAACAGAGTCAAGCTCTCCTGACCCCCCCCCTCTCCTGTGCGTTCACTGCTGGACCATGCTGCTGTCACCGTTCCCGTTACAAACCCAGGGTCAGATTCTCAGCTACTGGAGCTCCGGCGAATTACACCAGCTAAAGATCAAAGCCCAGCTTTTCCTGGGGGTTAGCTCAGTGGTTTGAGCATTGGCCTGCTAAACCCTAGGGTTGTGAGTTCAATCCTTGAGGGGGCCATTTAGGGATCTGGGGCAAAAATCTGTCTGGGCTTTGAGCAGGGGGTTGGACTAGATGACCTCCTGAGGTCCCTTCCAACCCTGAGATTCTATGATTCTATGAACTCCATTGAAACCCCCTGGCCTGGATCCTGGATCAGCGGGGGTAGGGAAGGGCTCCCAGGGGTAGGTTATCCCACATCTGGGTTTTCTTGCCACTTCCTCTGAAGCATCTGGTGTTGGTCATGGCCCTCAGGTCGGATCGGTCCAGCCAAGCTGACGTTCTTGTAACTGGGCACGCAGCGTTTGCAACAGGGTGTCACCCCATGCTGCCGCCGGCTGGAGACGTGGCAGTGTCATGGCACAAAACAGCGTGACGCAAGGACAGTGTGGCCGAGCCCCGAGCTTCAGAACTCCATGAGATTGTTGAGTGAGGGCTTTAGAAGAATAAATGTTGGGTTCTTTTTATTTCCCTTCTGGCTGTTGAGCTTTTCGGGTACCCTTGCGTCACGTTGTCAAGCTTTTCTCTGCAACCACACGGGCTTGAAACTTACTTTCCCTCTGGAAGCTGAGATTCTCCAGCAATCGCATTATTCCAGCAGCTGGGGCTTTAAGGACAACACTAGAGATCATGATAAAATCACAAATAGACTGTGCTGCAATGATTTCTGTGGCTCCTCCCAAGGACCCCAGCTGCGCCTCTGACCCAGTTCATCTCGCTGCTAGGGGCGTCAGAGACTCCTAGGAGTGTGGAACGTGGTGCGTAGAACGTGGGACGTGTCCATATTCGTTTTTATGAAAGTTGTATACATTTCTCTGCGGGTTTGGTGGGTATTGTATTGCTGACACATCCTGTAGTAACCCAGGCCAGGGGCTGTAGACAGAAGTAGACCAATCCTTCCAATAGCTAACCACTCACCAGTAATTAAAGGACAAAGCAGAGAGCCTACTGCTTTGAAGTCTAACCTGACACACACCCCCTTCCCCTGCTCCAGTTTGGAGCAGGTTCAGGGTCTCAGGAAGTTCAAGGAACTTTGAATTGGATCGAGGACAGCCTGTGAACTCAGAGTCCGAAAGATGCCGGCTGAGCCTCCGACTCAGAAAGGGGGGCTGGGACAAGTGGAACCCACATAAGCAGGCAAGGCGAGTACAAGAATGAGGTGAGATAAGATGCATTTGGGGTCTTATTTTAGCCCTTTTCTCACTGAGTGGGATGTTCCTATGGATAGAGAAGCCCAGCGCTGCTTGGAACAAGCTGGTCTCGGTCGCTGCGTTTAGCAGCTGTCACGGCTCCCAAAGAGGATTTTAGAGCAGGGGCCAAATCCCGCTGGCCGAGCTGGAGGTAATACAGCTGGGAAGCAGGGGGGTGCTGTACCCTGGTGGGCCGGTCAAATGGCGAGTGTACGGTGGGGTTCCACTCAGAGGAATGCAGGTGTGGGCCCATCCACTGGGCGTGTGTCAGAGCCACTCTCGCAGGTCGCGCTGCACAACGCCTGCTTGTGCAACAGACCTTGGAGACAATGAGGGCCTTTTACACAACCACCTTTCCTGCTTACCTGATTACAGGACATCCGGTGACAGGCATGCAGGAGTCCCTACAGCCCAAAGCCAGCCCCCCAGAACAGCCAGAAGAGGCATTTTGTTCGGTTTCCCTCGTCTACTAATTCACACACTTGCAATTAAACCTGACCTGAAACGTGCAGTCAAGGCTCCATCGTCCCCTGCCCCGTTGTGTTTGTGGTTGCTAAGACAGAGCTTGAGCCTTATCCCCACTGTTCAGAAGCCCTGCCGGCCCCCGGGGACTGATCAAAGAGCCAGGTTTCAACTCCCTGCTCCCCCACTGCGTTAAGCCAGAGCCTGCTGTTTATCTTAAGAGAAAAGGGGCCTAGGGCTCGTGGGACCAGGACTTGTCTTCTCTGCCAGGCAGTTTGCAGGATCAGTGTGTGTGTGTGTGTGTGTGCGTGCTCTCTCACACACACGGACTTGTTTTCATTCACCAGCACCCTCTCTCTCTCTCTCTCTCTCTCACAGCCAAGCAGCCGTCTAGGAGCAGTATTGTACGCCGAGACACCCGGCCTTTTTAATGACTTTACCGTTAGACTTTCACATGCCACTTGGGTTTTGTCGCAATTGAAACACTCGCACAGATCACCCCCAATGGCACATCCCCTTCTCTGCCCCCAGAACCGCCCCCTCCCAAAGCAATTGTGTCCCAAGCCGGAGCAGGGATGGCTGGGTTCCCAGCTCCAGTTCTGCTCTTGGGAGCTGCCCCGGCCTCGTTCCCCCACGCAGGGGAGAATCGGACTATCGCCAAAGCACCAAGTCATGTCCATAGGGTCATTCTCTCCTGGGTTTCTTTTTCCCAAGGCTTCTTGGGGAGCTATCCGGAGTGCTGAAATCCTTCTTGGCTTGGGCATCGAAGCAAGGCTTCAAAGGAAGAACAGTACAGAGGCATTCCCCCCTCGCTACCCCACCCCACACCCTGCCTTAGAAACTCTTCTCTTTCCCCTATAAGTCTGTGACTTTCAGTATACCAGAGGGGATTGAGACGCTCAGTTCCCATTCATTCAAATGGGATTCGGGAGTCCAAAGCCCTTAGACAGCTTGGAAAATCTCCGCCTAGAGCTGATCTCCAGGGATTTTGTCCCCTAAACACTTGGATCCCACATACATTTTAAAGACTGACTAGATTCCCCCCCCACACACACACACCCCGCTCCCCCGTTAGTGTCATTATTTGTATTCCAGGGCCCCCCAAAGACTCCAGTGCAGGGAGCTGAATGAACAGACACTACTGCCCCAAATGTATCCGGATAGCACCTAGTGACCCCCATTGAGATTGCAGCCCCTTTGCGCTAGGCGCTGTACATACACAAAGCAGGAGACAATCCCTGCCCCGGAGAGCTTGCAATCTAAATAGACAAGACAGACAAAAGGTGGGAGGGGAGACGGAGGCACAGAGTCAGGGAGAGACCCCAGTTGTCCTGGGTCCTAATCCGGTGCCTCAGCCATGACCCCTCGACATTGAGATGAGCGGAGCTTCACCCACAGCACAGAGGCTCAGGCAGTTCCCTGGCTGCTGGCCGGGCTAGCAGGGCTGAGCCCTGCCTGGGGTGGGCTTTGCTGGCACGTTTGCTGAAGGAAGGGGTTACCTTGAGCAAGAGTCCCTTCAGCGCCTCTCGGAACTCCCGTCTCACCAGGCAGTAGAGGACGGGGTTGAGGCAGCTGTTGGTGTGAGCCAGGCACACGGTGACGGGGAAGATGTACGCCTGGGTGTTGTAGAAGGCTTCCGTGAAGGGCACCAGGTTGAATTTGATGAAGATGCCCCAGGCCGTCAGGGCTTGGTTGGGGAACTTAACCAGGCAGAGCTCATCCCCGGAGACCCTATGGGTGGTGGAGAAGATGGCGTGTGGCAAGGTGGCTAAGGCGGCAAAGAGCCAGATGATGGCACTGGCCACCTTAGCCAGGCGCCTGGAGGAGGAGCCCTGGTCGGCCTTGAGGGACGACACCACAGAGCAGTAGCGGGCCACGCTCATGGCAGTGAGGAAGAAGACGCTGGCGTACATATTCATGGCCGAGACCGAGGCGATCAGCTTGCACATGACCTTGCCGAAGGGCCAGCTGAAATCCAGGGCCGTGTCCACCGCCCAGAAGGGCAAGGTCAGGACAAACTGGAAGTCGGTCACCGCCAGGTTGAGCACGAAGCAAGTCACGCTGGACATTCTCCGGCGGGGCCTGGAGCCCAAGAGGAAGAACACCAGCAGGTTGCCCAGCATCCCCAGGGTGCAGACGGCGGAGTAGACAACAGCGATAGCGATCCGGGTGGCTTGGGTGCCGTCCGAAGGCAGGAAGGAGACCAGGTCCACCAGGCTGTGATTGGAGAGATTCCCGTTGCCTCCTGCCGGGAGTTTCTCACCCGTGCAGTTGGGCTCAGACATGCTGGTGCTTGCTCCTGGACTCTCCTCGCCTTCCCTTTCCAAGCCACGGCTCGCGCCGGCCTCTGCTTTTCGCTGCTTCCACCAAGTTTCGGATCCGATCTCTCGGCACCGCTCCGTTTGGATCAGCCCGCGGAGAGCCCCCTCCCTGCCACGCGTGGCAAGAGCACGGGAGCAGCAAAACCGCTGCCTGCTCCCCGCAGCGACTCTTTCCTCTCCTGCACTCGCTCCCTTAGCAGGGAAACAGCAGGAGAGGACGGTGCGCCGGAGCGGCTCAGGCAAGGAAAGGGGTGGGAGGGGAGAGGAATCGCCGTGTGAACAGGAGCAATATTAAGGTGACTTTTACCAACGTCCCCCGTAGGATGATTACCGTATTTCTTCTTGGCCCTACAGCAGCGCCCAGACCCCCCCCCCCCCCACACACTCGGCATCAGCGTCTCATTGTGTTCGACGCCGTCCAGACGTGTAGTCAAACGACACGCCTTGCTCGAAACGGGGGAAACTGAGGCACGGAGCCGGGAACTGAGACCTTGGACAAAGGGCTTCCCCTCCCGCCTTTGTCTATTTAGACCGTGAGCTCCTTGGGGCAGGGACAGTCTCTCACTGTGTGTCTGGGCAGCCCCTGGTGCCCCAGGGTCCATACCACCTCTAGGTGCTACTGGAATATATCTGCTAATAAGCTGACTAGCTGTGGTAGGTATCTGGCCCCCCATCACCACCGTATCTGAGCTCCTCCCACTCGTCCATGCATTTATCCTCCCAAGGGCAATGCTGTTACCCCCACTGTACAGCGGGGGGACTGGGAGATGAGGGGATGCACCCAAGGACACAAAGGACATTTGTGGCAAAGCAGGGGCTTGAACTTGTGTCTCCTGAGCTCTCGGCTAGCTCGTCTCACGAAGGGCAACGGCAAGGTGCAATAGCTGGGTGAGAAACAAACAGAGGGTGGGGTGGGGGTCGGGAGAGGAGGCGGCCTCCGCAGCAGGAGCCTGTTTCAGTGCAGACGAGCCGGGGGCAACCCAGCCCTGTGTCTATTACTCTGTTAATACAGGTTTGCCAGACACGCTTCCACTGTTAGTTGTTGTTTGTATTGTCATAGCCCCTGTCAGGGCCCAGGACTCTGTTGCGCTAGGCGCTGTACAAACACAGAACCAAAAGGTGGTCCCTACAGTCTAAGTAAGAGAGGCCTTCCATTCCACTCCAGTTTTTACCTGTTCCCGCTACCGTATCCCAGAGCTTGTGGCTGGGAACTGCACCACGGATCATTGCAATGCAGCCCCCTCTGGTGTGAAATGTTGGCAGCTGATTACCAGAATATAGCAAATCTACACAGTCGTGTGTGACAGGCAGGTCCCGTTTCACACCCACTTTGCGCTGGTGATCATTCAAGTGGCAGGGCAGCGGAGAATCTGGCCCGGTGTTTCTTTAGTGTTCCTTCCACACTCACTCAACTTATTCCTGATTTACACCAGCGAGGGAAGAATCTGTCCCTGCAGTTTGATCTCTTCTACCCTACCGATCAGCCAGTGTCGTCTTCAAACCACCCGTGGAAGCGAGCATTGGGGGAGGCATTTCCGTTCGGCAGGCTGAATTCCCAGGGGGGCCAGATCTTCATTTCCAGCGTTCTCTGGAAGTCATTAGGAGTCAGAATGGGATACAGGGATCTTGCAAGGCTTTTTGACCCAATTTAATCCTCTGAACAAACACACCGTCTCCGGAGGAGAGACCCACTTAGCAGATAACCACTGCTCTCCCCGCACTTTAAATCCTCTATCTGTCAGATTGAAAACTGCATTCAATTTCCCCTCTTGCCCTCCTCATTTCACCTGCCAGCTTCCAGCCTGGAGAGGCTGACTGCTGGCTATTTAATCTTAAATTACACCTTTGTCAAAAGCACTTTCGGTGAGCATTGGGGGCATGTCGCTAGCAGGGCGGTGACCAGAGCGAGCCCCCAAGCTGCTCCCCTGGGTTTGATTCCTAGCCAACATGACAGTGAACTGGGCTGTTCTAAAGAGGACGGTGATCAGTTGTTCTCCATGACCACTGGAAGTAGGATGATGTAATTGACTTAATCTGCAGCCAGGGAGATTTAGGTTAGATCAGGGGTCGGCAACCTTTCAGAAGCGGTGTGCCGAGTCTTCATTTATTCACTCTGATTTAAGGTTTCGCATGCCAGTCATACATTTTAACGCTTTTAGAAGGTCTCTTTCTATAAGTCTATAATATAGAACTAAACTATTGTTGTCTGTAAAGTAAATAAGGTTTTTAAAATGTTTAAGAAGCTTCATTTAAAATTAAATTAAAATGCAGAGCCCCCGGGACCGGTGGCCAGGACCCGGGCAGTGTGAGTGCCACTGAAAATCAGCTGGCGTGCCGCCTTCGGCATACATGCCATAGGTTGTCTACCACTGGGTTAGATCTTAGGAAAAACTTTCCAAGTCTCAGGGGAGTGAAGCTCTGGATCAGGCTCCCAAGGGAGGTGGTGGAAGCCCCGTCACTGGAGGTTTTTAGGAGCAGGTTGGACAAACCCCTGTCAGGGCTGGTCTAGGTTGACTTGGTCCTGCCTCAGCGCAGGGGGCTGGACTAGGTGACCTCAGGAGGTCCCTTTCAGTCCTACATTTCTATGATTCGCTGAGCTACGCCCAGACATTATCCTTAAATTACAGCCGTCCCATAAAACATTTAGGGTCCAATCCTGAGTTGCAAGTACTCCAGCACCTCTCCAAATCAGGCCCAGAACAGGTTTGCAAACAAGTTAGATTCAAACTGGGGGACGAGCTCCAGTTTGTGCCCTCCTGCTGCTTGTCTGCGTCATTAAAACTGCCACTAATCTTTAATTCGTGGGGCCCACGAGACACACACTGGCAGCTTCTATTGTAGCCAGTCCAGCTGCTGCGCTCCACCACGGCGCTCGGCGGAGGTGACACGGAACAGAGCGATTGAAAGGGTCTGTTGGGGAGATCGCGCCTGCAAATAGGAACCCGGGAGGATCAGAGTGTCCTGGGAATCTGTAGAGTTGAGCAGCCGGGGGAGAAAATTGTCTGCAAAAGAGCCGCTCTGATCAGAAAGTGCGTTTCGATTTGAGTGGATTTGATGGGGACACACTGATGTTTGATTTCCCTAGCAGTTGAGTCATGGAGGCAGTGTGACCTGCTGGACAGGGTGCTAGGAGCCAGGGAGTCTGGTCCCACCGCTGCCACTGACCTGCTGGCTGACCTTGGGCAAGTCACGGCCATGCTCTGTGCCTCAGTTTCCCCAGCTATAAAACGGGGACCTCCTTCGTAAAGAGCTTTGCGTTCTGTGGATGAAAAGTGCTAGAGGAAAGCGAGGGTTCTGTATTATTATTATAGTCACTTGTCAGATTGCAATTGGCAGTACTGGCTGGTGGTCAGTCCCATAAAGCCATCCAATTAGGGAACAGAAGTAATCTGCGATTTAAACAAGGAACCCTCGCAGGGTGCAATGGGTGAAATTCAGCCCATGCAGGAGGCCAGCGCGAAGGCCAGGCACAACTGAAATCCTTAAGTCTTCAAATCAGGGCCTACAGAGGATGGCAGTGACACACTGGCCGTGTGCTAGCCTTCTGCACGGGGCTGTGATGGGTTAGGGACATAGCAGTAGGTCATGGGGGATGGGTTCTGTTCTCGGATTGCATGAATTAACTACGCTCGGGCTCTGACTCAGGTTTGAGCCCAAGCCCCACTTCCGTCCACACACAAATCAGTCTGACTCGGGTCAGCAAACCCTCAGGCCCTGGGTCCCAGGACCCTGCTAGTGGGGCGGGGTCAGAGCGCCGAGCCCTGTCATTTTGCAGCGTGGACGCAGGTCGAGCGGCAGACCCGAGTTAGGAGGGCTGGGAGACCCGGTGTACAATGCCCAGGTTTACAATGCATGGTGGAAGCTCAAGGGTGGGTTGGAAAGCCTGGGGCTACAATGCAGTGTAGACGTGCCCCCAGGGCTCTACAACCCCCCTGGAATTCATGCACGTACCTTTCGACTAAGACACTGATTTCAAACCACGCAGCCCGTTGGAACACGTCCACTTTGCAACCCTACAGGAACTGGCCATCAGAAACAACATCACATGACTTTTATAACTCAGGGTACGTCTACATTGCCAAAACAAGGCACGTTCTGAACTCGGGTTCTCTTGCTCAGGTGAGAAGAGCAGTGAAGATGCAGCCGCGTGGGTGAGCAGCTCCAGAGAAAGCCCACGGAGGAGCCGGGGGCTGAACTCGAGTTTGCCCCGCGGTAGCTAGCCCCAGTTAGGAGCTCACCATTTTTTTGCAGTGTAGACATACCCGAACGGTACAAATTTCCAACCGCACACATTTGCAAGGCCCTGTTGCCAAAGGGACTGCAGAGTAGGTGGTGCGTGGAGAAGAAATTCATGACTAATTTCCTGGCAGGGAAGGACGAAAGGGAGAATTAACGGTTGAGATTCTCATCCCATAGCGTCCCTTTCTTCCCACCCTACTACACTGATAGAATAACTCCCCCTCCGCAACAGGGGTAAGGCTTAGGTCAGTGGAGTTAGGGGAAGCCCTGTCCCTGCAGACACAGCGTCCCTTACCTTGTCTTGTCCATTTCAGGGCAGGAGCCATGAAATTGACAAGTAAACCGGGCAGCTAGAGCCCAGCTGCCTCAGGGTGAGCTGGGGGGCTGGACCCCGCTCCTGGCAGGGAGCCGGGGTGAGAATCCCCAGCAGCTCACCCCCCACCCGCTCCTGGCAGAGAGCGGGGGAGGCCAAGATGCCCCAGGTGGCTTCCCCCCATTCCTGGCAGGGAATAGGGAGGGGGGGGACAACGTGCCGGGGGCCTGTGGGGCAGACGGGGTCCAGCAGGGAGCTGCCAGTGGAGCTGAGAGACCGGGCTGTCCGCTCCCCACACTGCCCCTCTTAGGTCGGTGGAAGCGCTCCAGCTGAGGACACTCACCACCGACCTAAGGACATGCACTGCCAGTTTGGAGTGTCGACATGCCCTCAGCTGTCCCTTCAAAGGCGGCTCCATCTCACCCCTCCCCCGTCCCCGCTGGGCCGCACTCTGGCGCACTCAGCCAGCTCGCTCCCTGCGACCGGAATACCAATGAACCCCCCGGGCTTCCGCAGCTCCGAACAAAATCAATGACTTGCAAATTGGAGCTCATCCCACGCCCCCTCTCCCAAAGAGCCGACAATCTCAACAGACCAAGAGGCAAAGTGACTCACCCAAGGGCAAACAGCAGCGCCGTAGCAGAGCTGGCACTAGCTCCCTGGTCTCCTGAGTCCCCATCCAGTGCTC
This sequence comes from Emys orbicularis, assembly GCF_028017835.1. NCBI lineage: Eukaryota > Metazoa > Chordata > Testudines > Emydidae > Emys > Emys orbicularis. The sequence goes on along the minus strand of NC_088706.1, from coordinate 8,305,936 downwards.
TGGCCTCTGGACCTCGCTGGGAGTTCCCGGAGGCGCCACACCTCTCCTTGCCTCTGGGAGGCGCTGCGGGGGCTTGGCCCCATGCCTTTGCCGTCCCTTAGGGCAGTGCCGACTCGGAGTCAGCTGCTCTGCTCAGCCCCTGCTCCATCCATTTCATTTCGGGATGCAGATTGATGCCTGAGGATAACTGAGGCTGAGGACGAAAGCAAGGCAGGGCTGTTCTCGGAAGCGCAGGCCCCAGAGAGCTGCCAGCCCGGGAATGTGCTCACCCGGGGTACGGGAATCAGGCAGGAACACTGCGTGTGGCTCAGGGACAGAGGCCTAGATCCTCAGGGTATTTAGGCGCCTAACAGCCTAACGACCCTTTGATTGGGTGGGGCTCTGCTCCGCCTTCTTCCCCACTGATCCAACTTCTCTCTGTCACGCCCGACCCGTGACTGCCCTGCTCAACTTCTGCTGCCACACCAAGGCCAAATCCCGAGGGTCCTTACCCAGTTTGCACTCTGGCACATTCCCTTTGCCGTTAAGGGGAGTTTGCCCAAGCACAGGACTTCCGGATCTGTCCCTGGCCACACGCAGCCACTGAAATGCAGCCACTTCTGGGGTGGAGGGGAGAGCGGAAGCCAACTGGCTACCCCCTGGCAGGAGGTGGAGGGGAAATGTGGGCTAAGGACACCAGGGGAAATCCTCTCTTTCATAACAATGCCCAGCCCTGATTTCCTGCCCGCCAGAAATTTGCTCCCTCCCCTCCCCTCCCCACGTTCTCCTGGGCTGGCCTGTTTGCTCACACCAACCAGCCTAGCACTCTTCTCTCTCCATGCCAGTCAGGAGCTCAGGGTGTCTGTGGCAAACTCCATCTATCTATCAGGCATCAAAGGATAAAAGCCCCTCTCCGCGCCGCGGCATCTCACAGCCCCTCGGTTCCGCCCACATTGTGGTCAGGACCTCGCCTGAGGAAAGCTGAATGCAGAGGAACAAGGCGTTGGCCTAGCCAGGCTGAGGTCTGTCTCCAGCCAGGGCCCAGGCCTCGTGCTGGAAGGGAAGGGGAAAGCTCCTCCTGGTACAGCAGGCCCCTTGCAATGACGGAGATGCTGCGCCCCGAAACGTGTGGTTAGGTTACTTGGGGAGGGCGAGCGTCCAACGCCCAGAGCGATGGAGATGATGCTACTTCCTGGCTTCGCTTTTCTAGAGCATCACTACCCAAAGGCTCCCAGAGCAGCCTCCACAGGCAGAACTCCCTCCCCCTCTGCTGGAATGCAGCCACCTCTGGGCTGCCCCACGTGGTTCTCCAGAGGAGGGCGGAGGAATCCCTTGGTCATGATCCAGTGTAGAATGGGGCTGGGACGCCCACCCTGCTCCTTTAATATTAATATATGGAGATATACCTGTCTCCTAGAGCTGGAAGGGAGCCTGAAAGGTCATCAAGTCCAGCCCCCTGCCTTCACTAGCAGGACCAAGTACTGATTTTGCCCCAGATCCCTAAGTGGCCCCCTCAAGGATTGAACTCACAACCCTGGGTTTAGCAGGCCAATGCTCAAACCACTGAGCTATCCCTCCCCATCCTTCACAGCTGGCCAAGTGGCAACACGGATACCTGGGCACCACCTTCGTCCTCTGCTCATAATGTTCATCTTTGCCCTCCTGCAACCCCTGGGTGACTGGCCCCTTTAAGTGCAGAGGGGCCAGTGCCTCTCTGCCAGCACACGTGCCCCCCAGGAGGACCTGATTAAAGAGCAAGGTGGCAGCTGGGGCTAATCATGAGCGGAAGACAGGTGTGAATGGGGAGGGGCCTTTACAAGGAAGGGCAGGAGGGCTCTGGGGGAGCAGCACAGGGGTAAGTCTGCTGCCCGTCCTGAGCCGGAGAGCCAGGGCCGGGAGGCGGGAGAGGGCTGAGGGCCTTAGACCAGCGGTGGTGCTACTCTTCCAACCTTGGAAGTCAGGGAGATGCTTGGAAGGTCTCCTGCGGGGAAGGCTGGGGCAGCCGTGCTGCTGAAAGGCCAGGTGGGGACCAAGGTGGAGTCTGGATGTGGCAGAAGATGCTGGAGCAGGGGTGTGCGGCGTGACATGGGACTGTGTTTTGGGCCTGCCCCAGACCAGGTGCACCGTGCGGGGAATAAATACAACATGACTTGGGCTTTCCAGGGCGCCGGGCCGGTATGGGATAATCAGCTGGCCCTGGGTAGGGTCCCACTGGACCCAAGAGTCCTTGTGGTGTAGTCTCTAAGGGTGGGTCGACACGGCCATTAACAAGAGAGGTGGGAGGGTCCCAGAGCTCCGGCCGCAGCCCAAGCATCTGCACCCTTCGCCCGAGCCCTGCATGCCCGAGTCAGCTGGACGGGCCAGCCGCGGGTGGCTGATTGCAGCGTAGACACACCCTGTAAAACCAAACCTAAGAGCCCTGGAGACTGAATCTTCTGGTTATCTCCGGGCCCTGCCCTGCCCTGGGGGGCAGAGGGGAGTCAGCCAGCAATGGGGGTGACTTGGACTGCTGCCCTCTAGGAACGAAGGGGACGTGCCTGCTGGGGGCCCCCTTCTGCCCCGGCCCCGACTCGCTCCTGAGCCGTGGTTGCATTTGTGACACACGCACCTGCCTGGCCCGTGACCCTCCGCTGGGATTTGCAGCCAGGTCTCCAGCTAGGAAAGGCCGACGCCTCCTTATTCTCACTGCGCCCCCCCCCCCACCTCTGTACCTGCCCCCTCCTCCTTCAGTCCCACAGGTCTGCCACTCCCAAGGACCCATGTGCCCTCAGTCCCCACCGCCCAGGAAGTGCTACCAGGCCCCTGCTCTGTTGTTCAGCCAGCTACAACCGTATGGTCCTGGACACGTTTATCCGGCCCTGCCCGGGCATCCCTCCCCCAGCTGCTCGCCCCTCCAATTCTGTGCTAGCTCGCTTCTGCTGCCCCCCCCCCCATTCCATGAGTGAGTGCCAAGGAGGACAGCGTAAAGCCAGGCGGGCATTGGTGGAGCAGGAAGCCGCGCCAGGGGAATCTGCAGGAGGAGGGAGCCCCCTCCCCACGGTGCCCTGCCCGTTCCCCATGGGGCTGATTTTTCAGAGCCTCTGCAGCTCCCATTGACTTGGGTGCTCGGCGCGTCTGACAATCCGGTCAGAGGGAGAGTGCAGGGGAAGCGTCCTCCGGGGCGGGGGGGAGGGGGGGGGTGGAAAGCCGCGGTCGGTCGGGTGCTGGCCTTTGGCCGTCCCAGTGTTGGCCAACCCCGTATACCTTCCTGGTTCCACCCCCGCCAAACTCCACAGCCGTTTCTTCTAAAATAGTTTATTAGGAGACGAAAACTCAGGCTTAAAAAAAAAAACAATCCACACCCCCGCCCCCAAACACAGAGAAACACCAAATATCCCAGCATCCCCCGCTGCCCCCCCCCCGCCATGCGGGCCCCCCCTGGAGAGAATCGCAGCGTGTGCCCCACTCTAGCCAGGGACACAGGCTGCCCTGGCACCAGCTGGATTTCGCCAGGGCCGCCCAGAGGATTCAGGGGGCCTGGGGCAAAGCAATTTCGGGGGCCCCTTCCATAAAAAAAGGTTGCAATACTAGAGAATACTATATTCTCATGGGGGCCCGGCGGGGCCCGGGCCTGGGGCAAATTGCCCCACTTACCCCCCCCCCCCTGGATTTCGCAGGCCTCCCTCTGGGGAAGGGCTCTGAGACCCTAGGCAGGGTCAGTCGCCACCACCTCAGGGGTTCTCCCTATGCCTCCCCCCCAGGATATTATCCTGGGGACTAGGCTCCCCCGAGGGAAGTGGGGGAGGCACTCAGGCGGGGCTCACGCTGCCTTGCTTAGGCGATTCAGTTCCAGCATCTTAGCCCTGGCGTCCCGTCGAACTGCGCGGCCCGGGGCCCTGGGCACATGACCTCAGGCAGTGTCTCTCTCTCTCTCACACTCACACACACACACACGCACAGCTCCTGACGCTTTCCCTCTGCCTGGCGGCTAAGCCGGATCCCAGCACGGGGCCAGGTGCGGTCAGTGCTGCTTTGCTGAACTCAGGAGCAAGCTCTCGGCTCCTGAGGGGTTGTGCCCCCCGGGCTGTGCCTGGCCATTTCAACTCCCCCCCCCCCGGAGAGGCAGTGCTAGGAGCAGGCAGAGCCCGACCCCCGACTCGCTTGCACTCCAGCCCCCTAGCCAATGTCCCCGGGGCCTTCGTTGAGTATGAACCAGCTCCCCACACACTGGGGAGAGCAACCCGTGGTTTTCCAGCCCGTCCCCCGCCATTTTCACAAAGGGCCCCGCTCCCCCTTGCGCCTCTCTCAGACAGGATCGGCTCCCATTGGGAAACTGCCCGGTCCCCTTCCCCGCTGCCTCTGGATCCCCCTCCTCCCCCCAGCCGCCTGCAAAGTGGAGCTGCAGGGCGGCCCGGTTTCTGCCCACCTCCCCGGGCCTTTGAGGGGATTTGGGGGCTATGCACCCAGAGGCCACGTGCCGTGGGGCCGGGAGGGGACCGACCCGTCCCTTTCCTGGGCCGCTCTGTGCAGGTCCCCAGCTCCCCTCCCCAAGCCGAGGGAGCACAGAGAAGAGACACAGATGTGGGGCTGGGGTGGACGGGCAGCGCTGGGATAAACGTCTGCAATTCCCAACGGGCGTCACCGAAAGGGGGGAAGGGGCAGGAGAGGAAGGGGAAATGTCAGACAATTCGCAGGGATACCTCCCAGCCCATGGAATCTACAGGGGACCCGGCGGCGACCGTGCCCCAGCCCAGGGGGGTGGAAGGCTGGATGGGGGCCGGAGAGCCTTGTTCCCCTGCAGCTCCGGGCTGGGTGAAATGGCAGCTGCCCAGGGGCCAGGCTCCCCTCCCCGGCGATTGCTGGAGCCTCCGAGGAGCCAGCTGCCCCCCCCTCTTTTGACCCCCTTTCTCTCTCACTCTCCCACACACGCTCTGCCCCACCCCACCCCGGGCAGCCCCCGAGGGCAGCACTCCCATCAGTGCCCGCCCCCCCCCCGGCCGGGGTCCTGGCCAGTGGCTCCCGGCCCTCCCGCTCACGCCGTCGCTGGCCGGGCACGGGGGAGGCAGCCGGGGGCGTTCACAGCTCCTCGGCCGGCTCCAGCCGCACCTGGCTGGGCTGGCTGGGCTCTGTCCAGGCCAGCGAGGCCGCCATGGGGCCGTCGTGACGCAGCCCCTCCAAGTCCGAGTGTCCGTCCTGCGGCAGGGCCCCGGTCCCGTTGGCCTGGGGAGCCTCTGCCCGGGGCCTGGCGAGCGCCTGGCTGCTGAGGAATTTGCGGAGGACTCCCCGGGGCTCGCCCTGGGCCTCGCCGGCGTACTCCGTCCACACGGGATTCTCCGGCTCCTGGGGGCTCTCGGCGCCGTCCTTCATCAGGGCATAGGCCACCCGGGAGGAGGCAGCGTTATGGAGAGACCTGGAGAACACTGCCACGGGGGGACGGAGAGGGCACAAGCCCAATCAGTGGGGCGTCTCCCAGCGCCAGCCGCCCAGCACCATTCAGCAGTGCCCCTCCGCCCCGCCCTTCCCCCACAAGTTGTGAGAATCATTCTGCACCCCATGGTTCTTTACAGGGCACGGAAATCGCTCCACCCAGCACTACCATGCAGCCACCTCTGGGGTGGAACCGGACATCTGCATAACAGTATATGGCAATGCTGCCTCGGGATCGTGTCCCCCCCCCCCCCCAGTGCTGAAATGCAGCCACTTCTGGGGTGGAACCGGACAGCGTAATAGCATACGGCAATGCTGCCCCGGGATCGCGTTCTCCCGGCGCTGAAATACAGCCACCTCTGGGGTGGAACCGGACATCTGCATAACTATACGGCAATGCTGCCTCGGGATTGTGTTTCCCTCAGTGCTGAAATGCAGCCACTTCTGGGGTGGAACGCGGCGACTGCTTAACAGCTCGCAGCAACCCCGCAGTGCTCTGCGGCCCCAGGGATTAAAAAGAACCAATGTCTAGTGAAAGCTCCATGGGGCATTTAGGAAGGCAGGGCTACCCAGGTTGGCATTCAGACTGCAAAAAAAAGTGCCAGGGGAATTTTTATTAAACCAAATTTTAATGTAAAGCCCTTGGGTTTTACTTTAATTGGGAAGACGGCAGCTTCCCAGCCCAGCCCCTGAATGGGGGGGCGGGGGTACTGCCTGTGGACAAGGACTTAGCTTTAGCCCTGCTTACCCCGCCACCGATGTCATCTCACATCAGTATCCTCCTGGTGTTACATACTGGGAAACTGAGGCACGGACCTGGGGACAGTGCCTTGGTCACCCAGCGAGTCATGGCAGAGCCGGGCTTGAAAGGCAGCTGTCCTGTCTCCCAGACCTTAACCACAACACCGTCCATTGCCAGTAGGTCTGTGCAGGACCCCTGAGCTCCCAGGGAGCAGCCGGCATGTAGTGGACCCCTGAACTCCCACTGCATTCTGCACATTACCAGCACGTACCTCTCACCGGCCCAAAGTCACCTTCCGGCTCCGCTTTATTGGGGGCAAAGGGGCTGATGGAGGGGAAGACGATCAGGGCGAAGGAGAGCAGCAGCACCTGCGAGTCGGAGGGAGAGAGACGTCAGCTGGTCCCTCCGATAGTCATGGTCTCCTCCCCCCCCCCCCGTCTGTGGGTTGGGGGGGCAAGAGTAGGGGAACTTGGGTACCAGCCAGAGGACCTACTTCAACTTCCCTAGGGACACTGGGAGCAGGTCATGAGTCTGTCTGTCTTCCATCCCCATTCATACCACAATATCTGTCTGTCTGTCTGTCCGTCCATCCCCATCCTCAGTCTGTCTATCCATCCATCCATCCATCTCCATCCATACCCCTCTGTCTGTCCATCCAGCCCCATTTATACCCCTCTGTCTGTCCATCCCTCCCCATCCTCTGTCTGTCCATCCGTCCGTCCATCCCCATCCTCTGTCTGTCCATCCATCCATCCATCTCCATCCATACCCCTCTCTGTCCATCCATCCCCATTTATACCCCTCTCTGTCCGCCCATCCCCATCCTCAGTCTGTCTATCCATCCATCCATCCATCTCCATCCATATCCCTCTGTCCGTCCATCCATCCCCATTCATACCCCAATGTCTGTCTGTCTGTCCATCCATCCCCATCCTCTGTCTGTCCATCCATCCATTTCCATCCATACCCCTCTGTCTGTCTGTCCGTCCGTCCATCCCCATCCTCTGTCTGTCTGTCCGTCCGTCCATCTCCATCCATACCCCTCTGTCTGTCCGTCCATCCATCCCCATTCATACTCCAGTGTCTATCTGTCTATCCATCCATACCCCCAATGTCTATCTGTCCATCCAGCCCCGTTCATACCTCTCTGTCTGTCTTGCTCGCTTTCTATCCCCATTCATCCCACTTCTCTCTGACTCTCTATCGGGCCCCATACACTCTGTGATGTTTGTCTGCCCGCCTGTCCATCTACCCTTCCTTGCCTGTGCCCGTTCCCGTGGTATCAGAGCGCCATCCTGTGGTCAGCAGCAGTATGTGTGTGTGTGGGGGGGCAAAGCTCCACGGAGCCAGACCATGACAGAGCCCACCCCCAACACAGAGGCAATGGCAGAGCCGGGGGTGCTGGTGCAGCCCCCAGCTGCTGGTGCAGCCCCCAGCTGCTGCTGGGCCGTACCCCTCCACAGGAATAGGGGGTCTCATGGCTACATGGAGGCAGTGGGGGGAAAGGAGATGGAGGGGGTCCAGGAAGTCTTGCCCAGCAGAGCCCCCTGCTCCCCTAAAGCTAGGCCCAGCCCCCCTTGGAGGCATCAGCAGAGAAGGGGGCAAATGGCGAGAGATCTCCACGCACCGCGATGCAGGTCCCCGTCTGGGCGGCTTTGTTAGTCGACTGCACCACGAGGGTCTGGAGTTTCCTCAGTTGCTCCAGGAGGGACCTGGATGCGGAAAAGACCTGGTCAGAGGCAGGCGCTGAAGGGGGGAGCACTGCCCCCCATGGGGCCCCAGGGGCAGACCCATCCCTCGGGTTCTAGTTAGAACTAGATCAGGTGGCAGGGCTGAAGTGGGCGACTTGGGCCCATCTCTGTTTGCAGCCCCGGGGCCAAGTGCAGGGAGCCAGCCTGCCCTGATGGCCGAGGTGGGAGCTAGCAGGGCCATCTCCAGGGGGGCTCTGGGTAACTTTCACTTCCAGGAGGGCTGGGGGAGGCATCCCCTGGGCTCTCTTTGCAGCCGGATCATCCGGTTATTCAGGTTAAGGGGGAGACAGCCAGTGCCCCCATCCCCCTGGCAGCAGGGAGCTGGGACTCACGAGTTCTGCTTCTCCAGGTGCAGCACTTTTCTTTGCAGTTCCTGGTTCTGCGCCGTGCAGGCCGACATCCTGGGGGGAGAACCGGGAGGAGGCGTGAGCCGGTGGCGGGCTGAGATGGGAAAGGCGGGGGCAGAGATGGGACATGGGGAGCAGGGCTGAGATAGGAACTGGGGTGGGGGCAGAGACGGCTCCGTGGGGCAGCGCTGGGTGGGAACTAGGTAGGGGCATGAAGCAGGTTCCCGTCTAGAGAGAGGACCCGAGCCTGCACCGCCAACAGCCCAGCCCAGGGGCATTGTGCCCCCGTGGCCCAGCGGTAAATGACTGCACGAGGGGCAGGGCACCGGGGAGTGGGGCCCAGAGCCAGCCGGCTCCAGCCTGAGGCAGGCAGCTCCTGCTCGGATGTGCGGAGAGAGTGGCCGGGGTCTCACCGGCTCTCCAGCCCGTCGATATATTCCTTCTTCTTCTTCCGGCTTTCCTGAGCCGACTGCTTATTCCGGATCTTCCGGCGGATCTTCTTCAGCACTCTCTCCTCGTACTGCCGGAGAGAAGGGCAGAGCCTGGACCATGGCGCTGGGGGGGGGGGGGGACTCCCCGACTGGGGTCCTTCCCAGCCCCACAGCCCATCACCCTGTGACCCCGGAGAATAGATACTACTGTGCGCCTCTCACTGGGGGGGCTGGAATGCTCTGCAGGGAGCAGTTACCTGACCCCCCCCCACCAAGATGGGAAACTGAGGCACCAAGAGGGGAGGGGACCTGCTCAAGGCCCCCCAGTGGATAGGACCCAGGAGTTTTGACACTAACCAAACTCCCTTGGCTGAGATGGCCCAGCAGGGAGCACAGGTTCTGGGGATGGCGAACAAGCCGGCCCCGCCACTCTCCCTCCCCTAGCCCCCAAGGGCTGATCTCTCCTCTGTGAACAACCCGCTTCCCCCAGGGCCTGGGCATCCACCAAGATCTGTCCTACAAGCCACCCCCGTGGCCCATTCACTGTCCCTCACTCCCACCCAGGCTCCTCCGCTGGGGTCCAATTCAACCCTGGGATGAGCGAGTACCACCACACCCCTGGAGTCGGTGGCACTGCCGTGGCCTAGATCTGCTCCAGGAGCCAACAGCAGACCAGAACCTACGGCTGAGTCCACAATGAGCCCAGCAGGGACCCCCATCCCATGGGCCCTCCATGCCCCCAACCCCCTCCATGACTACCCCGCTGGCTCTCCATGTACTGGAAGGATAAGACTCAGCTGTAAAGGTGACCCAGGGGGGATCCCGTCCCTTGGCCTCTCCTTACCTTGGTGAGGGGCAGCTGGGTGGGCAGTGCGACCCCCTCCTTGGCCAGCAGCTTCTTCTCGTCCTCTGTCAGCACCAGCTCCTGGCAGTGCCCGTGACTTTGTCTCAGCAACACTGGGGTCATCAGCTGCTGCTGCTGCTGCGTCAATGGCACCAATGTGTTATCCCTGGAAGCGCCTTGCCCCCTGCCCCCCCCCCGGTTCTGCTCCGAGAGCCCGGCCACATGGCCATCCTCCCAGCTGGGGGGACCATCCCAGGGGGCAGGGCAAGCCCACCTGACCCCTCTGCAGACCTCAAAGTGAACCAGAGATTTTGGCAGGGTCAGAAAAGTCCAAGGCTGCAAGGTCAGGATTGAGGGGTGCTGTTGGGGGTGGGGGGCAGGCCTGGAAAAGCAGAGATATGACGGGAATGGACTCAGGTCCTCAGGCACTGCCCCCAGTGGAGGACGCTTTTCACAGTCCCTGCTTGTCATCTGCCCAGCCCCGACCAGGGTTATCTATGCTGAACTTTCAAACCCTAATTAACACACGCTTGGCCCAGTTTGCCATTGCCCTGCAGCTCATGCTGTTGTGTACAACAGGGCACAGGGGCTGTAAAATGCCCTGCTCTGCTCTGGGGACATTTTACATCCCTTTGCACGGGTGCAAATGACTGCGCAAGGTGCAGGGCAAGAGAGAATCGGGCTCTTTGGACCTGACCTTCTGCAATCCAGTAATTACAGAGCAAATGGGGAAGGATGGATGGAGAGTGGATGGGAATGGATGGATGGATGGATGGACAGGGGGACAGGTGGATGGATGGAGGATATAGAGAGGTGGACGGATGGATACAGTGAGATTGGGGAGGATGGATGGATGGACAGTGGGTGGGGACAGGTGGACAGATGGATGGATGGAGAGTGGATGGGAATGGATGGATGGATGGATGGATGGATGGATGGATGGATGGATGGACAGGGGGATGGATGGATAGTGGGTGGGGACAGGTGGACAGATGGATGGATGGACAGACGGGGGGGACAGGTGGATGGAGGAGGGGATGGATAGTGGGTGGGGATGGGTGGACAGATGGATGGATGGAAATGGATGGATGGACGGACGGGGTGGCAGGGGGACAGGTGGATGGATAGTGGGTGGGGATGGGTAGACAGGTGGATGGATGGGGGGATGGATAGTGGGTTGGGATGGGTGGACAGGTGGATGGATGGAGAGTGGATGGGACTGGATGGATGGATGGGGGGGATGGATAGTGGGTGGGGACGGGTGGACAGATGAATTGTCGGATGGATGGATGGATGGATGGATGGATGGATGGATGGATGGATGGATGGATGGATGGATGGATGGAAGGACGGGGGGATGGGGAGATAGATGGGGGATGGATAGTGGGTTGGGATGGGTGGACAGGTGGATGGATGGACGGAAGGATGGGGGGACAGGTGGATGGATGGGGGGATGGATAGTGGGTTGGGATGGGTGGACAGGTGGATGGATGGAGAGTTCCTGGGGATGGGCAGGTGGAATGCAAGGCCCTCACCATCTCACAGTTGTTGGACAGCAGCAGGTCCTTCACCGTCAGGGTGCAGGAAGCGGCGATCTGAGTGGGAGCAGGCAAGTTGCCACTCTTCTCCGAGAAAAAACCAGGATTCCACATGTCTGGGATGAAGGACAAGGGGAGACGGGGGGTCAGTGTGATCAATGCCCTGGGCCAGCTGACCGGCTTCTTGCTCGGGGCGTTAGCCCTGGTGTCCGGGCCCCAATCCACTCCACCCCCTGAGTCCCCTGCAGGATCCCCCTCGCTGGAGTCCTGTGGGCCTGACGCCTCCTGCTTGGCACCCGGACTCATCGCCGCCCCCGAGCCGGGCTCCTCCCGCGCCCCGTGAGAGCGAGTCACCAGACGACACAGGGTGGAGGCTGACGGAGCATCAGGCCCTGAGTGTGGAGCTGAGCCTGGGACTTGGGGCTCCAGCTGCCAGACCCCCACCCCCAGCTCCCCCAACCAGGGCCGCCCAGAGGATTCAGGGGGCCTGGGGCAAAGCAATTTCGGGGGCCCCTTCTATAAAAAAAAGTTGCAGTACTATAGAATACTATATTCTCGTGGGGGCCCCTGCGGGGCCCGGGGCAAATTGCCCCACTTGCCCCCCCCCCCGGGCAGCCCTGCCCCCAACCTGCTCTGGCTGCAGGTTCCTCGCTGTGCCAGGGCTGGCTGCAACCAGCGGGATTTACCGCCATCTGCTGGTGACTCGGGGTGTTACCGGCAAGATCCACTCGCACTGCAGTTCCACGCTGGACGGGCTTGTGTGCTCGGGAAGGACCGCTCAGCCCCCGCGCACAGGCTGCGTGCGCACCCGTCTGGGCCCCCCCCCTTCGCTCCCCCCCCCAATTCTGCACCCCAGGCTCCCTGCTGAGTCCCCCTCCCAGCTCCCTTCACCTCAGGCTCCCCACTGACCCCCCCAGCTCTGCACCCCAGGCTCCCCACTGACCCCCCCAGCTCCCATCACCCGAGCTCCCCACTGACCCCCCCCAGCTCTGCACCCCGGGCTCCCCGCTGAGCCCCCCCCAGCTCTGCACCCTGAGCCCCCCCTCCCAGCTCTGCACCCCGGGCTCCCCACTGACCCCCCCCCCCCAGCTCCCATCACCCGAGCTCCCCGCTGACCCCCCCCAGCTGTGCTTCCCAAGCTCCCCACTGACTGACCCCCCCAGCTCTGCATCCCGGGCTCCCCGCTGGGCTCCCCACTGACCCCCCCAGCTCCCATCACCCGAGCTCCCCGCTGACCCCCCCAGCTCTGCACCCCGGGCTCCCCACTGAGCCCCCCAGCTCCCTTCACCCTGGGCTCCCTGCTGAGCCCCCCTCCCAGCTTTGCACCCCAAGCCCCCCGCTGATCCCCCCAGCTCTGCACCCCAGGCTCCCCACTGACCCTCCCCTCCCAGCTCTACACCCCGGGCTCCCTGATGACCCCCCCCAGCGCTGCATCCTGGGCTCCCCACTGACCCCCCCAGCTCCCATCACCCGAGCTCCCTGCTGACCCCCCCAGCTCTGCACCCCAGGCTCCCCGCTGAGCCCCTCTCCCAGCTCCCTTCATCCCGGGCTCCCCAATGAGGCTCCCCTTTCCCCCCACTCCAGCTCCACACCTGAACTCACCGAGGTCTATGGAGACTTCGGCCTCCCGCAGGTCAGCCCCAGGCAGGCTGGGAGCGGACTGGGCCTGGGAGGACTCCTGGTAGGGGTACGCCGGCTCACCGGGCCCCCCATCTGAGTAGCCCCCCGGGCTGCCTGTGGGCACGTAGTGCTGGGGGCTGTCGAGCTGGTCCGAGTTCGGGTCCTCGGAGATGCCGCTGTCGCTGGCTGCAGGGGACCAGATCGGGGAGTCGGAGCCGGAGTCCCCCGAGCCCAGGATGGAGCTGAGGAAATCCTCGTTCTCCTGGGCACCGGGCAGCTGCTGGAGAAGAGACGGAAATGAGACCAGGAGACGAGTCACCCACAGGAGGGGGAAGCAGGGCATGGATGGAGCCGGGCATTGGCCTGCCCATGGACACGCCCTGCCAGAGCGTGAGCCAGCCGGGGGCCGGGTTGGGGGCTGGGACTGGGGTTCCCGGCACTAGTGCATGGGGTGGGGATCCCAGGGCACCCAGGGGAGGGGGTGGGGACAGCCTCCCCCTCCCCACCCCCGGCACTAGTGCACTGCATGGGCGGATCAGTCAGTGACTTGTTGGCCTCCCAGGCAGAGGGAATGCCTGGTTGGGAGACCAGGCCGGTTTTTCCCTCGTGTGCCCCTGCCTCCCCCGCTGGCCCCGGCTTTGGGGGAGGGGAACTCACACTCTGCTCTGGCCCGGGCCAGCCGGCCGTGTGGCCCCCGAACTCCACGTTCCGGAGGACCCCGTCCTGTCGGTCAAAGAGCAGGTCCAGCAGCTCCAGGCTGTCAATGCTGCCCATTTGGCAGCTGGAGGCCATGTCTGCTGGGGAAGAGACAGTACCATAAGGCCAGGTCAGTTCCCTGGGCACCCCGGGGTGCAGAGCTGGGGATGGTCTCAGCGGAGAGCTTGGGGTGCAGAGACCTGGGGGGGCTCAGCGGGGAGCCTGGGGTACAGAGACCTGGGGGGGCTCAGCGGGGAGCCTGGATGCAGAGCTGGGGGGGGGGGTCAGTGGGGAGCTTGGGGTGCAGAGG